>NC_089155.1:9134439-9455227 GCF_009819655.1 Sylvia atricapilla | reverse complement strand
GACACTGGCACCCAGAAACATCCACACCTGACAGTCATTGAGGGATGCCAAGGGGTACAGAATACCCCCAGCAACCATCCAGAGACTCCTGAGCTGGGCACCTGAAGAGCCTTAAGACAGCAGGACGTGTGAGGTTTGGCTCTTTGCTTACCCTGATCCTGCACGTTTTTCCTCATGGGTTGATAACACAGGTTTCAGGAGGATTCCAGATAGATGCAGTGTTTACTGAGATTAAGGAATGAAAACATGAGGGGGGGAGGAAAACCCTACCTAGGAATAATTCTACAGAATTAAAGGATTCTGTCAAGTAATTTGATTACATCTTTTACGAGTCTATTCATGAGACTTCTGGTGGCAAAAGCTTGGGATAATGTTGGAAAACCTACTGTTAAGCATAGTCTGGCTTTCTCCAGCTGTAAAACTTGGCAGTTTTAATACTTCACCCAGGAACACCAAGAGGTAAAAAACCCCAAACAGATTCCTGTGAGAAAGTACAAAACACCACAATTACAGGCAAGCAGGAATTCAGATTTTGTTCTGCAGCTACAGAGCTTCAATAAATGAAATCACATGGAGGGGAAATACCTTAGGGTTTGGTAGATCAAGCTGCACTGTGATTTATGCTCTGGGAAAAGCTAATAACATGCTTTTCATGGATACATTTAGCATCTAGGAAGTGCTCAAACCCAGGAATTACACACCAACAGAGAGGGAACATGCAAAACAAGGAATTGCACAGCAGCAGTGAATGGGGGATGCCTGCCATAAGGAATCCTGCAGTGAAACACAGTGAAACTTTCCCCCTGTGTTATTGCACAGCTTTGCATCTTCCTAGAGTAAAAAATATGTATCATGTAATTACTCATGATACTGCTCATTTCCCCAAACAGGCAGAATTTTCATTGCACTCAGAGCATTAGTGGGGGAGAAAAAAGGCATGGATCAAGATTTCTGTCCCTGGCAGTGTTCCGGGCCAGGCTGGACTGGGCTTGGAGCAACCTTGTCCAGTGGAATGTGTCCCTGCCCTCTGTCAGTTTGAAGCTATTCTTCCTTTTGCTACCACTATGGCTCCTGATGAAATGCAGCTGGCCATGATATTCTGCATAGAATCAGGACTTAAGACTTGTTTTTTGTGTTACTCTTCCAACTCAGAATAGTCTACGGTTCTAATAAATTATTTATTACATTGTGGGCTTTCTCGGTTTCAACCTAAGCAGAATTGTAATGGAAGTGAGTTTTGGAGCCTGGGCTTTATTGCAGTTACAAAATCAAGAGTGAGAAGTGTGCAACTGTACCAACATTCCCCATCTGTGTGAGTGAAATGACATTTCTCTGAGGAGTATCATTTGCACCATTTCACACAGAAAAGTGTACATTTTAAGCCTGTTCTTCCCTTAAATGTACAAATCGAAGTTTTGTTGAAAAATGTGTAATATGTAAAATTTTCTGAAGGGAGGATTCTCTTTGAAGTTTTGGGGAAGTTAATAAAGCTTGGAAAGAAGGATGTACCAGCGATAAAGGACACAAAGAATGTAGAATTCATGGGCCACAAGGCCATCTGACAGAACTCCGAGATAAGGCAGACACTAAAAAAGCCAATTCAGCAATTGCTCTGAACTCAGCTCCAACTGGGTTAAAGGTAATTAGGTCAGGGGCAGATCGTGACCACTGATGGATGCAAAAAAAACCCCTGAGCCTGCGGACTAATCAACTTGTAGCCAATGAACACTAATTCATTTGCTAAAACGTATAAATAGTAAGAAATTTTGATAGTTGATGAACTGGCTCTTAGGATTTGCCACCCCAGCACCCGTTTCTACGCAGAACTGTAAATAAATCAAATACCTCGACTCACTGTGTGGATTGGCTTCTTGTTCACTGGGTGCAAGAACCTATTTTGGCAACACTGTGTTCCTGCTTTTTCTGCAGTGACCCACAAACCCCGGAGTGGGTTCATCAACGCCTCAGCAGCCACTGCGTGATTTGACAGAGAGCATCAACCCTCACAGCCCGGGCAGTTCCCAGCGCAGCCGATCGACACAAGTGGGAACTGCCGGGGTGCACAAGGATATCGGAGGCTGTGTGTGCCCTGCCCGTTTCCTTGGCAGATGGAGGGGCCGCAGCTCCCACGGCCGCTCCCTACAACCGCTGCTCGCACCGACCCGCTGTGTCCGAGCTCGAGGGGCCGCCGCCGCCTCACGCGGCCGTTCCTGCGCTCCTCGCGGCGAGCACGGCCCGGATCAGCCTCTGCCTCAGCTGCTGGCGGCGGGGCCGGCGCTCAGTGCCGTGAGCCGAGCGCGGAGCGCGCACGCAGGACAGGAGGAGGAGGAGGAGGAGGAGGAGGCGGGCGCGACCCTCAGCGCCCAGCAGCCGCCATGGCCGCCCCCGCCGCCTCCGCGCTGCCTCGGCTCTGCTCCGCCGTCGCGTGTTCTCGCCCGCTTCCCGCGCGCTGATTGGCCGCGAGCGCCGCTCTCGCGAGACCCGCGCGCCTGCGGCCCGGCGGAGGCGGCGGAGGCCCCGCGTTCGTGCGTCGGAGCGGCCCCGGGCGCGCGCGGTAAGATGGCGGCGGGGGGGCCGCGCCAGCCTCGGGGCACGGCGGGAGCGGGGCCTCACCCTGACCCGGAGCCACCGGCCCGGCCGGCTCTCGCCCGCCGCGGCTGCTGCGGAGGCGCCGGGCCTGTGGCGAGCGGGGCCCAGCGCTCCCGTGGCCCAGCGCCCCTGTGGCCCGCGCAGGGCCGGGCCGGGCCGGGCTGGGCTGGGCCGGTGCGGCGGGGGAAGCCGGGTCCGCAGCGAGCCGGGCCGCAGCATCGGCGCGGGGCGGCGGGAGCCCCGTTCCCCCAGCGCCCTTGCGGGCGGCGGAACGCGGGACGGGGAGCGATCGGGGCCCGGGCGGGTCGTGCTCCCGCTGTCGGAGTTGGCGGATGCGGGGCGGCTTCGGGCGCGGGTTACAGAAGGGAGAACCAGTTGGAAGCGGCTCGCTGTGAGGAGTCGTGCTGCCGCTCGTTGTCTGACAGGGATGGCGGTGCCTGTTGCTGTTGTTGCGGCAGCCTGTCCTCCCCTTTCGTTGCCCCCGTGGTCGTGACTTGGAGGTAGAAATCATTAAACGCGGCTTTGCGAAAATGCTTTGCCTGCCAATCCCAACAGAAATATTGTCTAGAAGAATAGTGGAGATAACGTTTTAGTAACGCTGACAGGAGAACTTTTGGGGACAGCAAAGCTGAGCTGTTGTAAAGCTTTGAGTTGTACACTGGGTAATATATCGTGGTCAGTTTTGTAGCTGTGCTATCTAGGGAGCTGTCCGAAGTTTTGGTGCAGACTTAAAGCAGATATTGTTTACATAGGCATTGCTGTAAGTGTTTGTCACAGTCTTTCTGGCTGGCTGTCAAACTCTCATTGGCTGGTTTCACACTGTGATGCTGCACGTCCTGTGTAAATTCTATGCAAGATTTATGTGGAGTGGATTTAAGAGTAAGTACAACAGGATGGTATTTGAATTTTTTATTCTGAGATTTCTGAAAGCAGCTTTAGAGCCTGGCAAGTAGATATGGAAGAGTGCAGGAATGAGGAGGAAAAAAATGCAAAACTCTGCTTTAAAGATAAAAGGGTCAGTTTTGGATTATTAATTTAAAAGAGCTCATAGAAAGCTCTAAAGATGGCAGTAACACAAGTCTTACACACATTAGACTTCTTTCTTCTTGAATCATGTTGAATGAGATGCTTTTCTTTTGTAGTTGGAGTCCAGGATGAGTTATGCAGAAAAACCTGATGAAATCACGAAAGATGAATGGATGGAAAAGCTTAATAACTTACATATCCAGAGAGCAGACATGAACCGCCTTATCATGAACTACCTTGTCACAGGTAAAAACGGGTGGTAATGCCTGGAGGCTCTTATTGTGTGTCACATACTTTATCAGTTTGGGGTAGGATATGGAACTGGATGGAGTGGAATTCAGGGCTGTGAGAATTTTGTGATTGCTGTTGGCTTCTCTTAGCAAAGCCCAACTGCTCTGGTGTTCTCTTAGCTGCAGACCGACAAAGAATCAAGAGACTGAGCGGTTCTCATGGAATACAGATGACATTTATGAGCCTGAACTCTTCTGCTAAATGATAGAGAAAACAAAGTGTTTTCTGCAATGCTGTAAACATGACCTGCTTCTCCATGGTGTCCTTTTTTGTGCCATTGAAACAGCTCAAGATAAGTTGCTGTTGTTAAATAACAGTCTGAAAGCTGCAAGAACAACTATCAGAAGCAAGTTTTTAACTGGGCAGAAAGATAAGCTCTGAAAGGGCACTATAGTCAAAATAATTTGAGACCACAATATTAACCCCTTCAGCACATGGCCTGGATTTATACTTGGAACAACCCGAAGCCCTCGGGAGTTGTTGCTGGTAATTAGGTGCATGCCATGCCAGGAAGCTGTGCTAGGGTGGAGGTGTTTGTATCCATCTACACCCCTGTTTACACCGAGTGTAGGTGAGGCCTCTGGGTTGAAGCAAGAGCCCCTAAGTGGGTGGTAAATGAGTTTTGTGTCTATGAATGCAAGACCTGGGATTTAAAAGAGCTGTTATAGCATTAAATACTACCCAAGAAAGCAAAATTATTTCTTCTTATCTGTTTTCTTACCAGAAAAGCTGCTTGATCTGTGTAAACAGATCTGGGGCTGGAGGGTGAAGCAAAACCACCCACTTGAAAAGCTGACTTTCACAATCTCATTTTGCAATAAGCACAGTGCTTTATTTAAGTATAAAACAGGCTTCCATGTTAAGAGGTATTGGACTGCAAGTTGCTTCCCTAGAGAGTGAGTGGACACGAGTTCAGAATGAATGAAGCTTTTACTCCTGGGTGCCTATTGGATAAATGACTTCTTATGTAGAGAAGAATTTTTCGCAATTTTGGGTTAATTTTTAAACCCCCAAATTGCACAAGCAACACTCAAATATTTTCACTTAAGCTGATAGGTTTTCTTCTAAAGTGTTTTATACAATACATTCTATGGGTAAAATGTTCCTATTTCAGAGGGCTTTAAAGAAGCAGCAGAGAAATTTCGGATGGAGTCTGGAATTGAACCCAGTGTGGATTTAGAGACTCTGGATGAAAGAATAAAAATCCGTGAGATGATCTTGAAAGGACAGATCCAGGAAGCCATTGCATTGATAAACAGCCTCCATCCAGAGCTCCTGGATACCAACAGATATCTCTACTTTCATTTGCAGGTGAGGACAGGTGGCAAACTTTTATCTTTGTCTTAGAGTTTGCTGAGAGAATGGGAAAAGTAGTGAAGAAATTAGGTTATGTTAGGAGATTTTTGACTGAACATGGGTGCAAGTGGGTGTTATTGGCATTTTTTGTAGCAATGGGAAACTTTGTTGCATGGTACAGGAGCCACCGTATACAGTTATTAACGTGAAAACTTGTGACAGCAGCAGTGGCCTGTGAGTTACCAGCTTCCAGTTGCTGTTGGTCTGAATTCCTTTAGTAACCCATCTTCTCAAACCCTAGTACTCAAAAGCACTAAGTTCCCTTCTTCAGTAGACTTTGCGGCCAAGTTGCTGCTCCTTGTCTCACACATTGAGAAGAACTGACCTCAAACTGTCAAATTACTGATTAATGTTTGTCTCAAATTGCAAACCAGTGCCTGAATCTTCCAGGCTTGAAATAGTGGGGATCTGTTAATTTGTGGGGCTAATATTGCCGTGTCTTTCGTGTGTGTAGCAACAGCACTTGATTGAACTGATTCGGCAGCGTGAGACAGAGGCAGCTCTGGAATTTGCTCAGACCCAATTAGCAGAACAAGGGGAGGAGAGCAGGGAATGCCTGACAGAAATGGAGCGCACGCTGGCTCTGCTTGCCTTTGATAATCCCGAAGAATCACCATTTGGAGACTTGCTGAACATGATGCAGCGACAGAAGGTAGTCCTTCCTCAAAGGAAACTGATGTCTTTTATATGTATGTTATGAAAATAAAATCTAAATATTTTTGAAATGCTTCGAAAGAAAACTTCATATAGTGATACACAAAAGAACAGAAGTGTTTCTTGAGCAAGGTTTAAAAAAAAATGGTGTTAATATATTCCAAATGTATTCAACTACTTGGCTCTCTTCCTTGCTTTCTCAGGCTTGTAATCTTTGGAGCTTTGTCCTGGCCATTTCTGAGGAATTAGCACACTAGGTGTGATCTTCCCAGTGTCTGTGTGACTTTAGCAGTGTTAATCACATGAAAACTGTCACTGAACTCCAGTTTTTTCTTTTCCAGGTGTGGAGTGAGGTTAATCAAGCTGTTCTAGACTATGAAAATCGTGAATCAACACCTAAGTTGGCAAAATTACTGAAACTACTACTGTGGGCTCAGAATGAGCTGGACCAGAAGAAAGTGAAATACCCCAAAATGACAGACCTCAGCAAGGGGACGATTGAAGAGCCCAAGTAAAATGTGTGCAGATGGACATCAAAAAATCTTAGTACTGCACAGTATACATTTATATCAGTCTGTGACTGAAATATTTTTACTACAGTACAGCACTCAATTCAGATTTTTCAATGAACATCTAATTTGAAGGGAGAAAAGTCCCTTTTAAATGCTGCAAAAACTGCATTGAAAGGCGCTGTATCTCTTTGGAAGTCTGACTTAGGCTATGCACTATAATACATTTTTAAAAAAAAACAATTAAACAGGACAGGAAAAATAGCATTTTTAAAAGTACAGAACTCAAGCTTTCTAATTGGCTGCTGATGCCTAGTTTAGTGGCCAGTGAGTTAATATGGAGCTATATTGGCAACTGTTCAGTTTAACTGTCTCCTGTTTGAAATGTGTATATAGAACAGTGAATATTTTCTACCTTTAAGTTATAGCCAGATATACATTCCCCTTAAAAGTAACTGGTCAAGTTTTCATCTATAAACTTTGCAGTAAGGTCAAACTTTTGCTTAGGAAATAGTGTACAAACTTGTAAATCATAATTTAAGGACTTTTGTTTTGGTTTGGTTTTTTTCTTCCTTGTTTCTGACTTCTTGGTGCTTTATATGGTGAGAGCTATGTTCATAATGGATCAGTGACCCATCTTTTCAGGAGGAGTATTGATGGAAATAGGTTTTTTCCTTAATATTCACAAATGACCAAAATGGCCCGAGGCATTTGAGGTTTTTTTTAACAGGGGCCTTTCCCCCCCCATGTTAAATTTGCAGCAATTCCAGGTGGCTGCTACAGCTTGGGAGGCCACTGCATGTTTATAAGCTGAAAGACTTGTGTTAGGAAATCAAGTGGTGGGGAGAGATGCTTTTTGAAGCCTCTGATGCATCAGCTTGTGTAGGATCTGCCTTCATGCTTGCTGAATAAGAATTGTAGTTTTAGACCTACTTGGGCTGTTTTTATGCCTTGAGCTAAGCAAAGCAGGGCTGTCTAAAAACAGAAATTTGCATTTTCTCACTTCTTCCACACCTTTCTGAAGAGATGCAGTTCATCCTCGTCTGTATTTGTTTACTGACTGTCTTCACTCCAGTTAGATTTATAGTTTTAATGTGAAGTCCAGACTTTCAAGTCAACAAATTGTGATCTTCTGGGTATGGGATATTCTGGTTGAGTGATTGCAGTGCTGCACACTGGTTTATACCCAGTGGTTGGAAGCATTAATTTTGCCAAATCTATCTAGATTTTTAGGTCTATAGATCAAGTTTTGCCAAGCACAGAGCAAGCTGATGAGTGAAACAGTTTAACATCATGAGACACTGGCAGTTGTCACACCAGTCCCATACTGTACATAACCTAGTCTTGTATGGTAGGTATTACCCTGTAGAATGAAACTTAGTTTTCACTTAATTTTACTGGAATACTTAAAGCATTAAACTGTATAAAGCTTTGCAGACACACCTGGCTAAGAGGAACTAACAAAACCTGTTACTGATTGCATTACTGTGAACACTGTTTACTTGTGTAGCTATTTTTGGGGGGAAGCCATTGTTTGTTCAGCAGCTGTGAGAGGTGCAGAGCGCCAGGGTTAAGCGAGATGATGATGGATGTGACAAAATCATTTGTTCCCATTTCTTACTGATCGTTCTGTTCTCCACTTTGAGGCATTTGTGGTAGTGAGGTCTTCAAGTTTATACATAACAAACAAGCTGTCAGTAGCCCCCCAGCTACAGCAGCAGTCTGGCTTTCCTTCACCCAGGCTGGTTGTTCTAACACCAGACTTTTAACAGTTGTAGATTTGGTTGTTTTGGGGTTTTTTTTTTAATTATTTTTTTTTTCTTTTCGAAGTCGGTTGATGTCTGAAAACCATGTATAACTTTTTAGTTTGTGAGAAACTGTATGGTTAATGTAACTTTGTTTAATAACAAACTGCAGAAACAAAACTGGAATAGCTCTAATTTCTTCATGTAGAACTGATCAGCTTTTCCTCTGTGTTCTAACACTTGTGTTGTTGAATCTCCTGTAAAGCTTCTCCCAGGTGAAGTGGAAAGTGGTGCGTTTTTTGTGGCATGATGAGCATTTTTCTCCATGAGAAATGCAGTATTACAGCCCTGGGTGAGAAGTTCACTGTCCTCCTAGAACGCTACCTTAATTCCATAGAGTATTTGGGCAATGATTGAGCATAGATTACTTGAATTTCCACTAGCTTGTTGGTTTTTTTCCATTAAAAAATAAACACGTTTTTTAAGGGGTTTAATATAAAATTAGTCTAGAACTATTTCACTTTGTTTTTATGAACATGCCACATTGATAAGCAGCTTTAATCTGTAAAGTTTTTGGTAACTGCAAGAAGATACTCGAAAGCTATGCATTTTAGAGAAAGCATAAAGGTAGTGATATTGGTACTTCTAAGGATCTTTATATTAGTGTATATAAAATAGTTTGCATATACAAATATAATATATAATCTGTTTGAAATATTCTTGAATTGTAGGGGCTGTGAAACATATTATAATTTATGGAAATATTGTACACAGTAAACAGATGTCTCAGTACACAAATGAATTTTTGTCATATGCATGAGAAGTGTCTTATTTGGTGACTACTAATGAATGGGCTTTTGTTAACCCATTTTTGTTAGATAACCACTTTAACAAATACTATTAAATGCCACTTTGATCAGTTTGCTTTAGTGTAAAAATACATATTTTGTTCCACGGAATTTAGAACAGTATGAAAATAACTTTTGTAAGAAGATTTATTCCAAACCCAACGTTGGCAGACAGATCTGGTCATTAGAGGTGGTGCACTCATCCTCCCCCAGCCTTGCCTTTGGTGAAAGCAAATAAGATTTTTTTCATTCATGCTATGGATGTGGAGAAGCTGGATTGTAAAATATCCTGTCTTATAGTTCTGCAGAAAGGCTGCATAGCAAGTGTGTTTTGATTAGGCTACAAATCTCCCTCCTCTTCCCAAAACCATCACCTCCCTGTAACTGTCTTTGCTGTTCCCGTGTTTTGTTTCTGCCTGTCAAATCTAAGCTGAGCTGTGGCTGCTTCTGTTGTACAAAGGGATTTTGGAAGGGTGGGGGTTCACAGACTTCCCTGAAGATGAAGTTGGGGTGGTACTTTGAGAAGTACTTTCTGAACTGTTGAGTTTTATATTGCTGGAAAAGCAGAGGCTGCTGCACAGAAACTTAACAGCAGAATTTTGAGTAAAGCATTTCCTCTCAAGACATTTGAAGAGGCAAACGTACACCTTTAAGCCAGGTCAAGTGCTTCTCTCTCTTCAAGATGATTTCACTGAAACACTTTCAGTTTCTTCCACCCACATTAAAAGAAAAGTTGAAAAGAATTCTGCCTCCTTTCCGCTCTTTGTAAATACAGGAAAAGCCACAACATTATTCCAGGGTGATTTTATTGTTTTTAATTTGTAAAATTTATGCTTTGTATGCTTGAGTATAAGCTTAAAGGCATTACTTAAAAAAATCCTTGACTAGCTGAGTGTTGTTCGACTTATTTCAAACCACCTTGTGTCCAAGTGGGTTACAAAGCTCATTAAATGGAGTTGGATCCCTGTGTGTTGTGTCTTCACGGGAAATGGGGCTGCTGCTGTCAGCCACGGCTGAGAGCATCCTTGAGAGCCAGAATAGAACAGGATATGGAGTCCTATTTGCCCTAAATCTGCCTTGAGGCTACAAGTTCTGACCTCTCTTTTCCCTCCAGAAGCGACATCATGTCAGGAATTGTTTGTGCTCTGCTGGCCTTAACGAAAAGGGACGAGAAGGGTTTGTAGCTTTTGTGTGAGATGGTGTCCCCAGCCCTGCTGAGCACAGACACAACACAAAACTCATGCACAGCCCCCTGAAAAGGATTTGCATTTCTCCATGGGGACCTCGAGGTGCTGCTACAAAGTATTTTTATTCCTTTCTGCTCCCCTCCTGCCTTCACCTCATGAAGTTAAGCACAAAGTTGGTCAAAGCGTCGGTGGGCTGCGTGTTGATGCTTTCAGGCACCTCAGACCAGAAAGCCCTGTGTGTTCTGTCACAGTCTTGGTGAGGGTTACAGCATGATTCCAACAATATCCTGCTACCTTATCTCACCTGGATGAATTGCTGCGTGGAAGTTGCTGTTCATTTCCAAGCAGACTCAATTTGCCAACTTCTCTGATAATTTGCTTTTTTTTCAGTGTATTGCTGCCTAGTAATTTTGCCAAGTTGGATTATTTTGCAGTATAAACCCACGTATGTTTTCTTTACTGTGTGGAGAAACTGCTCTGGGTTAGGGAGCTCTCAAGCTGCACTCACTCTCCTTCCAGGAAACAACAATTGTTCTTCATGGAATGTAGGAGCCTATTCCTCCTTTCACACCCTTTCAGGATTTGATCTTAATCTGTGCTTAACTTCATAAAATCTTCAAATAATTCAACCATTGTATGGATAAACTACAGGGATTGTAAATGTCAGGTCAAATATTAACCCAATAATCTTTTGACAGATTAAGCTGAACACAGGAAAAATGAGAGGAGGTTGTGTTCTAGTGTAAGATTATTTTCTTTAGTCAGCACCTGTCCTCTGAGCTGATTCCATTTGTCATTTAATCGGCTTGGTGGGAGGTTTGCTTATAAAAAATCAAACAGCAGTAAAAGGAACGATGTCTGTGTATTTACTCTTTAAACTTATTTATGTGAATGTGATGGATGTTGCACTCAAACACTTCCCACTCCAATTGCATTGGACAGTGAAAGTAACTTCTTATCTGAGTGGCAGATTAGTCAAGCTCCTAATTGAAGAGGTGACACTGAGCAAGACAAGGAGAGGAGCCAAAGAGTACAAAAATAACGAAAACTTGTGCTTGATTTCCAAATCGACTACTAACTCATTGAAAATATGATTCGTTGTTGCAGTGTCAATGTTGAAAGTGTTTGCACTCCTCTGGGGTGAGAGTGAACATGGGATCCCTCATACCTGGCTATGAGATCATACATTTTCTGGATCTGTGGTGACTCTACCATGCACAAGGCCTCCTCAGTTCTTTTCTGGGCTTATTCATGGATTTCACTTCTGTAGTTACATCAGAGCTCATCTCCTCTCCTGCTTCGAGTTAACTGAACTCCAAACATACACACAATTTTTAAAACCCAAAATACACTGAACAATGGTTTAAATATTTGGCTGCAATTTGCCATGACTTGGCTCCCTCTTCTGGAAAAGGGGACAGTAGCAGAGTGAATAAAAATACTTCAGTTTCATTTCCTGCCCGAAAAAAGGGAGGAGAGCCTACGACTAAATGCAGGCTAACGTGGTTATTACTCGTGGTTCCCTTCAGTCTCTACTTGCAGCAAAGCTCGTTGTGTTTCTCTATGCAGCAGGTCTGTGTGACTGTGCCTGACTATGCCATGGGCCTTTTGGGGAAGATCTCTTTTTTCTGAGAAAGAAATACCCAAGCAAAGGATAAAGTATGACTTGATGGTTTTTGCTTTTTCAGTAACCTCCTTCTCCCGGAGCTGCCTTTGGTGTGTAAGGAACCTTTTTGCTATTTCACTCTAAATGTTCAGCTCCATAGTAGTGTTATCCCTCTTAATTTATGCAGCAAACTGTCCACCAGAGACCTGCCAAGGGATTCACGTTGGGAGAAGGATATTTGAATTACCTAAATATTAGTCTGCTAAAGGCTTAATTCCACCAAGGATTTAGAGGTTTTTGGCTGTAGGAATAGCAGGTGTCTGCCCTACAACTGCGCATTTTGGTGCAGCCCAGCAGCTCTGGTACCTTTCCCAGGGGCCATGCACGACCTTGCTTAGACTGTGCGGGAGCTCCTCCATCCTTTGCTCAGCTGAAGTTTTGCCGTTCCTGCTTCCAGGCTGCAATCGGCCACAGCATCACCTGAACGATGTCTCAACAAGGCTCTTCCGCCTGCTCGTTCATGTTCTTTAAAGTGAGTCACGAGTTCCTTTTGTTGTGGACTGAGATAACCATCATTTAAGTTATTTATTTCCATAAAGGAGTTTGATTATCTCTTTCAGATACAGCAAGGCAGCACCTCTATCCAACAGACATAAATCAAGCTGTAACAACACTTATCCCTATTTATTTTTACCTTCGGAAGCGAATGTCATGCTCGCTTCTAATCCTTAAAAAGCAGAAGCACAGACTTTTCTGCCGGGAGAGCCGCGGGAGCAGGGAGCGATTCCCTACGCGGGTATGGGAGCGGGAGGACAGACCCTGCTCCGTCCCCTCTTTCCCCGGCTGAGGTGTCGGTAATTACCCGAGCGGAGCGAACGGAACCCCGCGGTCCGCCGGCGCCGGAGGGGGCGATCCGGCACCTGCCCCTCGGGAGCTCCGCGGGTTCGAGGCCGCCCGGAGCGGACACGGACCGGGACCGGCACCGGGCCGGGCGGGACTTCCCGGCACGGCGGGCGGGGGCGGCGGGAGGCGCTGACACGTGGCCGCGGCCCGGCGGGGGAGGGAGCCCGGCGGCCGCCGCGATGTGAGCCGGGGAGGAGGAAGGCGCTGCCCTCGCCCGCATGGCCGCGGGGGGCGGCGGCAGGAATGTGCCCCCGGGCAGCGGCCCCCGCGACGGCATGAGGCGGGATGGCGGCGCCGAGCCCTACTGGTCCAGGTAAGGCTGGACCCGCTCCCGGGAAAGCCGCTCCGCTGCTTGCGGTGCTCTGCGGGGACTCCCCGCATCTCCCCCGGCCGCTGCCCTCCCGGCCCCGGCAGCTCCGCATCCTCGGTGCCGCCGCCCGCAGCTCCTGGGGAAGGTGCGGCTCCGGGATGGAGCGGGTCGGGCGACCCGCTCCGCTCCAGAGAGGCGATTTCGGAGGTGCTTGGTGCTCCCCGTCGGGCCGGGACCCTCCTGTCCCTTCCCTGTCCCTTCCCTGTCCCCGCTGCTGCCCTGCGGGAGGGACACGGTCCCACCGCCCCGGGCGGTTCCCGCTGTTCCACTCCTCCGGACTCCGGCAGAGACGGTAGAAGGAGGGGGAAGATAGGGAATTACTGTTGAAAACAGTATGGAAAAAACCCCAACGATTGAGCTCATTTCTGGCCTGTAATCAGTGAATTAAACACAAAACCGCTATGAGGTTCTTATCGAAGTGTTCCAGTGGGGATGTTTGTACTGGCGATAGTCATTCATTAAGATAAAGTCTGGAATAGGAGCTGGGCAGCAGCTAGACAGCATGAGCTGCTCTTGGTGTAGAGTCATTAAAGTACTTAAAATACAGTTAAACTCCCAGTGACCACTTTTCACAGCAGGGGCAAAGGCAGGGTGATCCAATGTTTGGAGCAGACTGGGGCACCTGGGGCGGTGCTGCTCCTCTGCCACTCTGGGAAAGTCATCCAGCACCAAGACCTCGGGACCAGCCCCTTCTCCCAGCTCGGGTGGGGTGAGATGATGATTCCAAAGTACCCGTGGAGCAGCTGGAATTCATGATCCGAGGCTTTTCCAAACTGGGAGCCCCTGGACTCCCCGTGCTTTAGAAATGTGGCTCGGTTTCAGATGACTGACGTGCGGCTGCCTGTGGCCGAGCCTGGGGTTCCCCTCTAACCCTCGCCCTGAGGACACACTGCGGGGACCTCGTCCTGGCAGGAGAGCAGCGGGACAGGCGACACCCGTGCCGGTGAACAGGAACACGAGGCCGAGGGGAGGGATTGCCCATTCCAGCAGCTGGATAAGCCGCTGGATATGTTGGTGGATAGGTCCAGCCGCTGATAAGTTCTCATCCATTGCCCTCTGCGCTGGCAGCGGGCTGATAGCCGCCTTTAAACTGCCGCCACGAGGGAGGCTTTTCCTGCGTTCAGAGATTGGGAAATCTCATCAAACCCACGCTCATTTTAAGAATAAAGGGGTGGGTCTTAAAGAAGACCTTTGGCACAGAGGCTCTTAACGTTTGAAGGTTCTTCCTCCCTAAAGCACTTCAGAAAATTCCTTCTCTCTGTCTCCCCGTTGCTAACTTTTCCCTAAGTCTTTGCGAAGTGGGACTGGTGGCACCCCACAACAGATTTTTCATGAGGCAAAACTTTAGTTTATAGGTTTCTCCTCTAGGAAAAAAAATCCCAAAAGCTTTTGACCAGAACAAGCCCTCCTGTTTCTCAAATCTCTCGGAAAAATGCAAAACATAGATAACACTTTCCAAAACAAAAGGCATGAAGACAGCCTGTTGATCGAGAGAGACATTCTAAGTGATTCTGACCATGCTAAGTACTGCTGATAATGGAGAGAATCCTGTTAATGGGAAGGAGCAGCAGGAAAACCCCAAGGCACTCCAGATCATTATCTAGATTGCTGTAGTTCACAGAAGCCGAGATCATGTCCCCATTGTTTCGTGTAGACACACACGCGGTCACAGCCCTTTTCTGGGGAGGTTTTATGGCGGTTTTATGGCCTAAAGTAAACGGGGCAGGTGAAGGGTGAGTAAGGGGGAATGAGCCATCAGGTCATTCGAGCAGGTTTGTCAAGTTGTGTAAAGTACCTCCTTGGGTGAAATGAATTTGGTAGACAAATTGTGAACAGTGTATGCAAATAAATAACTTTCATAGTTTCCAAGCAGTGAGTTATTGCCATGGAGGCAAGGTGTTATCAAGTGAGAGAAGTGACATGGGTTCTCCTTTCATGCTCCAACAAAAGACATGCCAGGCAGCCTTCCCAGATCTGTCAGTGCAAGGAGGGATGCACAGCTATCTTGGCAGGTTTATTCTGTCTTTGTTCATGCTGCTTCTTCTTTTGTCCTCCCTTTTTTCATCTGGTTTTTCCTTCCTCTTCCACCCTACTTGCCTTGTGTTTTCTCCTGCCTGCCTTTCCGAAACTTTTCTGCAGGTTTCCAGTGGCTCCATTATCACACATCTCTTCCAAGAACAGCACTTGGGGATTCCTGTTTGGGGCTTGAAAAAGCCCTCGTGCTTATGTAGCACATCTGGACAGTTAGAGAGCATTTCTTAATGTTGATTCTAACATGCCAAAGCAGGACCACTCGGGCAGTGGATGTGTTTAAGCGTGTCTGGTTTAACTGAGGGAAGACCAAAGCAGTGAAAAGAGAAATCAGTTGCTGAAGGCTGCACACAAATCCATCAGCAGATGCAGCAGTGGACGTGGGGCTCACATTTTTGAAAGTGCCTCCAGGAGAGAAATGCAGCATGAAAAAGTCGCTGTGTCTTGGGAAGCAAATGACTCCTGAAGCCACTCTGCATCTCCCAGCCTCTGGCTACACCTGAAGACAAGAGGTGATTACAGCGGTTTCTTTAAACTCCAGAGATAAAAGGAGTCCTGTCCCGGCCACAGGCTGGTCTCCAGTCACCTGATCTTTGCCCAGAGACAACAGTCGGTTGTTTTTTTCTGTGCGCTCATCTTTTGGTTGAGTTTTTTTTAGTGGTTGGGATTTTTGTTTTACAAGTTCCTCACCCCGTGTTTTATAGTGACCTTGCTGAGAACTTTTTTCACGTGGAAAACGTAAGCAGGGCCCACATTTCATTCCTGGCTGATCCATGTATGTCCTCAGATCAGTGTGCAAAGCACGCCTCTGCTTTATTATTATGTTTTCTCACCACCTCCACCTGGACTCAACAACTACTTCCAGCTTATATGAGCTGCTGAAATCTAATTTCATCTTTGCTTTCGCCGAAAGCAAGAGATGAAGAGAGGGAATAAACCCAGAGCTCGTTTGCTGAACACCACTTTGTTGCCATCTGTGGCTCTGTGGAGGGAGCTTGAGCACAGGAGGCAGACAGGAAGCCAGCAGCTTTCCCAGGAAAAAAAGCCCTGTGTCCTCTGTGCTGCTCTTGTTGGCTGCTAGCTGGATTGGGAAAAAAAAATCCAACAACTCTCCTCTAAACCCCAAAGCTGCTTTTGACAGTGACAAATCACTAGCTTGGAGCTGGTCTACAGCATGACAAAATATGCTTGAGGAGGGGGGGAAATTACTCCAAGCCTCTCTCTTGGCAAGCATGTTAGATTTTGAAGGAGAAATTGTTGAGAAAAACAAAGAGTGAGAGGTGAAAGGACTGTCAAACAGGGCTAAAAATAACAGCCTGGGTATTATCTCCTGGCCCAGGAGTGTCTGCATGGCTGCTGTGTTGGTGCCACGTCAACCAGTCCTTCTTGTGGAGGTTACTGTAAATCAAAACTGTAGATGATCCCATGGGCCTGGGAGTGAGTGATGAGGAGGGAAGTGTTGACACACCCTGGTTGACAGGTGACCAAGCACAAGGGGACCACAGGCACCAGCTGCCCGTGCTGGGGACATTCCCCTGGGAGGTGGCCTCATGCTTGGCTGCTGGGTGTCCTGGCTTTGGAGCTGGTGGTGTGGCTGGGAGTTGGGAACCACTGTGTGGGCTCATCCCCATCCTGCCCTGGGCTTCTGGCAGGGTCTGGGGAGTGTCCACTGCTGGGGGCACTGGGGGTGACATGCTCTCCAGGCATCTCCCACAGAGCTGTTCCTAATCTCTTTTCAGAGAGGGGAACCGAGGTAGAGGTGCTCTCCCTGGGAGGTGGGCGTTGTGCTCTGCTGATGTGCCCATCCTGTGCAGATCAGGAGCTGCAGCTCCCAGTCCTTCTTCCAGTTACAGAAAACACCCACAGATATTGCAGATGGCTTCTGGCCAAGAGCTGTTGCTGGGACAGGCTGTTTGTAGTCTTGCTGTCTAACACAGCTCTCTTACCACCTGAAAATACCTGGGGGTGCAGACTCGTGCCTTGGAAGGGGCTGAACTGGGATGTAATTGACAGTCTGAACTCCAGAGAGTCCATCTCAACAGTGACCTGCAGTGTCTGCCAAAGCCCTGCAGACTGGGGGAAAGGAGGGAGGCAAGTCAAGAGAAATAAAAGTTGAATAAATATTTGCTCTGTGGCATCTACTGGAGAAATTCCTCCAGCAGGAAAACACACTGCAAATAAAGATACCCTGTGCTGCTGGCTCTGCTTCCACTGCCAGACAGCTCAGCTTGCTTTTGCCCCTTTGGGGATCTCAGGCATCCTTGAAAATCCATCCTAACCACTGTGCCCTGAGTGGGGGATCCATTTGGTTGGTGGCAGATGGGTCTCAGGGAAATCAGTGGATGCTTCCAAGCAAAGCCATTTCCACCCAGTGCCCAAGGCTGCATTTGGAGGAGGAGAACCGAGGGTCATCAGACAGGGCTGCTCAAAAAGCCACCCAGGAAGAGTCATTAGGGCTTGGGCTAATTATAGTCTGGGTGGTGGTTGGAGGTTTGTGAAATAGGAAGTGTTTCTAGCTGCATGGCTGCTTTGCTCAATGAAGAAGGTGTGCAGGAGGGGACACACCTGCAGAGCCTGTCTCTTGTGGGGAGAAGAGGATTGCAGATCAGGAGGGCACAGGCTGGGCACTGAGGAGCCACTGCCACCACACAGCACCAAATTACATCAGTTAGGTGGCTCCAGACAAGCTCCAGTGATTCCCTGCCAATGATGTGGAGGCCTGGCCCTTCTCACAGAAGAGTCTGTCACACGTGGCCAGGACTGGCCCAGCCATGCCTGGTGAGGGATGCTTGGTCTGGCATGTGAATCAGACGTGGTGGCACCAGTGACAGCAGTGGCTGTGATTTCCTGTGCTCTGATTTAGGCTGGTTATCTGCTTCACATTCTGTCTCCCTCACTCATCATGGGATTCATTAGATTTGAGCTGTTAATACTGGGGTAGTTTCACTTCTCCCGTGGCTGATGTCACCCACAAAAACTTCTGTTTGATTTGTCACTATTGCTTAGTTTTGAAAGGAGGGGTTTAATTCCTGTCTTTGTGCTAGTCCAGGTTCCTCCTGTGTAACCTCTGGTGTTGTTGTTTTGCACTGAGCAGAACGTTGAGTCATCTGCAGCCTCTGTGATAACTATAATTAGGAGAAAATGCATTTGCAAAGCTCTTTCCTGTGATGCAGGCACGTCATTGTCCTTGCAGGGAAATCATTCCTGCCGTGCTTCCAGGTGGGTGTGAGCAGCTACTGATTACATTTGACATTCATACTCTTTGGCTGGATTTTCCTAGCTGGATGTGCTGCTTGTGGAGGAAGTGGTAGTCTGAGGCCATGGTTATATTCTCCACTTGTTGTGAGCATAATCCCTACTGATGTAATTAAGCATTAAGGAAGAGAATATAGAATGGAGTAGTAGTCAAAGAGAACACTGAGAGTGTGTCATACACCCAGAGATTTATTTAGTGCTTTGGAGTAAAAGTCAAAAGAAAAAAAAAATATCCTTGGAGTTTAGTCAGAACATCAACTGGAGAGGAGGCTTTTCAAGAGAGAAACTGAGTAAAGACTCCTTGAGAAGCTCAGGTCTTTTTCTCTCCCTCTTACACCTTGCAGAGCCATACCGGGTTTAGGATAAAGGAAGAACTGTTGATCTGGCATTAAAATGCTGCTGTGTTTATCAGGATAACTGCAGGTTATTCTGAACACACCAGAATGACTGGAGAGACAGAGCTCAGCCCCACTCCGGTGAAAACTCATAAAGGTCTCCCTTTGCTCCAGAGGAGGAGTACAGTTTAGGAAACTATCTTGGTGGCCAAACAGTAGAAAATGCCTCCACACATCACTGGCTGCTGTGCTTTACTCTGTCACCTCGATTGTTGCAGGTTCAGTAGCTCAAATTTATCAGTGCTGTGCTGTTGGAAATAACAGAGATTAGGGACCCGGACTGGCAGCAGCCCATTTGGGCAGGGCAGGCAGGAGTTGTACCTGCAAACATCCCTGAGGGCTCTCTGGAAGGTTTTTCGTGGCTGGTTATCCCCACCTGTCCTCTGCCTTTGGTGGGGGATTTGTACCCAAAAACTCCTCCCCATTTCATCCTGCTGGGGTTTCATGAGCCGGACACGCAGTGTCCTGGAGCCTTGGATTTCCCTGTGCTTTTCTCTAGCAAGCTGGGGTCAGTGGAGCCTCTGTTCCTGAAACTGGCTGGGGCTGGTGATGAAAAACCTGCCCACCTTTGGTTTGGCAGCAAATGGAGATACGATTGAAGGTAACTTCCTCTCAGGGTAAGCCCATGAGGGGCTCTGAGAGCATTTCCCAGCTGGTTGAAATGACTGAGGCAGGTCAACCCCTGCTTACTTACTCATTCCTCCAGCAAAGTGAGCTTTGCCAATTGCTGTGTTACTTTGTGCACAGTAACAACGTTTCCAACCTTCCAAACACCGACTGAAACACTTCCAGCTCCTCCTGCCAGAGGTTAGCACGGAGCTGCTTATCTGCCTTGTCAGGAAACAGCAATAAATCCACCTCCAGCAGGTTCACCTGCCCGCAGAGTTCTGCTTTTCATTGTTCCTTCACCTCTCCCCCTCTGTGACAGCCCATTTGCACCTTTATAAATGGGTTTGTGCTGTGTGGGATTAACCCACATTTGTCATAATTCCAGTACAGAGAAATCAACTCTCTGTTTGATATAAAAGGTGACCCGGGTTGTTTCCCACATGGGTGTGTTTAGCAGGGTGGAAAGCCCAGAGGTTGTTGCCCTGGTACAGTGAATTCCTCTGGAGCAGAGAGAGTCTGTTAGCTCAGTGCTTTGTGCTCTGGGCATAGAAATAATCAAATACAAATAGTACCAATGGTGGGTGTCCTTACTCAGAAATAATCAAATACAAACAGTACCAATGGTGGGTGTCCTTACTCAGCTTTTAATTCTGTAATTCACTGGCAAAGGAGGGGACCCAGCGTGGCTTGGCAGAGGGAAGGCAGAGGGATTTACCTACATCTGGCCCTGATATTTGCAGCAAAATATGTTTGTTTGCTCCAGAAGGCATCACTGACTTGCTTCTCACTTACTTCCAGCCTATAGGACCTTTTTCTTGAGGCTGAAAATTCACACACCAGAAATATATGTTCTGTTAACATATTTTGGCTCTTATTATCTAAAATTTCAGCCTATGGACAGACTTTGGCTGCTGGGGTCAAACTGGTGCCTTGGGAAGGCTGACCTGGAACAGAGACTGGACAGAGCTGGAGAATAAAGTAGATATTTACTGAAAGGCTTCTAGGATACACCTTGGGCAGGACAGGGCCTGCCCAGGGCTACACCCAAAGTGGACTAAGAATGGTCACAAAATTGCTAACCAGTCAGGAGGCCTCACCCTTTTATAAGTTTTGGTCCATTTGCATATTGGGGTTTAATTGTCCAGTTACAGCTTCAGGTCATGAGGTCCCATCCTTCTTATTCTTCCCTTCAATCCACCCTTGTTTGTGCTTTTGGGCATGAAAGCTGTCCTTGGACTTCAGCAGGAAAAGGATTTGTTTTGTCTCCCTGTTCTGTGCAGGGCTGACTGACACTGAATGTGAGGCTCAGAACTACACCCCTGGGCAGCACAGAATCTGAAAAACATGAAAGCTCAAACTTAAGGCATCAAAATAGTGTTTGGGATGAAGCTGGCATTGTTCCTAAAAGCCAGCAGCTGGGATACGCTGTGTCAGAACCTCTCTTCATTTTATCCAGACACAATCAGCTTGTAAAACCACCCCAACCCCTGACTCCTCACTGTGCACAGACCCACTGTGCCCAGCACCCTCCTCTGCCCTTTCCCCACCTTCCTCTCCATCCCTGCAGGCCCGAGTCCCGTGTGTGGACAGTGATGCTGCTGCTGGGGACGTGTCTGCTGTACTGTGCCCGTGTCACCGTGCCCATCTGCGCCGTGGCGCTCAGCTCCGACTTCCACTGGGACAAGCAGCAGTTTGGTGTCGTGCTCAGCAGCTTCTTCTGGGGATACTGCTTGACACAGATCGTTGGAGGACACATCAGTGATCAGTACTGGAATTTATCCTCTCATGTTTTCTCCTTCTAATGACACTTAGCTGGGTTTTGACCCCCTCAGTTCCAGTCTGAGCAGTGGCAGTGGCAAGTTTCACGGCGATGGGGTGTGAAACTGTCCAAGGGAAAAGCTCTGGCTGAGAAGGGATGTGAGTAGTTTAGACTGTCCAAATAGAAGCTGTGGATGTCTCATCCCTAGAAGTGATTCTAGGATTCTGTGAATACAGCTTTTTTGATTTGATCTGCACAGATGATCTTTGTTTTCAGTTCAGCACTTCCAGTGTTCCTGCCCTATATTCTCTTGCAGTCTTTTCTCAATCAAATCCCCATACACAGTTTCCATCATGTTTAGAAAAACTGTCTCCATTGTGTCATATGAATTAAAAACCAAACAGTTTCCCCAGCTGGCTGTAAGGGAGGATCTGAATCATTACCTGCCTGAGTCCCTTTCCCCAGCCAATCTATTCTTAGTGAGAGAGCTTTGCTATGAAATCTTTTGTGAGGAGCACTTGCTGGAAGGGATGTATTATCCATGAAGTGCACTGTGCTATTTAATTAGGGCCCTTAAAAGTTTGCAAGAAAACACTCAGAGAAACCTGAATGGTAAAAGGCAGAGCCGATGATGTAAGAGAGCAAATGGAAAACACCATCACTGGTTAGGAAAAGCAGGATGGTGGCAGCAGTTGGGTTTCCCCTCCACTACCGTCAGAGATTTGAGTGGCTCGGTGAATGCTGCAGTTGTATGGGCAGTGCTGGCAGGAGGTGGGAAGGGAAAAGGTCAGAGCTGCTCCCCAAGGGCAAAGAGAAGAACAGGTTTGACTGAAAGGTTGCTCTTAAAAACAGGCTAAACTGGGAAGGGCACTTGAGTCTGGACTGGAGGACTTTGCCCTTTTGCCCTGCTATCTTTGATAATGGGTTTTCTGTTTTCCAGAATAGGAGGCGAGAAAGTTCTCCTCCTTTCAGCATCAGCCTGGGGGTTCCTCACAGTCCTCACCCCACTGCTCACCCGCATCACTTCAGCCCATCTGGTTTTTATGACCTCCTCCAGGTTCCTCATGGGGCTGCTGCAAGGTGAGACCCTTGTCCTGAGTGTGTCCATGTGTCTGTCTGTTCAGGGACTTCCTTGTACAGAGGCTCACGTGTAGGACATTGAGATGCAAGTCCCGTGATTTGCAGTGCATGAACCCTTCCTGTGAATGTCTGAGCATTTCTCTGCCTCAAAACTGCCTCCACATCCAGAACTTCCATGGGAAAAACCAGTGGCTTTTCTAGAGAAACTCACTGACAGGTCAATCCCCTGCAGCAATCTCTCTGCCAGGCAGGGGCTGCTGGCTTCGGAAATCATCTCTGATGGTGTTTGCTTTTCCACATTTTAAAACTCCTTCAAAACACTCAGAGAAAATTGGCCCTTGCCAAAACTTTTGGATAACTTGGAGTGATTTTCCTTCCCTTTTGCCAAGCTGCAGCACTGGGAAGTGCATTGGCACTGATGGATTTACAGTAGCAGTGGTGATGATGAAACGGGATTACAGAGAAGGCACAAACAAACCTGCGATGGATCCACTCAGTTTATTTTATATCCCTGTTTTGAATTCACCAAAGGCTTTGTTGCTTTTCTCAGTGTTTAACTCGCTCTGGATCTTTTAAATTTGCTTTTGTTTTGCCTTACTGCTCCCTGCCTTGCTCCTCTTTCCCTCAGGGGTGTACTTCCCATCCCTGGCCAGCCTGCTGTCGCAGCGGGTCCGGGAGAGCGAGCGAGCCTTCACCTACAGCACAGTGGGGACTGGATCACAGTTTGGGTGAGTTCAAAGGCCTCTGAGCAGTGAGTGACAGCCTCTGGACATCTATGTGATGAAATGCCATTAAATAGTTGGAGGCAATACTCACAGCCCAAAGTACATGTGGATTCATGGGTCCTCAAGGACTCCTGCTGCAGCTGAGGAAGCCTCAGGCAGTTGCTGTCCTGCCTGCCAAGGATTTATGTATTGTTTTTCTTTTCAAACCAGACTTTGAAGACTGTTTGCAGTATTTAATTACTATGGGAAACAGCCCAATTTAGTAGGAAGAGCAAGGGTCAGCCCAACACTGGTCACCTGTCCTCTCTGATAGAGCAGAATAGAACTTCTCCATCTCTGCTGATCCCCCTTAGAATTTCCTGTCTAAATGGAAAGGTTGCTTAAAAGCTGAATGGAAATATCACGGTATTGAATCACTTAGTTTTCCAGTGTTCTTATTTCTTTTGCTGCTTTCCCCATTCTCTGGGATACTGCACACCAGCAACCTCCTCTTCTTTCCTCAATGACCATTTTTCAGTGTAGGGCAGGTGAGGGTGAGCTCTTTGGGATTTCTCCTGCCAGTGAGGATCTGGGATGCCGTCCAGGGAACGGGACAGGTTGCAGAGCCATGGTGGGACTGGTGGCAACACCCACACATGCAGAGACTGAGAAATTCTTCCCTGTGAGGCTGGTGAGGCCCTGACACAGGGTGCCCAGAGAAGCTGTGACTGCCCCATCCCTGGAAGTGCCCAAGGCCAGGCTGGAGCAACCTAGGGCAGTGGAAGGTGTCCCTGCCCATGGCAGGGGGTGGAACAAGATGAGCTTTAAGGTCTCTTCCAATCCAAATAATTTTAGGATTCTGTCATTCAGTGACAGCAGCACTGACCCCAGGGAGAGTGTCCCATCAGTGTGCTCAGTCTGAGCTCTCAGCCAGGCCAGTAAAGGAGTGGTTTCTCTTGCAGAACGCTGCTGATTGGTGGTGCAGGATCTCTCCTCCTGGACTGGTACGGCTGGGAAAGTGTTTTCTACTTCTCTGGTTTGCTCACTTTGCTCTGGGTTTATTGCACCTGCAAATACCTCCTGAGTGAGAAAGGTGAGTCCAGCTGTGTCCCTGGGGCTGGCAGTGCTCTCAAGGATCTGGGAACTGATTCCTCTCCATTATTTTCTGCAAATCCTGTGTGTTTCTAAGATCATGCCTGGTTTTACACAAAGGCCTTTTGCTCAGATATGTTCCATAATGTACACCGTGTCTCACCCAAGATCCCCAACCCAAAAACGAGGATTTGAGCTCTTGCAAGGCTGATTTCCTGTTTCAAGTCCCATGATGGATTATATCATTGCTGAGAGCCTGATCTGGCTCCTCACTACTCTTTAAGCACCAGTGAAAACACAAAACAGAGCATGATCTTCAAAGTGGATTATGCTAAAGCAGGGCAAGATACTTACTCCAAACTAAGAGCATCTACACATAGAGCTTTTAAAAACCAGTTAATCCACAATATCTCTTCCCAAATAACTGCCTAGGAGTAATTCCACATATGGACAAACCATTACACCTGGCTACAGCATTATTAGGGTGAGTGTGGTATGTAGGGTCCCAGCTCACTGGGAGCTGGGTGTGTGCCTGGTGCTGCACAGAATCCAAACCTGGTCCCTGCCAAGGGACTTCTGTTTAATTATAAAAGAGATATAACACATGGCTGAAGGTGGCTGAGTGGGGAGGGCTGTGAAAAAATTTTGGTCAGTGTAGCAAAGTGTTTTCATGAGCGTTCAGTGCTGGTAGAGCCAAAAAAACAAGGGTTAGAAGGAGATTAAAAGTGGTTGTACAGCAGTGTCCCAGGGCTGCCTCCAGCTGCACAGGTAATTACTGACCACAGCTTTCCTTTGGATGTTTTTTTTTTCCCTGCAGAACTCACCATCCCCATAAACTATTTAACGAGAGGCCTCTCGATACCCAAGCAGACCAAACTTCCCTGGAAGCAGCTCTTTAGGAAGGCACCAATCTGGTAGGCAGCTGCATGCACTGGCCAGGCTGGGAGCATCCTCCATTTTCTCCTCTCTGGGCTTATTTCTTCTGCCTCTGTGGCTTTTGTCCACTTATTTATATATTTGAGAAGCAGAACCAGTTTTCTAATTCCTTCTGTATAGACAAAGAACTGAAAAGGTAAGCTTGGCAAAGGTGGTTTATGTTGTGTCCACAGGACTGTCAGGCTCCAATGTCACTGGCAAATCTTTGCTGTTCCCCCTGGATGAATCCTCTGCTCCTCTGGAGTGATATTTTTCACGGCTCTTGTTAGAAATGCTGATTGTAATGGGCTCCTAAGAAGCGCTGCTCAGGGGTGGCACGGGCTGTGTTCTCATTGCTGGCAAACATCCTTTTAATGGCCATTTTTCCTTTGGGATGCTGTCGTGGGTACTGGAGCTCATCCAAGCCTCTTCCCAGGGGCTGTTTTAAGGCGGGCAGGAGGAGGAGGATGGGGCTGCAGGGCAGCAAACCCACTCCTGCCTTGAATAACAATGGAGCTGATACCAAATCCCTAGAAAACCCTAAAGAACACCTCTAGGAGCAGGAGAGCTCTTGCAGGGCTGGAAGGGACCGGTGGGAAATGCAGAGGCATAATTAGCACTTCAATTAACCTCTCCTGGCCCCGGGACTCTGCGGTGGGGCAGCCAAGGAACCGGCTGCAAGGAGGAAGCTGAAAGGAGTGGTTATCTGTGACAAAAATCTCAGGAAGCCAAAAGTGTGACGGAAATCTCAGTGCCCAGTTTCCCGCCCAGCATGACCTGTCACTGCTGATTGTTTCCTCTCAGCTGTGTATTTTCAGGGCTGTCATCATCGCTCAGCTCTCCACGGCCAGCACGTTCTTCACTCTCCTCTCCTGGCTGCCAACTTTCTTTAAGGAAACTTTTCCCGACTCAAAGGTGGGTTGGCTCTGAAGCAGAGGCATTGCCTTTCAAAGGAGGCCAAGGGGGGTTGGAGAGGGAGGAAGATGATGGAGAGGGGTTTGGTGAGAGCAGGCTGGGAGGCAGGAGGAGGTGGGAGGTTTCCCTGTGGATCAGGAGCTGTGGCACCACTGCACATACTTTTGGAGATCTCTCCAGGTTGCAGAAGCTGGTTTCTAATCGCTTGTTTAGGGATGCTGAAGGGTGCAGGGAAGAGCACGTTGTATTGAGTTTTGGACTGCTTTTCTTCTGAGGGAGAGATAATTTTCAACTAGCTCAAAGCTCATGACATTATGCTGTTGCAAATAACCACCATTCACTCCTAGTTTTTTTACAGGGTTTTTAACTGGACTAGCATTGTACAGCCTGTGGAAATGATGATTGCCATTAATAACGTGCACTTCAAAAATACTACAAAAGCTTCTCCCTCCTCAGCACAAATGATACTCCCATTTTTCAGAAATCCAGGCAATACTCATCTGGGCTGAGAGCTGGTATATTCATCTTGTTCTCAGAAACTCAGACAGTCTTGTTCACAATGGCTCTGTTAGATTTTTACAATTTCCAGAGCTGCTTACAAATGCCTTTTCATATTACACATGTAAAGCTCTTTATGGCATACTTGATATTTATATTAAAATCATGTGTTAAACCAGCAAACATATTGTTGTGACAAGATCTGTGCACCTCGAGTAATGTGCTTGTGCAGCAGTAATTTACCATCTGTTAGGCATTATATCACGGTGCCCTTATGTAAGATGCTCTGTAGAGTGCTCCTGCAGCTGATAATCGCTTTGTGCAGTTTAAAACAGAGGCTGAGGCTGCTTCATTTTAAAGGATGGATGATAATCCCTGGTGTGGGGATCCCATGTCACCTGCTGGCCAAAATCCCCTGCTGCAGGTGAGCAGCACCTGAGTGAAGGTGATGGAGGTTTTGGCTCAGGGCTGTGGTATTGAATTCCTCAAAGAGCCAGGTAGAACTAGCTCTGGGAGAGTTCAATACCTCTGAGGGAGTCCAGCACCTCAGAGAAAAGGGCTTAAAGAATTTAGCGAGATGGCATGGTCTAGGATGTCTTGAAAAAGCAAAAAGATTTTAGTAAAAGAAGAAAATAATAAAAAAAAACCAAAGAACAAAGCTGAGCACAGTCTAGGGAGAGGTCCCACACACCTACTACAGCACCTTGAGAATGCACTGAGAAGCTTCGTGCCCTCCCTTAAGTATTGGAAGATTTAGGTGGGGTTTTTTTTGGCAAACAGCCAAATAGAGAATAGCTACTTTTTTGAGGAAGGGGGTAAATTGACTTATCAGTGTTTGTGTCTTGGCACTGAGCCCATTACTGTCAGGAGAGCAAAGAAACTTCCAGTGTTCTTTCCTTAAAAGGTTTTGGGGTGAGTCTTAAACCTTCCCCTATGGAAACATCTGCTGGGGTGTGGAAAGGCATTCCTACACTGTGGGGTGAGACAAGGCTGGGATTGTGCTGAGCAGCCCAGCTCTTGTCAACAGACGGCAGGAGCACCACCCCACAGAGCCCTAACATTATAAAAATCACCAATACCCGAATTTCAAAGGCATGGAAAGATACAGATGGACCCTGGTGTGATTTCCAGGAGCAGCTTTAACAGGATTATTGAAAAACAAGATTATTCAGCCCTCCCACTCATCCCTAGGCCAGACAGGAAGGGGAGATGCCTTCACAGGGTGGTGGGCTCTGAGCAAAGGGCACATGCTGGGGGCGATGGATGCATGGATGGATGAGGAGGTTCAACCAGCTGAGATGAAATCCAGCCCAGCCCACGCTGATTTCAGCTCCTGTGGGATCTGGGCACCAAAGTGCCCCTGAGCAGCTGTAATCCAGCTGACCACTAATGGTCTGTGATTACAGCTGCAGCTCACTTCATTGAAAATAGGCCGAAGGATGTTGCTGCCCATAATGTTACCTAATCCTGCCATTAGAAAATCCAGCTCTGCTCCCTCAGCCTCACACAGTAACGCTGCTAATGAGCCGGAAGCTGCTGGAAATTTTGCCAGCAGCTTTGCTGGGGACCCACAGGAAACCCACACTGAGCTTCCCAGAGCTCTGTGGCTCCCCACCACATCATCTTGCTGAGCAGTAAACTTTGCCATGTTTAATCCCTCTTTCCCAGAGTTTTCTGCCTCTCCCTTGGATGCAGTGTTGCTGGGGAAGAAGGAAAGACAACAAATTGACAAATGTTACAGCCCTGTGATGCTCCTGCTCCCTGATGGAGCTTGGAGTGGGGCATGGTGCAGCTGTGAGCTGACTCTGCAAAGGATGCAAAGGTGCTGCAGCAAGTCCTGAGTGCTTCATTTATTTCTCCTTTTGGCAGGTACCACAGACTGTCAAAATGTTTGCAAACAATCTCAGCTCTGACAACAAATCTCTCTTGATTTTCACTTCTTTTCAGGGTTGGGTGTTTAATGTAGTCCCCTGGCTGGTTGCAATTCCAACGAGCTTGTTCAGTGGATTTCTGTCTGACCATTTAATTAGTCAAGGTGAGAGCTCTTTATGGCTTTTCCTCAGCTCTTATGAGATGTGGGAAGAGGACCTGGGTGGCAGGACATGGGTTTGTTGGCTGGGACAACACCCAGCAAATAGACAATGTGAGCTTCTAATACAAAAGCAGAATAAATTCTGTGTCCAAATCCCACTGTGTTTGGGGCTCCCTTTGACATCATTCATAATATCCACCTGGAGATGAGATCTGGGCATCTGAAATCTACTTATGTTGTATTTTCCTGGCTGGACAACAAGGTGAGCTGTCCTTAACTCCAAGTGTCCCTTTTTTCTCCAGGGTACAGAACCATCACCATTCGTAAGTTCATGCAGGTAAGAGAGCTGAAGCTGTGGGAGGGACACCTGAGTTACCAGTTAAACTCTGATTATGTGGCACACTAGACTTTATATGGAGCTGGGTTGGGGGTTATAGATGGAAACAGGAAAGGTTTTTCTGGCTTTGCACATTAACTGGATGTGTGAAAGGAAATCCAGAGGAAAAACCCTGGCTGAGGAGCAGAGCCTGGATTAATGGTAGCATTGAGCACAGTGAGTGCTGTGAAGGGGTTTTCTTTCACAACCTGTCCCTGATCATTCCAAATGACCCCTTAGGTACTGAGGAAGTAGCAAGACAAGTATGAACAGAAATAGAAATGCTAGGTGAGAACACAGTGTGTCCTTTGATCTGCAGCATCACATTCCTCTGGACAGACCCCTGACACAGAAGAACATTGAGGGGAGGAAAAAAGGAGCACAGGGTGCACACAGACTCATGCCATTGGAAAAGGGAACAGTTTGTTCATGGCAGGAGTTGCTTTCTTCCTTACAGAAAACGTGCTGTGGTGTTTAATTTTCCCTTTTTTTCCAGGTCATTGGCTCTGGCGTCTCAAGCATTTTTGCTTTGTGCCTGGGCCAGACCTCCAGTTTCTGCAAAGCAATAGTGTTTGCTTCAGCCTCTGTTGGACTGCAGACCTTCAACCACAGGTGAGGAGTGCCATGGGGACAGTGGCCTCAGCTCCCCTGCACATTGGGCACTTTGGGGTCTCAGAGGAGGCTGCCTCTGTCCTGACTGTGAGAATGAGAACTGGCACTTGCCTGAGCGTTGTGTTTGGGAGCCTGTGAGGCTGGTGGAGTTTAGTGCCCTGTGGGTTGGAAGTAATCCAGCAAACCTCTAGCATAGAAGGGCTTGGAGAGAGATGGGGCAGGAGGGGAATTGCATTGTGGCCTCTCTGAACACTTTGAGTAGAATTGTTTTCCTTTTGATATTCACCTGCTTTGCTCTCAGCATCTCCCTTCTCCTGTCAGTGCCATTTCTGGTCCAGGACCTTTCCTTGTGTTTGACAAAGCCAACTGCGTAAATGATGGAAAAGCAGTCATGTTCCACTCAAACAGCCATTTATTTTCCCCCCTCTGTTTCTCCCCAGTGGCATTTCAGTAAACGTGCAGGACCTGGCCCCCTCGTGTGCTGGCTTGCTCTTTGGTAAGGATTCTGTGGGGTTTCTGTGCTGGAGAGGTGACATTCTTGGGGAGACATAGTCACCAGCATCAAGGTTTGAGCAGGAGCAGCTCTGTGCAGACCTTCTGCAATAAACCTCTCAGTGCTGGGGGCAGGTAACAGCACCAAGGTGCCTTTTTGATATGTGTGAGGTGCTCTGCTGCACCCAAGGGTGGGCTGGGGCTGGGTCAGAGGTCTCTGTCAGTTGTCCAGAGAAGCTGTGGCTGCCCCATCCCTGGAAATGTCCAAGTCAGGTTGGGTGGGGCTTGGAGCAGGGCTAGTGAAAGGTGTCCCTGCCCATGGCAGGAGGATGGAATGAGATGGACTCTAAGGTCCATCCCTGCTCAAACCAGTCAGTGATTCCATGATCAGAAAGGCATTTTGCCCAGCATGCAGACCGGGGGTTGGTGGGAGCTGTGGTGAAACCTCTCATGCCTGTGGGTTTTCACAATTTCTTTTCACACCTTTTCTTTCCAGGGGTTGCAAATACAGGTGGAGCCCTCCTAGGTAAAGTACTGCCCTGCAGCTCACCCTTTCCTGGGGAGCTCTCTCCCTGTGAGGGCAGGGTCCAGCCCAGAGCCTTTGCATGTGTCTCTCTTCTCTGCAGGTGTTGTCTGTGTGTACCTGGCTGGATACCTGATCGAGACCACTGGCTCCTGGATTTCTGTTTTCAACCTGGTGGCTGCTGTGAACAGCATTGGGCTCTGCACATTCCTCCTGTTTGGAGAGGCCCAGAGGGTGGACACAGACTCTGTGTATGTGGATCTTTAGAGATGAGCCCAGGAAACAGCCAAAGCACAGGAGACTGTCACATCTATGAGTCATTCTTGCACAAGTGCCAAAGAACATTTTACCATTTTTTAGGTGTTTTAACAGGAAGAAATATGCTGAAACCAAGTACATAATGGGTCTGGATGAAACCCATGGGAGAAGAGAAATTTAGGGTTCATTTTTTGTTTTTGCTCAGGGCTGTAGCTGGTGGCTTGCAGAGCCATCCAGCTCAACACCTCCAGTGAGGATATGGTCAGTGGGACCAGTTTGTCCCAGTCTGTGTCTCGTGGACAAATCTCCTTGTGGCCAAAGCAGCTGACCTGGCCTGTCTCCCAAGGCTGCTGTGGTTCCATGCCCTCTTGAGGGGAGCTGCTGCTCCATGTGGCAGTGAGGCTGCCATGCTCTGCTGTCCTGGGGCCACCTGGCTCTGGGGCTGCTTTGCCACCAGGTGTCCTGTGAGGTGTGACAGGAACATCTCGATGAGTACCTCTGTCCTTAACCCCCATGTGTGCCTTTGTCCTGCAGCAGGTCCCAGCCAGGTTTCCAGGGTTGTGGGGTGAATTCCAGGCTTCCCTTCAGGGGATGTGTGGCTGGATGTGTGCCCTGGGCTCAGGAGCTGTGTCAGTACTGCTGTCACAGAGCGGGGAGAGGGCTCCAAGCCAAGCCTGGCTTTGCTCAAGGTCTCCCTTCTCTCCCTGGTGGCTTCACCCCAGCCCTGAGCCCAGGTGGAGCAGCTCCACCACGAGAGCAGAGCTGAGCTGCCCCCGGGGTCAGGTTTAGCTGGGCTGACCTCACAGTGCAGCAGCAGCTGAGGAATCCCTCTGGAGCTGTTCAGTCAAATGCTGTGAATGTATGGGAAGAACAAGTCACACTCTGTGCTGTGGATCTACAACTCCCAAATGCTTTCTGCATGATTAAATATGTCCTCCACGTGCTCTCTAAGGGCTGAGGGAGACTTTCCAAAGAGCTTGGCATGGGCAGGTTTTGTTTCTATGTTAAGCATAAATCAAATTTCTGCATCAGCATCAATAGGGGTGTGGATCCCTGTGGTTCCCTGAGAGTCAGAGGGAAATACTTGGCTGTAGACACCTCTGAGCCTGAATGTCTTAAAGTTATTTATAAATATTTTAAATTTTAAGGACCAAATCCTATATTTTATGTACTTGAGGCCTGATTCTGCATGCTTGTTTTGAGTGGTACTCCCACCAAGTCCAACAGTATTTCTCGAAGGGGAGGATCTTACAGCCTCCAGTGTTTGGGTCTGTAGGATCAATTTTAAAGGTGAATTTCATATTTAAGCAATTCACTGTTTCTCCTCCAATCCCTTGATTGCAGCCTGAAAGGATCTCTTGGGTTTCTCCAGTGCTTACCAGAAAACTCAGGCTGAGGAGTAGGTTTCCCACGGACCTTGCCGTGCAGGAAAGCCATAGGTTCAGGTGAAAATAATATCCTATTCTCCTCCTCCTCACTTTTTTTTTGGGCCAAATTTCTTCTTGGAAGACCTGTTGGAGCCATGTAAGGTTTCTAAATAGCCTGGTTTGTAGTGAAGATGCTGACAGCCCTTTAATTGCAGAGACACTAATGAGCATCACTAAGCTGAGCTGAGCTACTTACTGGACAGAGTTAGAGATAAGGATGCAACTGCCTGATGTCTTCCCAAGAGAATAAAGAATCACTGAGGCCTGACTGGGGACAGGGATAAGAAAGTATTTTATTTTACTCCTTCTGTGCTCTTTTCTTCTCTAAAAGGCTGTTTGCTGCCATAGGTACCACTCTCTAGTGGGGTGCTGCAGAGCCAGGAGCCAGGAAGGGTACTGGGAACTCTTAAATCAGTGAGTAAATTGGGAAGAAAACCCTGTAACAACAAACACAAACACAGCCAGGCATGCCAATGAGGCCAGAGGCTGTTCAGCCATCTCTGTCAGCTCGTCCTTTGTCCAGTCTGAGCAGATTGCTTACATGGCCCTTTTTCTATAGTGATAGAAAAAACCCCTTTGGGTTTTGTAGGATTTTGGAATATCTTCCCTGGCCATTCAGTGCTGCAGGCCAGGAGCACAGGGAGCCAATTCTGGGTCTCTTTGCTGGTTGCACCATTTCTTGTGGAGGAGCTGATGAGTTTAAATCACTCACTGAGTTTGAATCAGGCTGTTTGGGCACCCCTCGGGTCTGCCAGCTGGGAAATTGAAACTGATCTTCAAAGGAAAGTGTTGGGCTGTGCCTTTTCTGTGAGTCCAGCTAACTTTCCAGTGAGCTGTCCGAGTTTTCTGTCTCTGTAACTGGCTGATAAGTTAAATATTTGACCTACACTTGAGGCTTGTGTTTCATTATCATCACACCTCTTCGGTGAAGTTTTGAAACCTTTTTGCATATCTGTACTGTTATTTGTTTAAGCCAAACCTTGTGGCCTGTGAGTTTTTGCTATGGAAGGATCTAAAAAAAAAAAAAATAAAGGCAGCGAATCATTTGCAAACTGTGATTTTTCCTTTGACTGCAGAGGTGTTAATTTGTGTGCTCAGTGAGGGACAGAGGAGCATATCTGATGTGATTAACTGTGCAGGGAGAGAATCTGGGCTGGCAGATTTTTCACAACATCCTCACGTGTACTTGTGCATCAGACTCGGAGCTCATCCAGCTCCATCTTCTCACTGATCCGGGAAAAATGAATGAAAAGCTCCTTCAGCAAAGGTGTGGACAGTAAAACATCAGCAGACATGGTCCAATGTCACTTGTTATGAGCAATGACACAAACATTGGCTGGGACAGGCAGATGTCTTGGCTGGGACACACGCCGCAGGCGGATCACCTTCCACGGAGATCGTGCTAAAACCAGAAATAAATAAAAATACATTTCCACCTTTATAGATCCTCGTTGATAGGTTCGAGCAGATGCCAACAGAGGGAGCTGTGAGATCTGGGATGTGGCAGATCTTTCCTGGCCGGGAGAGCTGAGCCCAGCCCTGACACAGCTGGCACAGGTACCGTGGTTGGTGCGGATGGTTCGGCTGGCACAGCTGGCACAGCTGGCAGAGCCTGGCCCTGCCCACCAGCAGCCCTGGCTGGTGGCTCTTGTGGCTGGAACTGCCTTAGGAGCCCTGGATTTGCTGTCCGAGGGCAATTTCACAGTTATTGTAGGGAGAGAAAGTTTTGGATACTTTTTGAAAGGAGAAATAACCATTAAACGAATTTTAACACCTCATCCGTAGGGTCGTGTTATCGAGAGAATATCTCTTAAGTACTGTAGACTCCTCTGATTTTCTCATAGATGTCTTCAGAAAAAAAGCCAAAGTAATACTTGGTGGCATGAAATTTATGCTGAGAATAATTTAGCAGAGTCCAAGTTATCTTCAACTTTCCCTGTATTTTTGCTCCCCTTAGAGAGCTATCAACCTCTGACACGCACATTTGAGCTTTTTTGACCTTTTAGGTCATTTAGGTGATTTAAAGCTTTTCAGCCCCAAGAAGCCACAGACCCACCTTAAAGCTTGTCTTGTCCTTCCCCAACTGTGCAGAGCCTGAGAGAAAAGAAGGGTTTGGGGTTTTTTTCTCTCTTTTTTTTTTTTTTCCCTTTCCTTCTTTTTAGTATTTTTTTTCTGCCACATTCCTTAAATTGTCAGTGTTTCAGATTGGATTTCAGCTTTCCAGCCTGCCCAGAGCAAGCAGGGACAGGCACAGTGCAAAAGGGCCTTAAAAGCTGATCAGTGACAGGTACCTTGTATTGCTGCTGGGGGGGTTGGTTTGTATTTAAATTGTTCGGGAGAAATTCCATGGCTGGCTGGAGATCCTTAGAAGGATCCTGTTTTATTGCAGTTTGCATAACACTAAATCAATAAACACATTCGAGCAGATGGAAAGCGGAACACAGGAGGAAAGAAGCACTACTTGGAGGAGAAAAGGGATAGAAAAGAGCACTCCTCGCTGATGGTTTTGCCTGGAAAACACAAGCAGATGCTCTCACAGCAGAGACCTGATCTAACATCCACCTGGCAGCTCCCCCAGGGCTGGGACATGCCCCAAAGACAGCAGCTCTCAAAGGGCACCCAGCCCTGTAACAGGCAAAATATCACCGTTTATTGCAGCCGTGACCTACTGCAAGGCAGGTAATGAGGAATTTTCCATTTCAAACTTTAATGCAATAATTAAGACGTCCATTAAGGTCTTTACAGTTTGGCTGCTTGTAATTAAAAATAGGGTGATGGGGGGGCAATGGAAGGGAGTTGCAGTCCAGAGCATCAAGCTCCCACCAGCAGCTTCAAGTGCTCTCCCCTTTCTTCTCTGTTTGGTTTCTCTCTTCAAAACCATTTTTCTGGTTTGGTTTGTAACTGTTACTAGAGCAGGAAAAAGTAATGAAGAAGAGTTTTAGTTCCCACAAGTACAACTTGGGTTTTAAAAAAGAGCTTTTGCCTTCTACCAACACCTCCAAAATACTGATCCTCCTGCAGTGCAGTTCCTGGGGGTGTCTCAGGGCAGTGCCAGGGGTTTTATGCTCCACTTGGTTTCCAGACTGGTGCAGTTCCTGCTTACACAGTTCCTGGTGCAGGATTAAGGGTGGGGTAGGTTTTAATCCAATAATGGAATGAGATGAAGCCCCCATATAAACCCACATCTTCCAAAGTGTCTCTTGCTCCTGGGAGGCCAAAGTCCCATTATCCAGTAATTGGATTTGGCCTTCTAAAGCAGGACTGTACTGTAAAATTTTGTTCCCAAATCACCAGATTTTTTGCAAAGGATTAAGAAAAAATAATGATTTGACTGAGGAAGTAGCTGCCAGAAAAGCTTTGGCTGATCCCTTGAATCCCTTCCCCAATTGCTTTCCCCTGCTCCCTACAGCTCCCAAAATGTGGGTGACTTGCTCTTGCATCTCCAAACACAATCCTGGGCACTGCCTTCTGCAACTTTGACATTCTCTATTCTCTAAAAAATTGTTTTTCATTTCAGCTCCAATGGAAAAAAAGATTGCAATCCCACTTCCCTAGAAGACAATGGAAATGTACACGTGTAGCAGTTACCAGGAGGATTTTACACAAAGAATTAGCAACCTACTCGTGCATGTCCTGCATTCTCATTAAAGGCAAACTGTTTGTGGGTGACAGGGGATTTTCCTGTGCAACCATCTAGGCTCATTGCAGCTGTTAAATTCTTTTCATGTCATGTTTTTTTGCCCCTCTCCTACCAAGTTTCAGACAAACCCACTCATTTACAGCTTCTCCCGTGTGTGAGCTACAGGTGGGGTGGATGTTTCATGCGTCTCATCCTTCAGGTGCTCAGAGCTGCTATGGACCCTGGCTGGGAACAGGAGCCTTTCTATATTTTGTTTTAATTTTGCCCCAAACACGCCCACAGACCTGATGACACAAATTTCCTGGTTTCAGTCACCTTTGTGTGGTTTTGCTGCTGAGCCAACCTACTCCTCAGAGCCTGCAGATCACCTCTGCCTCCTCCAGCATCCTCCCTCCAGCTCCTCCATTCCCCTGCCCCATTCCACAAAAACACTTGGCAGGTTTTGGGAAGCAGACAAGGCCCTCACGTGTCCCATCAAAGCTCATGGAAGGGAGGATGTGTCCTCTTATTGTGCATCCCTGACCCTGGTCAGTCACTGGTTATTTAGCAAAATAAACCCCTTGAACAAGAAGTATTATCAACAGGAGCATAATCAGATCTCAGAGAGGAGGTCTTCAGATGAGTAATTTACTGAGATCTCTTATTTCATTTTATTTCAGCCCATCTGGGTCACAATTGTGCTTTGGGAAGGGCTGGAGGCTGCAGTTCCCACTGCAGGAGCCACCTGGACCAGCGAGAGCTCAGCATAAACTCCCGTCCTTGCAATCTCATTTTGCAGGAGCCTCTAAGTAGGACACACACTGCAACAAAGTGGTGACCTGAGAAATGTTTGCACAGCCCTGGGCTGTCCTTTCAGGGGAGTCAGGGCTGGTGGAACACGGGCTGCTCTGCACCTGGGCACAGGGCTTGGATCCAGGACCACAACCAACCCTTTCAGAGTGGTGCCTGGAGTCAGCTGCAGGGACTACAACATTTAAATCTTGCTTTGGCACCCACCTTTTTCTGACAGGCTTAATGCAGAGCTAAAAACTAGAGCATGAGTAAGAAATCACGTATTTTGGCATTTCCCAGGGCTTCAGTGCAGTGTTTGCAGGTGAATCTTTACTCCTTACCTTTAAGAATGTGTCACTGCTCTCACCAAAGGCACGGTTTTCTCTCTTTTCCTTAAGTGCAGTACCAATTTTTTATCCTCTTCTGTTCATCCTCTCCCTCCTCCTCCTCCTTGGAGATTTCTGGATTAAAGAATAAAGCAGTGAATTGATTTCCTGAACGTGCATTAGAGAGGATTATTCCAGGAGATTCATCCGTGTTTGGTGGATTAATATTTCCAGGGAAGCAGCTCCCATCTCAGCCAATACTTTTCTCAACATTGCCCAAAATATTTTTTTTTCTTTTTCAGGCAAGAAGGAGCATTGAGAATAGCAGGAGACAGAGAGGAGTTCTTGGCATTGGTGTTTGAGCTTTGGTATCTTTTGAAACAACAGGATTTCTCTTGTAAATATATGAAAGGTAATTGGTGTGAATTTTGCCTTTTCTTTACCCTGCTAATAATAAAGAATGAAACCAGACACATGCCAGGCAGGCATAGAAGTCACTGCAGCACCAGGGAAACAGGGAGAAATCTCTGTGTAGCATCACTTGCCACCAGCAGCACCCTCTGAGAGAGGGCACAGCACCCAAACAAAACGGGGTTCTGTCCAATTAATGAATTTGGCCTCTGTGCTCTGCACAAACATATCAGATCAAGGGCCTGTTACATTATAAGAGTGATCTCTGAAGTCTTATAGCAATGCATATCTCTGAATTATGCTTCAGAAGTAACAACCAAAGCAGAGCCAAAGCTCCCTCCTGGTTTCTCTTGCACGTGGAAGAGACACTGTTTATAATTGAGCAGAAGAGGCAAAACCCCTTCCCAGGAGAGGTGGAGGCCAGTCAGCCCCAAACCCTAATTGAGACCTCTGAGACCAGCCTTTAGATGTCAGGCAGCTGGACAAACAATGGTGGCTGCTCAGAGGTGCTCGGGTGGATCAGCTGGGCTGCCCTTGCTGGTCTGCTGATGGTCAAAAGAGGAGAAGAATGGAATAAAAAAAGTCAGATGTTGTGAGGGAGAGTAAAGGAAAACAGTGATGGGAAGAGTCCTCATTTTCATGCTGCCCTCCAAGCCAAGGAAGCACGGGGTGTCATAGCCACACTCTTCTGACCCTGAAATTCTTGCATTCAAGAGCTGGTTTGATTTTTGCTTCCAGTCTCAGCCTAGGAGGACCAGAGCAGGAAACCATGAAGTGTCAAAGACAATCATCTGCATGTCTGTGAGCTGGGGGAGAGAAACAGGGCCACTGCCTGGCTCAGTACAACGGGAGGGAAAAACTGTGTGCACCTGCAGGGTTGGCATGGGAGGAAGGACAGAGCTCCACCTGCCTGAGGTGGACAACAGCACTCAGAGCAGGAGATGAGAACGGGGGATTTTAACTCCTGAAGAAGCAAAGATCTGGCCAGGAGGCTGGGACAGTGGTGTGGGTGGGAAAATCCCAGTGGAGAGTACATCTTACCCTCCTTGTCTCCCTGCTGTAGTCTGGCTCCCAGGGATGATGTTTGTCTACCCAGGAGCTCCAGGCACATTTGGACAGGAGACACCACCCCTGGTAGATAACCCAGAGAGAGCAAAGCAAGAATTTGAAACAAGCAGCAAACAGAACAAATGGATTTGCATTTTTTCAGAGCCACCAGGAATAATTTTTCCAGCTGCTGCTCAGCACTCAGCAGTGAGGACATTGCCCGGTTTGCCACTGCTCTATTTGGGACACTGAAATGCAGAAACATGATCTGACACAAAGAATAAGTGCAAACCACATGATTTATTTATTAGCCCCCTCACATGATGAGTGCTAGTTCGTGCCTCAGCAGTGCAGTGCCAACAGGCAATGCAAGGAGAGTTATCTTGCTCAGCTTCAGACAGAAACTTCAAGTTGGAGACACAGATTGAAACATCTTTTTGAGGTTCTTCATGTTTTCTTCCTTTTTTTCCTGCAGGAATCACAGCAATCTCCCTTCCCTGTCCCCATGGTAGAAGTCTCCTAGACCAAGTCATCGTCTTTTTTTCCTTTCTGCAACAAAAGCAGAATATGAGACTTCTCTGTACCCCTGCATACCTAAACAGGGACAGCTGGACATTATCTTCATTTTCTCCCAATTGCTTTCTGCAAATAATGTTATCTCTCTGAAAGATTCCTCCCCCTCCACATGATCTGCCTGAAAAAAACCAGCTCTTCAAACAAAACATTTGGGGTTCAATCTGGAAACAGTCCTCGGGAATTTCTCTTGGATTCATTTTCCGAGTGTTTTGAGTGGAAAACTTCAACCAGATGGCGCCCAAGAGAGCTCTGCTCCGCTCTGCAGTTTTCAGGTCTGATATAACTTAGCACCAACTGCAAATATAGCTTTTTTTTTTTTTTCCTCCAGGTTTCTCCTTGCAACAGCCCTGACCAGCAGCTCCCTTGGAGACACAGCTCTGTAATCAAACTGCACTCGGGGAGTGATTCCTTTACGCACAGTGAAACCCCTTTTTCCTCTGCTCCCAAAGATTTGTGCAGAGCTGGGGAGGCACCTGGGGCCTGTCCCCGCTGCCCACTGCAGTTTTGCTGTAGGGAAGGGAGAGGAAACAGGAGTGCAATGCAAAGCTCAGCCCTGGGAGAGGAAAGAGCTGCCTGTGAGCCCCAGTGCTCATCCAGGCTCGCTGTAAATCCTCTCCTGAGCAGCAGCATCACTTGCTTGATAAATGATGCTCCAGCCTGAAGTGTCGAGAGGAAAGAAAAAAAAAAAAAACAACAAAAAACCACTTTTTTTTCCCCTCCTACTTCTCTCTAGTTATTTTTGACAAGCTGGAAGAGCAGAGGGGGAGAGGGAAAGGCTGAGGCATGTTTGATATACACTTTTGACGGAGCTTTTACTTTATTATGTTTAATTGAAAAGTGTTAACGTCGTCCGACATGAATATTCAGCTGATGCCTTTTGGTGCTGTTCCAGGAGTTACGATCGCCTGTGATTCCACTACAGCTTCTCAGCACGGAGCCCTGTCAAAGCCAGAGTGACAGTGGGGAAGCTATTAATTGAAATAGCTTCATTAATTAGTAATTAACAGCAGGGTAATGACTATGTCACACATCGTATTTCAATGAATGCCCTTCATGTGTTATGGGGCTTTTAATTAAAGAATATGCATTTTAATTAAAGGCAAGTTTGGCCCTTTGGCCTCTGGAATACAAAAGATGTTTCTAACTTTCCAGGCTGGGAGGAGGAAAGGTTAGAGTGGGGAAAACCAAGTCGTTTCAAAGTTAAATCCCTGGCGCTGCTGTGCCCGTGGGTCCTGGCTCCAGGATGGGCCAGGAGAAGCTGCTGTGTTTGTAGGGTTAGTGAGGAAAGCTGGATCCAAAAAAACCCAGCCTGGCACCCCAGGTGTCACTGGAAGCTGCTCTGCACCGTGTCTGAGCCAGCAGCTGCATTTGTGTCCAGCTGTGGGGAAGTTCAGGGATGGGAGATTTTGGGACAGGACAGCACAGCTCCTGTCCTTCGTGGTGCTTCCTCAGGGAGAAAGATCCTGCCACTCCTGAGACGTGCACAGGAGTTGGAGAGGATCATCCCCATGAGCTGAATGGAATAAATTACCAGATTTTAGTCTTTACACATTCCACTGATTAGGATTTCCTCCCTGGGACTGGAGTGGGCACAGTGTTGGTTTCTGTTCTCTCTAAGCACAGCTCTCTCTGGAATGATCCCACACATATGGTGGGAAAGGCAATGGGGAGATTTGAAAGACGTGGACTATACAATGAGCATCAGGGGAAAGTTTAGGAAAACAAATCCAAAGTGCCTGAGAGCTATTTACAGTCCCAAGCAAAAAACCTTGAAACCTCACAAAACGATAAAACCTCAACCCAACCAGGCTCACCCAACAAAAGGGTTACTTTACACTCTGATCAAAAAATGCATTTATGTTTTTGAAACAAAAAAATCTTCAAACTGGCCCCCTTCAAAAATAAACTCTACTCCCCTGACATCCTGCTCTGAAAGACTGAAGAGAAGCTTCCCAAATGTGATGAGGATTAGATGAGCGAGACATTGCATTTCAAAGAGAAAATGGCACATCAAAGGCAGCTCCAGCCCATATTGAAGTCCCCACCCAGGAGGGCTCCTGCCTGGGGGGATCAGGCAAGGTGGAGGCAGTCACTGCTGCTGGGAGAGAGGCTGGGGAGGGCAAGAGACAGCCCCACGTCTTCATGAAGGCACCTGGCACCTGGATCAGGCCAACAGAGATTTTGGGAAGCACATTTACCTCTCCCAGTTAATGATGCTGGTTGTAAAGTCCCTGCTTTGTCCTGTGCTGCTGTCAGCAGTGTCACTGTGACTTGAACCTGTCCCAGAAATTAATTTAATAATGAACTGAGAGCATCTTCTGCCTCCCTACCTGGCCATTGGCAGAAGGTGTTGAGTGAGGGTATCCTTCACATTGCTGTTGCATTTTCAGTGTGCCTGGGGGTGGCCAATCCCTCCAGGAGCTGATCTCCCTGTCCCTCACACCATTTCCAACGAGCAGACCAAACCTTGTCTCAATTTATGGGCTGCAGAAGAAATTGTGATAAAACCGAGTCATAAAAGCCAGTAGTTTCACCAGGTGAAGATAATTTATGCTCCTCTTCACACTAAAATACATCCCTCTGCTTGCACTACAGCACTGAACTCCTCCAGCATCTCTTTAGTCTCATCAGAGAGGGATGCAGAGAGATCTGAGAGTTTCTGGGACCCACCAGCACTAATTGAGCCCACCCTGGGTCTTGGCATGGAGCAAACTCTTCCAGTGCCCCCGTGGATGTCATAGCTGGAAATGGGGACACACAGGGAGGCACCAAGCTGAGCCCTGGTGGCTGTGGAGCAAAACAAGGAGATGCAGAGGAAATACAGTTTGGAGCACAGTGGACTGGGGTGGTGAGATGCCATCTGCCAAATCCCTTCTGCTGCTCGAAGGAAATCCGTGGAGAAAACAAGAGGACGTCGAAATTCAGAGTTCGGCTTGGGAGGAGAGGGCTGGGGGGAGGGAGAATGTGTGAATCACTCAGGGTATCCAAGTATGGTAATTAATGTTAATAACATTAATAATTTAAATGGACAAGCTGTATTTTATATTATATTTCTTTGGCACTTTTACTGGTGTCACGCTGGGTTTGTCCTTGTGTCTTGGATCAGTAAGATCCCACTCAGTGTGAGGAAAAATGAGAGGGACTTCAGGGTGAGAGATTGTTACAAAAAACCATCCAATTTTCTTTTAATATTTCCCAAAGTTCCAGGTTTGAAATTCCTGTCTAGAGAGGAATGTAAATTGTACAGACAGAAATTATTTATTTCCTGTGCAACAGGAGGGATTTGGGGCAATTTTGGGAAGATGGCCCATGGTTCTGTTCTCCACTCTGTGTGTACATTTTGCTGTTACACTTGCTCAGACACTAAGAACAGCACGCTTTAGACATATTTTCACCTTTTAGGCTCTACATCCCCTGGATTTGGTCTTACAGCCTGTACTAAAGTTGTGAGCAAGCTTGAAGGGAAGGTGCCATCACATTTTGTGTTAAAAAGGCCTTTGGTTTTAGCAGGATTGCTGTTAAAGTGCTGCTGCTGTGCTCAGCTATGCATAAAATATGGAGAACGGGTTTGCCTCCTGAATATATCTGCTTGGAAAATCATATATGAACTTTTAGAAGGAAAATTACTCCTGTGTAAACAAACTGAAGCTCTTTGCAAATTCTGCCCATGGAAAAGTCATCAAAATCCAGTCAAACCCCTGTTCAGATGGACTGAAGGTGGAGGATAGGAGTCTGGCTGAGCTCTGTGAGAAATCTCGGCCACAACTTTCCCTTTTATTTGCAGACACAGCAAGAAAGCTCAGCCTGGATCTGACCCTCCCTGTGCAGAGCAGAGCTTGGTCTTAGTTTGTGGCAATTTGGGGCTGATGATCAGAGAACCACAGAAGGGTTTGCTTGGGAGGGACCTTAAAGATCATCCAGTGCTACCCCCTGCCATGGACAGGGACACTTCCACTATCCCAGGTGGCTTCAAGCCCCATCCAACCTGGTCTTGGACCCTTCCAGGGGTCCAGGGGCAGCCACAAGTTCTCTGGGTACTCTGTGCCAGGGCCTCCCCACCATCACAGAGAAGAATTTCCTCCCAATATCCCATTAACCCTGTTCTCTGTCAGTGTGAAGTTCTGGGAGCAATCTGGTCTAGTTGTGTGAGTTTCCCATTGTAAGAAAGACCTCCCCTATTTACAGGTTGAAGTGAAATCCAAACAGCCCCAAAATGAGCTGAAAGCCCCTGTACACCCCTGACCTTGCTCTGCTCTCCCTCTGCTGCCCCACAGCTCCAGGAGGGACTCAACCTGGCCCTTTCTTCTTTTTTTTTTTTTTTTTTTTTTTTTTTCATGCCTTGTTTGTTGTGTACCACAGGTTGCCTCATCACTTTCAAATCAAACATCTTCTTCCTTTCTGCTCCCAGAAATTAAAATGTGGCAAGGTCTTTTCTTTTTTTTTTTTTCTTTCTTTTTTTTTTTTTTGGCCTTTTTTTGTTTTTTTGAACAGCAAGATTAAAAGTCTTTTGAAGAATAATGTTTTCCTAAGTTTTAGCTGACATTCAATTTTAATGACTTTTTAAACAAAGTAACTATTAACTGAGCATCATTTTATAGTTTCCTGATGTCTGACAGGTGTTTTTGCCCATGTGGGAAACAGATGCTAATAACATTTTCCCTAATAGCTCATAAATAATAAGCATTTAGCATTTTCCTTTGTATACTGCTCTGTCAATAGACAATTTACTTTTCAGAAGCCACAACATTTTCCTGTCAATCAGTTTTAGCCTCGGGCACTTTTTGGTGATTAGAAACCCCTTAGAGAGCGAGAACTCCAAATTAGTTTTAAATAAAAAATAAGAATATTCATGCTGTTGAACATCTAAAGGTAAAAAAAAAAAAAAAAAAAAAAAAAAAAAAAAGAGAGAGAGAGAGAGAGAGAGATCTGGGTACATAAATATCACTGGTGGGGTATTAATTCTTCATAGAACTAGAGTGACCAACTGCTCTCAGGAGGAATGCAGCAAAGACAAACACATGACACAAAGAAAGTAATGTATGCTGGAGAAGAAGAACTTTTTATTAAATGAAAAAAAAGAAGTAATTTAGGGGTTTGCTAAAAAGCCATAGCTCTAGGAGAATGATATCACCTTCTCATTTGGAAAATAAGCAGCAAATCTATCACAGTGCTTGGTGCCTACCACGGTGTCTCACTCTTTTGATATGCCTTGGATCTCACCATGACATTTTGTCTCTTTCCAGAAGAGGGATGGGGTGAAGCCAAAATCTCTCCCTCTGAGGGAAGAGCAGATGCAGAACTGGGGAGCCCTCAGTGGTGGGCACGAAAGCCAGGAGGTGGCTGGAGGACCACAGGGACCCCATGGAGCAGGAGCAGCTCTCCAGACAATTGTCACCTGCTGGTTCATCCCTGCAGGGAAATCCTCATTTCCCACCATCACAACAAGGGCCAGAGAAGGGCACAGGTATCTTCTGTCAAACCTTTCAGGCCCTGCTATAACATCTGTGCAACTCCCAGGTAAAAACATTTTTAATAAACTCCATGTAAATCAGCCTTTTCCTCCTGTAAATCACAATAAACAGCACTTTGGAAAAAGTAGACATTTTCTTCTTTGGTAAAATGACAGCCTTGTGCTCCAGGATTCAAACTTATTTCTGGTGGTGCTGTGTTCAGATTTCACACTGGCTTTCCATCACCAGACTCGGTAACATCAGCATTTTGGGGGCTGTGGGACCTTTGGCAGAGTTCTGGCCACAGCTGGAGACAGGACACCAATATGGATGGAGTTTGGCTCCTACACAGTGTGGCTTTTTCTGCACAAATGAGGTGAAATTCACGGATTTCACTGTTCATTACCTTTCCGTCACGACACTGCATTGTAATCTGCAGCTCTTCCGCCAAATTCCTCCTCTCATTCACTTTCCCAGAGAAATGGACTGATGCAACCTTTGCCAGCCAGTACGAAAGCCAGATTTCTTTCTTTTTTGTTGTTGTTGTTGTGAAGAGAAAGTAGCCTCATTTATTCAAACATATTGACCTGAAACTGTGCACACTGACATACCTGCAGCTGCACTGAGCGCCGTTCAACCCAGGGGGTCTTAGTTAATCAAATGTAAACATGAATATTGCAGTGACATAAAATGCAGGTATCACAGAGATACAAGACAAAGGGTCAGACACTGCCTTGGTTCTTCTGGTTGATTTTTCTTCCTGAATGAAGGGAAAGGAAACTTTTGCCCTCCAATGAAGCAGTTCCTCAATACGCAAATGTGACAGCAGTGATGTGAGCCACGTGACTCTTCCTTCACGAGCAGCAGTGTCACACCAAACCCTTGTGAAATGACAGCTACAGAATGGTTAAATGACCTTCCTTGGATTTAGCATCAGCACTGAGGTGAGGAAGCCTGGGTTTCTCTAAGCAATTCAGGCTGCCTGGTTGCCCATGCAGAAGGCAAACATGCCTGGTGTTTCAATTGACATGTGGTGACTTTCTAATAATAGGGGTGTTAATTGAGAGCAGAATAGCTTGGGCAGGTGAGTTACAATTAGCTGAGGCTCCTGCTTTTAATAAACTCACCATGGCACATCTGTAGGCTGGGAATCACCTTTGTATATCTAATTTTTAAAGATAAAAGGTGGCTGTTCTAGAAGCAAAAGGGCTTCTGGCACCAGGCTGGGGTGTTGTGTTATCCCTCACCACTCCAAGAGGAGTTCCAGCAAACAGCCCTGGCACCACCAAGTGCCCGGGGCTGCTTTTGTTCAACACCTTCTGGTCCCTTCCCAGCTTGAAAAAGTCCTTCAAGAAGTGCTTGCTAGGAATAGTTGGGAGGAGAGCAAGGCTGATGGTTGGTACTGCTGGGATCACAACTCTTTTTCATGGTCTGGGTGCTGATGGAGCACCAAAACCTGTCAGAACTTTGTGGACTTGCTCTCCAGATGGTGTTGGGTGGGAATTGTCACTGCTGAGTGCTACGTGGGAAAGGGTGGAAAGAAACCTGAGGGACTCATGACACCTTTCTGACTGTTATTTTTCATTCATCTACTCCTTGGTAATCATCTCCCACCCATTCCCACCAGTTCCAAACCCTTTATCAGCTGCTCAGGTTCCCTCATGGGAATAGTTTAAGCCAATCTCTTTGGCCCACCTCAACTTCCAAAAGGAGGAAGAAGCTCTTAAAACTCACACACACCTTAGGAAAATTTTCCTTGTGCATCAAAGTGATGCACGGGAATCAGAATTATCCCAAGGAGCTATTTCAGTACATTAAACTCCAATTCTTTACACTCTGATTCTGGTCTTCTCCCTTCCCGTGTTTTTTTTTTTTGGCTTACTATACACTAAAAGGTAAGCTGCCCTGAAAGCTACCTTGATAATCTCTCCTCTCTGAGCAGTTGGGTTGAAACATATGCCATTAGACCTGATGTCCCCAGCTAAAACCCCTGTCACATCACTAAATATTTTAGCAAATAAAAAATTTTTTAAACACGCGGCCAGATGTCCACATTGACATAGTGCTTAAGGCGTTTGACTGATAAAAAGCCAGGCCCCTTGGTAAGTGGGGATTTAAAAACATGTCCTGAGGCAAGTGTGCGATATTAAAAACATCCTGGGCTCTTTTGTATGGAGATTTGCATACGTTGAGGTTTTAAAGAGAGTGTCCATCTGTCACTGAGCATTCTCCCAATACAACAAAGCATCGATAAATATTTTGAACCACAGTCACTTTTCAGCAGGCACCAGCAAGGAGGCAGAGTGGTTTCAGCTGGGATATCCATCGCTTTGTGCAATAAAAGGAGCTGCAGTTTCACTTGGAAGTGGTGTTTAATATTTATGAGGATGACAGCCCTGTACAATTACAGAACTACAACCTGGCCCTTGGGTGATTCCATAAAAAGTATCAGCCAGACAGAGAAAAAAAAAAAAACAACAAACCCTCAAGCTTTTGTTCTGGAAAGTCTGGATGCAGTGATGTACCATGGTCGTGCTTCAGCGTGAGTGGCACCCACTTGCAACACACATGGCAGCAGGCTGGCTCCAGGTCTGCTGGAGTGATGGGAAGAGTTCTGCCAGATTTAATGAGCTCTGGACCAACCTGGATGCAGCTGAATTGCCACCAGTGTGGAGGAAATTCATTGTTCTTGGTGTATGTGTTGAGAAGAATGGGTCAAAAATTCACCTGGCTTCAGTCCTGTTCAGACCCGTGGGATCAGAGCTGGGTTTGGCTCCTTGGATTTGAGACAATGTTGTCTTTTAAGGCTCGGTCTGGAATGTGAGGAAACAGAATGTCAGTGAGGAGGGGATCAGGATGTTCTCACTAGACTAGAAGGTCTATCATGTGGGAGGCATCTTAGAGAAGCAAGAAGAAAGCACACAGGCAGCACTTGGTGCCTTGAGGAGCTTCAGTCTCATCTCAGACAGGGCAGAGCGAGTGACCAGATCTCTGAATTCCACATTTTTATATAGTTTTGCTTTTCTGGATTTATATATTTTAAGAAGGTGCTATATTCTTCTTATTCTCCAACCATCTAGAAGATCTGAGGTGTTTACTTGAGATGAAACAAAGTCACAGCACAAAATACATTTGCAGCAGCTATTTTAGTCAACTAGATCATTTCAGTCCAAGCATGTGTGTGTCTCAACAGGTTGATTATGGCAGGATATTTCCAGCCTGCTCTCCTTATATTCTTTCCTCCCTTGAATCAGAATCTATTTCTGAGCCCATCCTGCCTGACCATTGACTTTCCTAAAGAACCACTCATAAAATAGATGATTTCTGTTCATTGGTTTCTGTGTCTCTCTTGCAAGGCTGGTTCTAAGTGGGCAGTGGCTATTGCAGTGTTGGTGGTGGGAGATGCCAGGTGTCACATGGCTCCATTTTGCAGGTGCAGCACCAAGGTCTTGCCCAGTGTGTGGCTGGGTGACTGCACATCCATCCTGACTGAGAAGGAGGAATCTCTGCTGGGGTTATCTCTGTAAGCTTTGTGTTAAAGCCGTTAAACACCTGAAGAAAGGAGAAGTTCAAGAATGCAAGATGCAGACAATAATAAAACCCCCTCTCTGATTCACTTGCAGAATACACATATTTATTGGAAAACACTGATTTCTCCCCCAGCAGACAATACATGCTTGCTGCTGCGTGAAGGCAGCAACACTTTGCTTTCAAACACAAGCTGCCAAAGGAGACTGACTTTTCTGTCTACAGCTGTAGGACAGCTTCTACCCATGCAGGGGACATTTGACAGGTCCTGGGACAAATACTCTGTGTCTCGATGGTTAAAGGGCTGCATCAGTTGTGTCAGTGGTTGTGGTGTTAAATGCATGATTGCTTGGGAGAGCAGGAGGATGTGACAGCAGGAAAATGACTCTTGACCAGATTAATTTCAGGCTGGAGACAGGGAATGACATGGATAAGCATATCAGCTGAAAACACCACAGTCCTAAGGTCAGAGTTTGGAGAAAGTGAATACTGACCTGCTTGATTAATCTCTGATTGAAGTTTAAACTCCCTGAGATGCAAAGTGGGAAGTCAATGTGAAATTACGGCTCCTGGGCTTTCTGTGTGCTGGTAGACACATGATCAGGTGGCTTCTCTTCAACCATGTACTCTAATCATTGCTTGTATTTTGGGCTCTAATTTATATTAAAAGGCCAGTTTTAATATAAAATATATAGATATAAGAGTGCAGCTGTCATTTAATATAAGGCCTTAGATTTTTTTTTTTGAGAACAAGGCTATGGCCAAGCACAGTGTTCATCCACCTCTGGGGTGTGGTACCTCACAGGGGCTGCCAACACTCAAATCTTAGGTTGTTGATCTTCCCTGGTGAAATCTGCCTACAAAGCATCTAAGGTTTTGGCTTTCAGGAGGGATATTTCCAGATCCCTCTCAAACCCCTCTGTTGAGCCAACTTCTGCTTCCAAGCAGGCAGAACTCCCTTCTAGCATTAAATTAATTAATTTCGGCATGTCTACCTTGATGACTGCTGGAAATGGGTGCAAAAATTCTTGAATTTCAGGTTTGCCATATCAAGAATGTGCATTGAGGGAGTGTTAATGCTGCCAGCATTGGTGAGAGCCAGGAGAACAAATGGTGAGTTTAAAGCCTTTGTGGACAGTCCCAGTCCTTTGGCAGAGGGGATGGATATTAAACCACTTTGTTGGGCCTTATTTGACTGCCAGAGCTGGCTTGGGCACTCCAACCCTGGAGTTCTTGCAGCTGAGGAAGGGCTGGAAAACTTGTAATACCTTGAGGTTTAGCTTTCATGTTTTTCAGATTCTGTGCTGCCCGGGGGTGCAGTTCTGAGCCTCACATTCAGTGCTAGTAAACTCTCTTCACAGAACAGGGAGACAAAACAAATCCTTTTCGTGCTAAAGGCCAAGGACAACTTTCACGCCCAAAAGCACAAACAAGGGTGGACTGAAGGGAGGAATAAGAAGGACGAGGCGTCACAACTTGAAGCTGTAATTGGACAATTAAACCCCAATATACAAGTGGACCAAAACTTATAAAAGTGTGAGACCTCGTGACCAGTCATCCATTTTGTGACCATTCTTACTCCACCTTGGGTGTAGCCCTGACCAGGCTCTTGTCCTGCCCAAGGTGTATCCTGGAGGCCTTTCAATAAATATCTGCTTTATTCTCTAACTCTGTCCCGTCTCTGTTTCAAGGTCAGCCTTCCCAAGGCATCACTTGCATTGATCATATCACAACAACCTGTTGTTGGCAGATCCTGGACCCAGCCTGGGGGTCACCACACTGTGCTCGTGTCAGCAGAGCCTCCCCTGGGTGAGGCAGCACAGCCAGGCCAGACTGCACTGGCTCTGACTCCTGCCAGAGGGGGATGGCACAGAAATTAAATGCCAAATCCTTTTCTTTTTCTATAGCCAATTAAAGTCAATTAGACCAGTGGGGTGAGCTGGGCACACTGGCACTGGGGTGAGGATAAAACTGTTCTGTGTGCCTTCCACAAGCAGAGCTGAATTACTCTGCTTTTCTCCCAGAAAGATTCAAGCTAAGGGAGGAGACACTACATCGCGAGGAGAAGCAATTTTTTTTTCAGAGAGAAAAAAAATCAGTCCTCACTAAATCCATATCCCATCTCCTCAAAGCTTGCTTACTGCCAGCTCCCTAATTTATGTAAACTGGTCGTCAGAGCTGAATTAAAACCTACAATTAGCAATCCAGGAGGGCACGGTGGTAATTCAGACAGATGTGCCACTTAAAAATATTTACATAAAGCTTGCAGGATAACCAGCACTCCCAGAGGGAGCCATCAGGAGAGGCTCTGGCATGTCCCCCAACACAGCTCCACTGCCCCAGGCTGCAGAGCCCCACCACGGCTTAGATTTGCCAAAGACTGCAACCACAGCTGCAGCTCCTGGCATCACAAAGTACAAAAATCTAAAGAAGTTATCAGGAGCCTGAATGTTGACTGATCTTTTTCTCAAGGAAGATGCTCTGAGGTTCACTTGAAGCTGCTCAGAAACCTCAAACCCATCATAACCAGCCAAGAAATCCTCATTCCTTGCTGCACCATGAGCTCATTGGAAAGGAGTTTCCCCACACATAATGAGAAAGACTTGCTGAGCTTAAATTCCACGAGGAAGTCCCTGACACAGAGAGAGCTCAGTGGTGGGAGCAGGAGGAATGGGATTTGATTTTTGGTGGCCATGCAAAGAGTTGGGAGCTGCTTCTTAATTCACTTCGCTGCTTTTAAGGGCCCTTACAATCCAGCAATTTTTTTCTTGGAGAATTTACAGATCAATTTGCACTTTTTAGAATCTGGGATTAAGAACCAGGAGGGAAAGCTTTCACTGTGCCCTGGATGAGGGCTTGGCTTCCACTTCTGTTTTAACCAGCTTGCACCAGAAATGAGATTTTATTAGAAACTATCAAGAGTTCAGGGAGAAATTTTTAATTTGCAAAGATCCATTGTTGTTAGAGTGCAAATCCAACCCTGTTATATACACAGCTGTCCTCCAGTGCAACTCAAACATGAAGCAAGTCCTTGTGGATGGATATTGGGTTCCTTTTGTGGACTTCTCCCTCTGGTGCACCTCTTTACCTCCCAAATGGAATGCAAGAGATGAACCATCTTTGGAAAGCAGCACTTTCTGTGTGTTCAGAAGGTTTTTAGAGGTTTATCTATTTAGAGGATTACAGCTGCAGGTAAAGGATGGCTTGAAAGGACTTGTGCAGGTGGTGTTGGGATGTCAGGAGGGGTCATGGGATTTCTCAGAGGGTTAGGAGCTGTGAACAAACACATCTGCCCAAGCATTTTTAGAGCTGGGAAAAACTCTGGTAGCAGTGAGTTATAAAATGGGGCCAGTTCACACAGATGGTGAAGGCAGCAGTGCTGGTTTAAATCCACAGAAAACCACTGACTAAATTGGCTCAGACACAGTCCTGGTAGAACCAGGAAAAACTGTTCACAGATGTCAATTTATGGAGATAAGCTTTTTTTTTTGTCCTGCACCACTGCCCTGGCTGCAGATAATCACCATTTTCCACCTTTCCAGTTGCATGAGTTCACATATAATGTAAAGAAATTTCAGGCTGGAGAATGCAAAGGAAGTTTTGTAGACATTTCTCTGATATTCTCTTGCTGCTCTCACCACACACAGTATTTTCTGCTCCCTTACTGGTAGCCAACACCTCCTTTGGCTTTGGCTCTGGCACTGACACGTATTTCAAAATGATTGCAAAATCAAGGAATTTTTCTCAAATATTTATGGGAATACACAGAATGTTCACAGCAACAGATGAAAGGCTGAGTACCAGATTCACTTGTTTATTAGCAAAATACAGAAAAACAAAAGGGAAAAGTGAATTCCATGTTTTTGTATTGTATCTATGGCTTGCTCAAAAATCTTCTGGATTTGAATATACTTCCATTTAAAAATGGATATAATTTTTATGTCCCAAGGTTGATTCATCTGCTGGCCTTGGTGGCTGGAATATTCCAGCAATGGGTTTGCTTTTTTTCAGCACAATAGAAGTTGAAAAAAAAAATACTGTAGATGAGTTTTAATATTGCAGCTTTTATGTGGAACATGAAAGCTCACTAGTTTAATACAAAGTCATTACTGCAGTTAAAACCATTAAGTTAATTAATATGGACATTTATTACTACCGATAAAAGCTAATATCAGGGGATTTATAGAAACAATATATCTGTATATTCTTCCTCCTAAAGTCTCCACGAAGACAGGACTTTCAGTGGGGCGGAATATTTTCTAATAGCACCTGTTCCTGGGGCTGCCACTGAAGGTAGGTCAAGGGGAACACTTGCAGCAGAGTCATTAAGATAACCCCGGCCCCGAGAGCACCAGGGCTCGCAAAATAAATCCTTCAACCTTGATAATTACTACACGTTGAAGGCAGCAGCAAGTCCCTTGGTCCTGCCAGGCTTTAAGTGGTAGAATAACCTGTTTCTTTTATCAGCAGCAACCCTCCCACTGCTCAGCGTGGGGACAGTGTCAGCTCCCGTCCTTATGCATTAAGGTAACCCTGTCCTCAGCTTTTTTAGAGAAAAAGTCAGCAAACCCTCTGCTTTTCACCCCTTTCACCTCCCCAGCTCTTCAGAGCTGAAAAACCTCAACTTGTCCCTGACTGCTCTTGGTCATTCCCTCCTCCGATGCCGGATAACAGTTGGGAGACGCCGCAATTTAATAAAGCTTTGGGAATGCAGACAACTGCAGAGTGTGATAGAGGGGCTGTATCAATCACCATAATGACAGACATTAGCAGGGTGCCAAGTGTTTTGGTCTCAACAGATCTGTCACCGGTTTGTACGCACAGGTCTGGGCACCGGCCGCTCTCGCTCGCTGCTGTCTGCAAAGCTGTCACTTGGAGAGGAGATTTATTGGGCTGGGACATGTGATTTATGTCAGACGGCTTCAGCTCTGCTAACTCGTGTGCCACAATAGTAGTTAACAAGCAATTAAAATCTTTGGTCTGTTGTAGCTGGGAGCTACATCACAGTTTTCCCCAGAAATCGGCGTTCAGCGTTATCCCCTCTTAAAAACCCTCGTTTTTGGAGGCTGGGAGAATTTGAGTGCCTTCACTGGCACAGATAGTTTCTTGATCTGCTTAAAATGGTCTGGATCAGTTCTTAGGGAGGATATTTTTAATTCTGGCTTTCTCTAGGTCCACTTGTTCCACAGTTGGGCTGTGGAAATCTCTTGCTGGTTACCTACCACTCTGTGTGTCTGCTCCTGTGGGCTGTAAGCACCAGCAAATAGAGCCAGATCATAGAATCATGGAATGGCTTAGGCTGGAAGTGAACCTCAGAGTTCAAATGGTTCCAGACATGGGCAGGAACATCTTCCACTAGACTGACCCAAACAAACAGCACTTGCTGTAATCCTCTCTGCCAGAGGAGCTCCTCCAGGGCGCCTTTCCTTGGCCTCTTCCCACTCCCCAGACTGCTGAGCTGGTGGCTCCTGGTGGTGCCCACACCCCCAAACTTCTGCTGCCCTTTCATCCTGAGACCAACCCAACAAAAACCTGGTGCAACGACACCTGGATAGAAAAAGCACAATTTATGGAGCAGGAATGGCTTTGTGCTGATCATCTGGGGCAGCATCTCCTCACTCTGCCACTCACTGCTGTCATCCCAACACCAGCAGCTGCTGGTGAGTGGCACCAACATTTTGGCCACCTCTGAACCCACCGTCAGGGTGGGAGGCCCAGGTCAAACTGGACTGAAATGCTCGGGCTGAAATGGATCCAGCCTCTCTGGTGAGTCCCTCTGCTGAGCTGCCTGCACCGAACTCCCCAAGTCAGACAGCGCTGTGATGCTAATTAGCCTCATTGCACACACAGAGCGCTCTGCCCTGAGTGATGCAGCCATAATTACTAATGACAGGCATGGGGGGTTTTTTTGTCCTACTGTTACAAGCACTGGTGGTAGGGAATACACACCTTGGCGGGTATTTTCATCCACTGGACACTGCAGTTCTTTCCCCCCCACCCCGTTCTGTTCTGAGGTCTTTGAGCCAGTATTTCAGAGACCAGATTTTTTTTTTTTTTCCCCATTACAAAATGGGTACATGAGGCCATGCCAGTTTTCTGTGTGGAGATGATGCACTCTCTAATACAGAGTAGATACTTAAATCCCCTTTTCCCTTATGTACAAACGTCAGTCCATATTGAGGACTTCGTGTTTCAGCACTTTTCAGCCTGTTAAAATCACAGAGAAATTTTACAGACAAGTGACTGCCCAGTGCAGCCATCAGGAAATGCTGCCTCTCACTTCTCAACCAATAACCACAGCTTTGGTACTTTTTCCAACACTTTGTCCTTCAGGGATGATGTTCCTATACAACAGGTGAACATCTAATACTTAAAATCCCCCAAAGCCCTCCCCTAAGGTTTTTTTCCTGTTTTGGCCACTCACAGTCTGTGTGGTGCTGCAGGAGGGCAAACCCCAGCGAGGACTTAACTCAGATTTTTGGCTCCAGCCCAGCTTTACTAGAATTCAGACAGACTTTCCTGGTACTTGCAGTTTTCTTGGCTGTTTTTCCCTCTCCCACCACCCCAGAGGATGGATTCCTCCTGCCCTAACAAGCCAGGAAAACCCCAGGGTATAAACTAATGAGGTGTTGGGAGGGGTTTGTGCCTTTTGGTACAAGATTGGTACAACAAATCGATTTCTTCTCTTTCAAAGTAATCACTGTTTTTCTCCTTCTCAAGGCAAAAACTATATCCACCCTTCTGACTAATCTTTATATCATGGGGCTGAATTGTCTGATCCTTTAGGTGGATCTAGGTGTGAAGTGCCAGGTAAATTTGAGATTACAGACAGGATCCCAACCCAGCCCTGAGCTGTGCAGCCTGTCTCACACATCAGCCTGGGAAGAGGGCATATTTCCTGAAATTAAAGAAAAAAAAAAAAAAAAGTATATCCAAGGAACTACACAAACCTCCTGAAGAAACTTCTGCTGAGCAAAGGTGATCCGTGCTGACATTGAGAATTGTTTGATTTACAATAACAGGGAGATAATATTTTGCTAAGCCTCCCTGTAATACAATGTGTGTCATTTTAAATTTCCCATTACACTGAGCAATCTAATAAGTAAATGCCCCAGCTGCAATAAACATGAATCATGCAGTGTGGAGAAGCTCTCAGCAGCCCTGGAACACATATCTTCTTCCTAATGGTCTTTGGAAGTCACCGATTAATTTGACTTTGAGCTGAGTGTTTCTGGAGCAGAGGAGCCTGGCTACTGCCAGGCAAGTGCCTGCAAGATGCCGGGTGAAACTCTGACGAGATTTAGTGACAAATCAGATTTGCAAATTAGGGCTGTGCTGCTCTGTAAAGGATACAGATCAAGCCCAGTGATTAGCAAGAACATGGTCAAATAGAATGGACTGCTGGGGTTTTACAGTTTGGTTTTTTTTTTCAGTGCTGGAAGACAAAAGCAGTTGTTTTACATCCTGCAGCAGTGAAAGCCACCTTCTGATAGCAAAAAGTTTGTGTCATTTGTCCCCTAATTTCTGCTGTTCATCTTTCGCTGGATTATGTGCACGTGAAGGTATTTTAGTTATCTCCTGCCTTCATGCCAATATATGTTAGAATTTGGGATGGAATTTAATATGAGTAATGTTAGGGGAAACAGGTCAGGGTTTCAGATTAACACCAATAACCATAATGAGAACAGATGCTTATATCCATCTGGAATGTAGATTTAATATGTTAAATTCATAGCTGAGTCCATGAAATGCAATCATCAGATGTTTACTGGTCCCAATTTAATGAGCGATTTTGGATTAAACAGGGGCCAAACAACAGGCCACCAATCTATATTAAATCTCTGCAAAATGAAAATTGCAAAGATTTACTTAGGGTCATTACACAAGAAAATTTAATCACAACCTCATCCATAATGTCACATCGTCATCAGACTGATAATTGAAATGCCATGTGAGGGATTATGAATAACCCTCTGTTTATGAAGATAGCTTTCTGATTATCTCTGTGTCCTGTGAGTAACATAAAACATGATTTGTATTAATGTACATGGGCCTTGCCTAAAAGAAACCCACTGGGGATCTGCAGAAAAAAGTCTGATTTTTTTTTTACCTTCACCCTTCCTGACAGGAGATGTTGTTAAATAACATTATTACCACAATTTTAAAGCTGCATGGTGAGGTGAAGCCTTGAATACAGACTCAGGCTGTGTTTATAGCATCAGAGGGAGACAGAGCTTGCAACAACACTGCAGCTGGGTAGGTGCTTATAAAGTATTCAGCACGTGATTTTAGTAAGCAAACATTGATTTGTCTAGAATCAATATTAATTTTTCAGACTGTATATTCTCTAGGGCAAGAAATGTATCTTCCAGTATTTACTAAACACTTAAGCACATTTGGGATGTTAATAAGAGCACACTTCTGATTTTGGCATGCTGCAAAATACTAAACTCTTGGATAACTGACAATTACATAATTGTGCGTTGTAATGGATTATACGGCAGACTACAAAGAGCCAAATTTCTGATGGCACTTTAGTTTCAAAATTTCATCTGAATATTTATGTATACAGTGTGTGCTGAAGGACTCCCTGCTCCAGCCCCGAAGGTGAATGTTCAGCTGAGATAGTCCAGGAATCACACAGGAGAGCAAAAAGCTCCTCTTGAGACGCAGTGCATGCACTGCTGACACACCTGGGATTTTATCACCCTTTGCTGCCAATTTTCCCTACCTACATGATCCAGCCATTAGCAGTGATGCCCTACGGATGCCTTAAGTTTTAACTTGCATGTTTTTCAGATTCTGTGCTGCCCAGGGGTGCAGTTCTGAGCCTCACATTCAGTGTTAGTCAGCTCTCCTCACAGAGCAGGGAGACAAAACAAATCCTTTTCCTGCTGAAGATGAAAGACAATGGTTACAAGTTTTCAGGCCCAAAAGCAGAAACAAGGGTGGGCTGAAAGGAGGAATAAGAAGGATGAGACCTCAAAATCAGAAGCTGTAATTGGATAATTAAACCCCAATATGCAAATGGACCAAAACTTTAAAAAATGCAAGACCTCATGACTGTTTGTCCATTTTGTGACCATTTTGAGTCCACCCTGGGTGTAGCCCTGGCCAAGCTCTTGTCCTGCCCAAGGTGTACCCTAAAGGCCTTTCAATAAATATCTACTTTATTCTCTAGCTCTATCCAGTCTCTGTTCCAGGTCAACCTTCCCAAGACATCACTACCCTGCCACTGATCTCCCCCACACTCCTCCCTGTGTGATGGGACAGTGACACCAGCCCACCAGGGTGCTGGGGATGTCCCAGACACTGTGAGCAGGACAGTAATTACCCAGCAGAGCAGTTGGGATTTCTCAATCTCTGCCCCACAGCTGAGCTCTCTATTTCAGTAACTAAACCAAGTTCCCTCCTGCCAAACCCAGGGTAGGAGAAGGGATGAACTGAGAAGCTCATCCCCAAAAATGTGGCTGCCTCCTCCTCCAGTTGCCTGAGCTCAGTCTGAACCTGCCCCACACCCTGGGGATGCAGCTCCATTTGCAGCAAGATCAGAAGGCAAACAGAAATGTGTCTTTTCTCTGTCCAGGGCTGCATCCTGCGTCACCTCATTGTCAGTGATACAAACCTGATCACATCCGATATGTTTTAATTGCCCTGCGTAGGAATTAATTAGCCCTCTTGGCCAGGGAACAATGAAGCACCGAGCTCAGGAAGTAGAAAAGCCAAACAGAATAAAATCCTGAGATTCCTCCCTGTCAGACAGAAGCCAAGAGTCCCTGACATGGGAATCTTACATCTAAACTTGATCGTGGTGCCCACTGTGGAGCATCCAGACAGTTGGGTCTTCCTGTCCCAAGCAAAAGTTTCAATCAATTCCCACATCACACTTATTCATCCCAATTTTCAACAGCTTTAGCCTCATCCATGCCCACATGGCTAAGGTTTCTAGTGGATCTCAACCCACGCTGAGCTTAACAGGCTCTGAAAAACTTCTGCAATACTTCTTAGCTGTGCCAGTCTGGGAATGGCATGCCCTGCTGTAAATAATATGTTTCCAAGAAAATCTGTGCTTCTTTCTGACTGCAGCAGGCATCAGGCAGCCAGAAGTGGAAGGAGGCAGATTTTTTGCTCTAATAGATAACAAATGCAATTAAATGCAGATAAACAGGTAAGGCATATCCCTCCATGGACTGAGGTAAGGAAAGATATTACTTTAAATTAAGTCCTTGTGATATTTCTGGCTGCCCAACCACTGAAAAAACAAGGAAAAAAGTCCCACGTGAGTGGAATTTTACTCAGGATGCCACATATCCAACCAAATGCACATTTAACAGGCTCAGCCAGTGTTCCATCCCCCAGGCAGCTTCTCTCCCACGGGCTGTCTCAGAGCATCGTGGCAGAGCTTTGCTCCACTGGCAGATGTCCCCCAGTGATATTTAAACCCCGAGGTTCTAATCCTGCAATTGCCCATTAGGGAGGCCATTATGCAGGTACCAACAGAGGCATCCCGGGGGGAGGATGGTGGCTTTGGTTGGTCCTCTCCTCTTTTCCAGCCCCAGGAGGTGTCACTGAGTGTCTGCAGGCAGAAGGTGCTGGAGCAGGTTCAGCTCTGCGGTGATGACAGGACGCCGTCAGCTCTCCTTTCATGGAACAGTTGGACTGAGTGTTGCCTTTCTATTAACGAGGGTAAGAAAATAATGAGTCGTTATTCATGGGTGCTGGCACGTGGACAGAGCTCTGAGGTGCTGGGGAAGGGCCCAGTGGCACCCCTGGCACAAGGACACAGAAATGCTCCGGAGCACGAGTGTCCCACAGCGATGGCAAGATCCTGGGATGGGGACAAAGCTCCTGGTGTGTAACACGGCTGACATGGCAGAATGCTTTCCTGAGTCCCACCCTGCAAAAGCCCTCATGTGAAGGTGACAGCAGCCACCAAATGGAGGTGTTAAAGGGAGCTGACGGATCTGATAAAGTCCAGCTGTCGCCTGCAGTCAGCGTCTCTTCTCCTTACCCTGCCTGGGCCTCTTCTCTTGGCTAATAGCCCTAATGATTAAGATTGAAAACAGTTTTTCCTTCTTTTGCTTTCAGCCTCAAAGGTTGATCTTTGGTTATTTTTCCCTTCTCTTCTTTAACAGTCTTATTTCTCAAAGAAGAGGCAATTGAAACCCAGGAAAAGTCAGTGGTTAGCTGCTGGACCTGTTTTTCACTAGGAAGATTGTAACAGACCTTTAGGATGCTTTTCTGTAACCCCCAGCTAAAGACTGCTCCAGACCCTGTGCTCAGGGCTTTCCTTTTTATCTCCCAACTCCTGTTTCAGAGATCACACTTGAAGCCTTTTTTTCCTTGCTGCAAAAAAGTTTTATAAACCAGATCGCGGGACCCCAACCCAAAGTCCCTGAGGTCACACTCAGGTCACATAATTTAAAATGAAACAGATTATTTTTGCTTTCTTTTCTGGCTGAAAATTCAGTGAGATGTCGAAGGGTGGTCTGCAAACTACTGTGAACTACTACAGTGGCCGAAATATAATTGAATTAATTGAGTGTCTTTTTTATTTTAATTGTTTCATAGAGTGATTTTCTCACAGCTTAACCTTAGCCAAGGGAAAGATGACTTTTTTCTTTCTGCAAAGAAAATCAACAAAGAGTTAAAGGATGCTGCAGAAGCATTGGCTGCCAGTTCAGGATACAAATACACTATCCACTAATCAGAGCTCAAAGTGGTGTTCCTTGGTGGGGAATAAGGATTGTTGTGCAGCCATTCTGAGTTGAGGTGAAAAGCTTCATTTGAGATCCCACCCTAGTACCCAATTTATGTATATATAGGCACTGATCGATCCATCACTATACCTCAGGATGCTGTTTTGTGCAGAGAAATAAAAATCTTCTAAATTAATTTCTACTCCTGTCTCAGGGGCGCTGTGGAAAATTACCCAATGGTGAAGAATGTCACTTACTAACATTATATTCTGCCCAAGCAAAATGGTTGATGAATTAATGTAAATAACCCACAGTATTTTGCTTTACGTCTCCACCACCAGTTAGAAATCTCATAAAGGGAATGCAGCAATGAGAAAACGCAGATCTGATCCCTTGATTGTTTTTTTCTTTCAATAGTGGCTATTTTGAAAGAAATCCTCTGCTTACTCACATGAACAACACAGAGAAAAGAGTTAAAAGTGGCACATTATCTTTCCAGTGACATATTTAGCCAGTTATTCAGGCTATAATGAAGCTGTGTAATGAAGTCAATGTCCTTGAAAGTTCTTCATCAATTTTTTTCTCATCTGTCAGCATATCCACTTGCCGACACAATATTAATTAAACACAACATTTCCTGGAGTGTTGAAGTGAAGTCCCATCACTGATAATGAACAGGTTTAGGAGAGTCACATCCCAACAAAATTACTTTTTAAACCAGCCTTATTAAGCAGAAAATTAGACCTAAATCACCCTACAACATCCTCATTAAAAGCCACTGATCCTTGGCTGCTTCTATGTTCTAACATCTTTAATTAGCAAACTGCTAGTCTATCTGCCATGATAAATGCTATTAATCTTACCTTTCATTTGCTTTCTCTTAACCTATCGTTTGCCCACTTCAGGGAGGCACAGGCCTCCACCAGGACTCGTTTCAGTGTGTTTAATGTCCTTGTAAGGATGAAAAATGGAGTAGTCACGGGTTAAATGCGATGACTCTCTCCGCCCTCGCTCCATCACTGAATTTCAGAATTTGTAGATGTCTCAGATGGCAAACTTGCTGCGTTTGAGGGAAAATTAAGAGCATTTTCCAGTGGATATGTATGGAATACTGTTGTCAAGCCTTGGTAGTAAATCACAGTGCAACTGCAGTTCAGTGCCCTCTCTGCTGCCCTGCTCTAACCATGGAAGAGTTATGGACATCAATTAAAAAAACCTTCTGGGTGTCTGTGAAGGCTCCACCCAGGGAAAAGAAAAGCTTTAAAAACACGATTGCATTTTAGAACTGTAACTACTAAATCTGCAACCTTTGAGGAGCCTTTACAAAGCGTGACAGCTCCACAGCCTCCTTAACATTTGTTCACAGAAGCTCCAGAATACATCAGGACAAATAACACACTGCATCAGGCCACTTTCACATGGCATTAGTCAGAGGGAAGTGCACAGTGCAGTGCCATACTATGCATTTCAGAAATGCATTGCTGTTTGCTGTGTTCTCAGGTGCAAAATGCCATCTTGGATGTGCACTGCTTTTTTCCCAGTTTATAGCTGCGGAATTGGGACTTTTCACTCGGTTCATTCTGGTTGATTTTTGCAGTGTGTCTGAGCATCATCTTCCTACAGCAAATAACATCAACCCTGTTCAGCTCACAGCTCCTGGGCAACAGAAAAATACAAATTTAACCTCCCTCAAATATCTTGTGATAAATTCAGTTTGCCTGGGGAAGCAGTCTCTTCTCCCAATTAATGAGTGATAGGACAAGAGAAAACGGCCTCAAGTTTTGCCAGGGGAGGTTTAGGTTGGGTATGAGGAAAAACTTCCTCACAGAAAGGGTTGTCAAGCCCTGGCAGGGGCTGCCCAGGGCGGTGGTGGAGTCACCACCCCTGGAGGGGTTTAAAAACGTGGTACTTGTGCACAGGGCTTAGTGGTGGGCTTGGCAGTGCTGGGTTAATGGTTGGATGATGGTCTTAGAGGACTTTTCCAACCTAAACTATTCTAGGAGTCTATGACTCAATAGATCTTTCTGCTGGGCCTCTGGGAGAGGCTCTGGCCTGGCTGCACACTCCAAGTCCCAGAGGCAAACACTGTCCACAACCTTCAACTTTCAGAGCTTAACTCTGAGATTTGTCAGCGTAATTCACTCCACGTGCTCCTATTCATTTATCTCTTTCATTGTTATCATCCCATATTATTTAGTGACCAGACTTGCCTCCCACAGATACAAATGCTTTTCCTTGGCAGCCTTAATGAAAACTGCTTTTAATTTCACATTGCCCTGGGTTATTCTGGCTGCTGATGGGCTGCTCCTTATTGGGGACAGATTATTCTAACTGCTAGGAAACCACAACCTTTTAAGCTTTCATTTCAAGTCCTAATTCTAGCACTAGGCTGTAAGGCAGGGGCTCCTCTCACTCTGTCCCTGCCCCTGAAAACCAGGCATCTATTCTGAGCTATCTGTGCAGCTTCTGCAGTCAATGCCAAGAGATAAGCATCCCCAGAAGGCGGCTTGTCCACCTATTCTACAGTGACATGAATTACCCTTGGGAAGCTGTTATCTATTATTCCTCAGGATGGAGACAGCCCAGGCTTAATTAGTTGTCTGACTTTTAGATGTTGAGTTAGGTACAATAATCTGACTCCCAGTGATTTTTTTTTCTCTCTTTTTTTTTTTTTTTTTTTTTTTTTTTTTTTTTTTTCATTCTGGAGCAGATGAGTCATGATTCATATGCAAGGATCGTACTTGTGAAGCTGTGCTTTTCTAATGAAACCCTTCTCTCACCCCCAATATGTTTCCATTATCTTGCCATCAGGAAATAATTTTTTTTCCTGCACACGAAGACACATGACATGCTCATTTACCCACACACGTGCGAAACCAGATTAACTACTCCATAAATTAGTTAAAAGATTTTCCCAGAGAAAATGAAGAGGAAAGACACGTAATTTCCACTTCTCAGCTCCTGAATGAATGAAGACACTATGTCTGCTCTGTACATGACTGTTTAGACGGACACTAGAAATCAAGATTTCTGAATGGTGATGACCAAGTTTACATGAAAAGAGCTTCTCCAATCCACCCCAAATTATTAATGGCTTTACCTCAAAATTAATGGCCACTGTGTTGGAGGTTTTTTCATATTTGGCTTAAACTTTACCACCCCTGTCTCCAAATTTGAGGTATGCTGCTCCTGAATTTTAACAGCAGGACCAGATTAAACCCCAGACTCGGGGTAAAGCCACATCTCAATGGAAACTGAGATCAGAATAAACTTCAGTTCTAACTCAAAGAGAGTGTTTCAGGCCAGCAGCTGGGATAATGTGAATGAATCATAGGTCAGTGCAGCAAACCAGCTGAAAGTCATTAGAGAGTCATCAGAATATTTGTGACGAAATAATTATCAGCCTTGGCCATGATGGGACTGGTTCTGGGGCATTCCTGCCTGAGCAGATACCCCTCACACCACTGCCTGGATGAGCCACTTTGTGCTGGCCAAGTCCCAACAAAACCCCAGCTCACAGCCCCTTAGAGCTTTCAGAGGTTTTTAGATTTCTATTGAAGTGAAAAATTGAGTGCTTCTCAGGACCTGATGGGAATGACACTCCAGTGCAAATGAGCAGAAACACACCTTTTTGTCTGGGCTGGATAATTTTTTTTCCATGCCTTGGCTTGGTCACCTGGGTTGTCTCCTTTTAGCTGGAGAACTCCTTCTGTCAGTTCCATAAATGCCATTGGTTAGATGAAAATTGTTCTTTTTTTCCAGACAACTAGACCCAGCCATTAAGAATGTTTCAGCAGCAGAACTCTCTGTGTGTTGAGGTGTTACACATGAAATCACAGCAAGGGCCAGGGAATAGAAAGCATCAGAATCTGCCCAAATAATGCTGATCACAAAAAGTGAGTTTCATGACGCTGACACTTGTCTCATTTGAGAATGAGACGATTCTCTGAAGCTGGGAGAGTGATATTGGTGCAAAAAGAAGTGCTAGAAATGGATTAACTCCATGGCACGAGGACCAAAATCTGGGTGTCAGGCTGGGAGGCGAATTACAGGTGTGCATCGGGGCTGGTTCAGAACCAGAGGCTAAGCAGGGACGTGACTACACGAATAAAAAATCCCTCTCAGAAGTGCCCGTTTTCCTTGCAAAAACAAAACCAAAGAGGTGCTCAGCCAGTGACAGCACCTCCTCCTCTGCTGTGTACCAGCCCTGCTTCCTTCTGGGGATACCAGCTTTGTGCAGGGCTCTCTCTGGGGCTGAGCCCGTGCCTCCACCCGCGACAGAGACACAGGGAAAGCAGCAAAGGGTGATGACACTTCACGTTACAGAGCGGTGCTTTCACAGAGCCGGGACCTGGCTGGAATCTTTGCAGGGCAGGAAGAGAAGGGCAGCGCACCGGAGCTCAGAGAGCCGCAAAGATGCTTTTGGCAGCCAGGGCAAGTTTCTGTAGCAAAGCATTTCGTAAACTCTGGCCCAGATTCTCCCCTCTGACTTGCCCGGGCTCAGCACAAGGCGAGGATTGGAGAACAAAGATGGCTTGAAGCCACCTTTCTGCTTCTCCACTCCGGAGCAGCTGGGGACTGGCTGGTCCCCGGGGTAGGTTCAAGTCGCCTCGGGCTACTGTAGCAGCAGGAGACTGCTAGAAAATAGCCAAGATGTAGCTACACCTCCTTTCCAATTGGCTGTCACTGCTCCAGAAGGAACCAGGAGGGTGACACCGCTGCCACAACACAGGGCTGATCTTCCCAAGGACCCCGAGCGTGAGGAGGGAGAGAGGGAAAATGTCAGCGCGGATGCTGCCGGGGAGGCAGAGCAATGTGTGGCTTATCCAGGGAAGCAGGAAGCTCAGATCATCTAAATTCAAATCTGGTGAGCCACTCACTCCAGTCACTGTGTGTCCACGGGCACATGCCTTGATCTTTTCTGTGCCTCAGGGCAAGGCAACTGGAGAAGGAAGTCGAAAGCAACAGAATTTCACTGAAATGATCCAATCCAAATTGGATTTAACTCTAAAAATCAAAACAAAGTCAATATCTACAGGCACGCACACTCAATGTGGTAAAAAATTAATTTATCGTGTATTTATATAGGAACAAGTCTGTCTGCAGGCTGGATCAGAAACCCACTGAGGCCAGAAGCATTTACAGGGGAGAGAATTTGCAAGGACGAGAACTTCAACAAGCAGTTGAAAACAAACAAAATGAAAAGCTCTTGCCTGACAGGGAATTTTGGGTTTGCTTTTGGTGAAATAAAATACAAGACCAACCCCAAGAACCCACACAGGAGAGAAACAGCAGAGAGAAGGTGCTCTTTGTGTGTTGCTTACCCCCCAAAAATGGTTTTTGTGGACTGCTACAAGTAAGCACCTGAAAGAGGAGTTTAGTCAGACAGGAATTTAGTCTCCTGTGTTGTGCAATCTCCGAGTACCAAGATTATTCTATACAGTGCCACATCCAATTGCAACAGGGACCGTTAGGAGTAATAGAGCTCCTGTAAGTAAAATGTTTTCTGTCCTCAAATCTTCCAGGAAACCGACTGAGGCACGAGAAGGAAAATGCCGAGGGGACAAAACTTGTTAGAAGTAAAATTGTATTTTCTTGGACACTGGAAAGGATGTAAAACTGAGCCAGAGGCCTCCAAGTCAGCAGCCATTTTAACATTTTGCCAGAGATTTTCATCTTTTTCCCCTACAGCCTCAGTTCTGCTGTAAACACTGAGTGCACCCACTATGGCTGTCAGCTGGGGAGTTTGCTTTACACTGAAGCTGCCAGGAGATAAAAAATACTTAAGGTAATGCAATTCTCAAATGGAAGGCGTAGGGATTTCTTCACGACATCTGTGTGAAGAGCGCAAGACGTGAGATTTACTTTCAGCAGATCAATAAAAACAGGATGGATGCATTTGGAACCCAGGGAAAGCAAAGGTATGCTGGTTCTCTGTCATTCTCACTGCAAAGCTGCTGGTGGCACAACGGGAAACCGACATCCCGTTCTGTCCCAAAACATCACTTCTTTTTATTAAGGATAAAAAAAAAAGGATGAAAAATATTATTCATGAGTTTGTTGGCTTGAACAGGCCAAAAGCAATTTTTCAGGAGACCAGTGGTTTTCATGCAATGGCACTTCCTGTGCTATAGCCAAAAGATGTTGTACGAAGTTTTATGAAAACATAATAAAACCATGCCGGTAAAGCAACCAAAAAATGACAGAAAAAAGATGCAGAAAGTAAATAAATTATAGGAACACTCATTCATGCATGCACATATGAAGACACTACACATATGAATCAACATATGCATTTTACACTGACAAACATGCCCACACACACCCAGCACAACCTAATTTTGAAAGTGTTTTCTTCAACAATTGAATGGGTGCCCTTTGCTTGGAGGCAAACACAAGCACAATAAATCCCTTACTGGTAGCACCGAGGAAGAAGCATTACTCCAGACTCTGGAAAAGTTCAGCACTGGTAAATTCTGATGAACACCATTACTGTGATTACTGCTGGGGCATGGATATGCCCGCCTCATTGTCATTTCTTATACTACATCAAGCAGAGGCTGGTGGGGACCTAGTGCTGCTGTCGCCCAACTGAATGTGACCTTTTTTGGGTGACCGCGCTGCAGTGGGGGTTTTTCCTCCTCCTCCTCCTCTGGGAAAGCGTGAATTAAAAAAAAAAAAAAAAAAAAAAAAAAAGAAGTGTAGACCAGAGGATGCAACGTAAGGTTGTTAATAAGCCCAGAAATTAAATAGATGAGCTTTTCACTTTTAAATGTCAGTGTTGTGGCTTCCTTGTCATCTGCGGGAAGAAAAGGGAAAGAGCTAAATATCCTGGGATGTGGGGAGTTTTAAAGTGCATAATGATGGCGATAAAAATCCATAATGTCAGTTGCCTTGTGGCAATCAACAACCATTTCACATTATGCTTGCATCTTAAGGTTTGCGGCCAAAAAACAGATTTGCCCGTGTCTCATTAAAATAACGAATGCAGTCCGAATGGATCTGCAATGATTCACTGTACGTCACACTAAATCACAACCCTCCTCGGAGCCAACTGACTATGGCCTCATTACTTTAGACAAAAGTGGGCTTGGAGGAAAAACTGGGGTGATGTTTTTTTGCTCAGCCATGTTTTTCCCTTTGAAATACTTAAGGCAAAAGAGCAGATAGGTTGTTTGTTTTTTTCTTTTCCCATTGGTAGCCAAGGAAGGTTGGGTTATATTCATAGTACAATTCCTTATCGATACACACAAACACATCAATGTTAGCGCGAGGGGAAGAGGAATTGAGCAAATACAAATGGCATGAACAGAGCAGATTTTAATGAACAGGAATCACAGATGAATTGGAAAACTTAAAGATTAAGATAAGCTGTTAAATAATTTAAATATAGCTATATTTGAGCTGCTTCACCAGGGCAAGGAATTTGAAAAGCAGCATGCTCCCCTCCTCTGTGTTGTAAGACCTTAAGTACTTGTGGTTTATCTTCTGCAAGTCTTTGTTCTGCAAATTTCACTGCCTTAAGCATAGCAGAAAAAATAAACCCCTTTATTTTCACCCTGAATTAACTTGATTTAATATCTCTATACATTAGTTTATTGTAATGCTAATACTTAGAATTAATCTATTTGGCTTTAAAGAAATATGAGCGTTATTATACTCAAAACTGCTCAGTGTTTCAGGAATAAACATTAACTCAAATTTTACTACTGTGAAGTGAAGCTAAGACTACTTAAAAAATTAAATGGATAATTTAAAACTTGTACGTATTCATAAATACCAATAGAAATAAGAATTTGGGGTAATGGCTAGAAGAATTATTGTGAATTTTGATTATGAAAAGATTATATAAAGTCCTTGGTGAAAATCCCACCTCAAAAATCTGAAAAAATGGCAAAGATCTCAAATATATTATTGGTTTTGATAATTGGTTCCATTTTCTCTTATTCTTCTTACATATATTTTATTGTAAAGAGAAAATGCTGCTCGATATTAAGCTATTTTCCCACAAAACCTGCATGTAAATGTATTTTTAATCTGATTACAAAATATGTTACATACCCATTTAGGTATCTTTTTTATTCAGGTAGGAGAAAAACCTTCTGAGAAACATTCATGGAATGACTGATTTAAATGTTATAAATCCCTGAAATTTTCATCTCCCTTTGAATGGAATGCCAAAGGGGATTAAAGACTAAAGACATATCACAAACAATTTTACATTATTAAAATTACTGTAATCAAGAGTCTTTTCTAGCCTTAATCAGGATTATTGAAAACAACTCCCCCCCAACTTTTCTACTGTGCAATACTAATCAAAATTCTATCAAATGACAGAGAACAATATAAAAGCAGTTTTGAAAATATTGATTGGCGTATTTTAGCATTCTTGAGAAGCATTTTCACTGATTCAGATCAAAGCAATGATTTCTCTGCTGATAACTCACATGGCAAGGAACAAGAGCAGGTAAAACAAATTTCGGGAATGCTGCAATGTCCAACCCCTTGTTTTCAGGAGTCCACCCAAGGAGCACGCTTGATGAACACAATGCTGTGGAAGTGAAACATGGAATGGCTGGTTTTGTTCTCCTAAATTGTAAACTAAATAATTCCAGCTGTGGCAAACTGGGCTGAAAACTTGCTGCCTTTGAGGACTCAGCCTGGCGGGACGTGTCGTGACTCTCGCTGCCGATGAGCAGGTTCAGGCTGAAAAGCCACAGAAGTTTTAAATTGAGAGGTTTATCCACCATGCCCTACACTGTACACATGCTACAAGGCTGATATAATAAAGGTATAAAGCTTGTACATGTTTTTCTGGGCATCTGAAGCCTCTTAGAAGGGGTTTGTTGGGTCAGAAACCACCACTGTGCCCCAGAGCGCCAAGCCCCGTCTTGCTGTCACCAACATCACCAATGCTGCCAATTTGCAAAACAGCACCAGGGTTGGGCCCTGTATTTATTTCACCCTGAAAAATGTCAAATGCTCTTATAAAATGGAAATGATAGAAATGCATATATAAAGAATGATACCAGAAAGTGATTAGAGAACAGCAATCACTTGCTGAAGTCTTGGAAACAAGCTCAGCGTGCAGCAATACTCAGGTACTGAGAGAAAATGCCACAAAAATCAGTGACGTGGATCAAAGGACAAGGAAAGCTTCATGATTCTCACACTTCTTTCCAGGAGCTCCAACTCATTTAACTTTTTTGCTGGTATCTGAGGTAGACAGCTGCCTTCTGGGCCCTCCATCTTCAAACCTGTTGCTTCCCTGTATTTGGTTAAAGAACATTTTACCTTGCGGGCTCAAGACCTCTGATGTTAAACCTGGGCTGTTGCAGTGCCAGCTGACAGCAGTTTCCAATCCCTGTTAGTGACATTATATATTGGTTAGTAAAACCTTCATTTTGTTTAGTGACAAGAATTATGCAAATTAAAACCCGCAACCGACAGTGAAGCAGCATTTCCTCTTTCTGATACTTCTTGCTGCTCAGTCTTGGAGTTCAAAGAAAAACTAAGTGAGGTTAGAAAACAATATATTATATTTAATTAAAAGTTGGCATTATGTTTTCTTCCAAGTATGAACTAATCAGGATAATAAGTACATTAAAACACATGATCTGTATTTCAGTTCCATCTGAACATACACAAGAAATCCTTCTTGGGAAAAAAAAATAAAAGAGCAGGCATCATAACAAGAACATTTGAGCAGGAAAAAAAAAAGACCTTCAATTTTTCTCAAGTCTTCCCCTCATATTCTCTGAAACACCAAATGGAAACAGACACTTAAAACCTTACATGGTACACAAAATATGCCAGAGAAGAGGAAAAACAAATGACAAGAACAGGACTTCATCCTCAGGATAACCACGCACATCTGCAAGGTTAGCACTGATGCTGCACATGCACAAATGCAATGGTCAGCTGCTTGTTCATCCCCTCCCAACAAAATAATCTTTGAGGAGTATTAGGCATTCACTTGGCAGCAATTTTAGCAGCAGCTCAGCACAGTGTAAACCACCTTGGAGCAGATGCCTGCCTGTCGTGGGGAATGCAAAGGGCTTGGAACGGGCTCCACCTCAGCGTCAGCTAAAATCCTGCAGGTCCAGAGTGGACACAACCAGCTCACAGGACTGAACTTCCAGATTAACTGAGAAGTTGGTCAACTTTGTTTGAGTTTAATATTGTTTGTTGCAGGAAAAGTTACGATTCATCTTCTATTTCCTTTTGAATTGAAACAGTTGTACTGTAAGGTTAATTGCCTTTAGTACTGCTCTGATAAATTCTGCACTTGTTTTTAATACCTGGCCTTTTAACAGCACTTAAATAGTCAAACTTGCTATTCTTCCTTTTAATTTTTTTAATGCAGGTTTTTCTTCCGTATTTGAAATACCTTACTTAGCCTCCTGAGATCATGTAATTCCAAGTGGGCTCTTGAAGACTCATCTGAATATTTCAAGGATTCTCAGAAGACAGAATTTTAGGATTCTAGGTAGGTATGACAGTATGAACAAACTTTTTTACTGATGTAAATGAAAAGAAGAGATTTAAAACAATCACTGTACGAATACTCATCATTCCAAAAATAGCTTGTCTCAGACTGTAAAGAGCTTTTAGGCTCTGAAATTAGTAAGATTTCTTTTTTGGGCCATAATTATTTGACAAAGAAGCAATTACAAATTCCATTATTTTTAGCCTTAAGTCTTTAACTAAACCAAACTCAGATTAAATATTGAGCTGTTAAATATTTTATTCTCCAACTATTTTAGTTTTGGTGAAAAATGAACAGTTAAGCTAATCTCCATTTACATATTCTTAATCTTCTCTAATTTCCACCAGAAGTAACATACATCTACTTAAAAATAATGATTCTCTGTTAAACTGCCCTTTTCTACCCCCCCCCCCCCAAATATTTCCTAGCAACAACTCAGTCTGCAAAATTTTAAGTGACCTTTGCTGATCTGCAGTTTCCAGTAATTTTTGCTTCAGTAGGGGTTTTGGTTGGTGTTCGCTTCATCAGACATGCTTTAAGAGCATTTTCAAAATTTTCTTTTATGGAAAAAGAGATAAACTGTTCTGTAAAACTACTTTTTTTTTTTCTTTCTTTTTTTTTTTTTTTTTTTTTTAATTACAGGATAGAAATGAAGATATAAAAATGGAAATGAGCAGGAACCAGTTTTAAACATATGTCTTTATGAATAAGGCTTAATCACACACTTCGTTTTCCAAACACAAAAAGTCTTTTGGAAATGTATTAATTAAAATTAAGTGCCATGGACAAGCGCTTCAGAGGGATGGCAGTCCTTTTCAAATTAGCATAACACTAGCGACAGGCATGGAAATTGGTTTAATAACCCTAAATAGTTACACCCCACTCCTAACACAAATGGCCACGGACAGCTCGAGCCCCTGAGGCTGCGACTGTACCAGTTTACGTGGTTGCTCTGACATTGGGAGGGTACTTCCAACCCAAACAGAAAGCACTGAATGCACCTCAATTATCATTATTATTATTATTATTATTATTATATAATGACTAGTGAAGCATACAAGGCACCAAAGCGTTTGAACAACATAAACCAGAAAACCAAAGTAAACCAACACAAGCCACACCGAAAGCTCAGCCAGCGAGAGACACACTTGGTAACTTGAACAAACACAGTCAGTTTTGGCAGGGGAGCCTTAGTTCAGTCACGATATTAAGTGGCCCAAACACCAGATGTAGATCTAGGGTCGGGCTGTTGGTAGAACAGAAAACCAAGCCAAAGGGATAAGCAGAGTCTTTAAGAGATTTCCTTCCCTGCCATGTTTGCCACGGGTGTGCTCGGAGCTAAGCTCGCTGCTACAATAACCCCAGCCAAACACCACTTTCAGGGCACAGCATTCCCCAGCAAATGTCAGGATACACAACCTAAACCCCTGCCTGCTTAACTCAGAGTCAGACATAAACAACGGGGGTTTTTTTGTGTGCTCATGATTCAGGAGGAACTGGAGAAAAAGTGCAAATCCCTGCTGATATGGAGCTGAATATCCACAAGCTTTTTCCAAGTGTTCTGATCATTCCCCTAAGTTCACACAGCTGCTCCTGCTGCATCCATTTCTGCTTTACCTGACTCCACCAGGGGTTTTCAGGGGCTGCCAGCTGGTTTTAGAGACATGTAGGACAGAGAAAGTGGTGATTAATGTCTTTTATTTATTATAAATACATATAAATATGTTAAGTCACCTTTTGCTTCGTTTATCATGATGAGCAACGACTTTGGAAAATCATCTGGAAAACTTAACTAAGCTGAGAAACAGGCAAACAGCAAGCATTAGCATACAATCACAGGTTCCTCTCAGTCCAAGAACGAGATAATTTTTTTTAAGAGAGAGAAAAAAAAAAATCCTTACTTTGAAGCATCAATTGTTTTAGCAAGAGTACTGGACTTCCCCCCTCCCGTGAGCTCTGACTAAATGATTTCCATTTGGATTTGTGGGTACAGTCCAACCCCAGCTGGCTACACAGAACCCCTTCCGCCCATGACTCTGAAACATTGCATAGTTTGCAGCTGGATTTTGCTTCCCCTCCCTCCTTTTAATCTATTTTTAACACAGGTCGATCATGCCAAAGCAAATTCACTGAGGTTTCCATCTCCAGATCTCTCTCTCTCTCTGTTTTTCTACTGTTCTGTTTCAAAACCGCTCAAAAACTTTGTAGCTCAGAGCAAGCGAAAAGCAACATTACGCTCACGGTCCACTGACAGGCTGGGAAGGAAATAACTCTACAGATGAAGTTGCATGTGAGGGGGGAACTAAATAAAGTAGAAAGTGGGTGTTTTGGAGGGTCCACGTGAACTGCCAAACATTTCCAAATGGGGAGGGGGGGAGGTATTTAAGAGAAGAACAAAAAAGAAAACCCAGACTTAACTGATGGAAGGAAGCCAGGGCTGATGGCAGTGGAAAGAAAAGTGCACAGGAAGAAAAAAAAAAAAATCAAACCAACCAACAAAAAAAGAAAAAAAAAAAAAAAAAAAAAAAAAAAAAAAAAAAAAAAAGGAAGAGCGCGAAGAAGGCAGAAGTCAAGGCTTGTCGTTACAGTGTTTGCAGAGGGCGGAGGCGGCTCCTGTGAAGGCAGTGCATTTCTCGGGGCAGCCGGGCACGGCCGCGCCGCCGAAGGGGTACACGGGCGACTGTCCGAAGGGGTTGAGGGTGGCGGGCAGCGGGGCGCTCAGCGCCTGGCCCTGGTTCAGGTAGGCCACCAGCCGCCGCATCTCCTCCAGGGCCTGCGCCTGCATGAGGATGTAGTTCTTGGCCAGGAGCAGCGTGGCGATTTTGGAGAGTTTCCGCACCGAGGGGCTGTGGGCGTAGGGGATGACGGAGCGCAGCCCGTCCAGCGCGTCGTTCAGGTCGTGCATCCGCCGCCGCTCCCGCGCGTTGATGCTGAGGCGCAGCGAGCGCTGCTCTTTGGGCTTCTTGCCCAGGGCTCCCCCCTTCAGCTTCGCCTCTCGCTCGAAGCCCGAGCCGCCCTTCACGCCCGCCTCGAAGCCGTCCTCCTCGTCGCCGCTCTGCTCTCCGCTGCTCTCCGCCGACTTGCCCATCGCCCCGCCGTGGAAGTCCGCCCCGCCGCTCCCCGCGTACGAGCCCCGCGGGCCCTCGGCGCCCCCGCGCACGGCCCCGTAGGCGAAAGCCGAGGCTCCGTAGCCCGGGGCCAGCGCCAGGTACGCCTCGCTGCCCAGCGACTTGAGCTCAGCCATGGCCGGGAATCCCGCTCGGCCGCCGCTGCCTGGGCGCTGAGGAGGAGGAGGAGGCGGCCCCGCCGCTCCGCTCCGCTCGGCGCTGCGCCCGGGCTGGGGGCGGGCAGTGAGCGCAGAACGGCCCCGCCGCACTTATATCGCCGACAGGGGCCGCGGGGACAGCCGCCGCCAATCGCAGGGCAGCGTCCTTCCCTTCCCTTCCCTTCCCTTCCCTTCCCTTCCCTTCCCTTCCCTTCCCTTCCCTTCCCTTCCCTTCCCTTCCCTTCCCTTCCCTTCCCTTCCCTTCCCTTCCCTTCCCTTCCCTTCCCTTCCCTTCCCTTCCCTTCCCTTCCCTTCCCTTCCCTTCCCTTCCCTTCCCTTCCCTTCCCTTCCCTTCCCTTCCCTTCCCTTCCCTTCCCACAGACAGGGGCAGACCTGGAGCAGCTCCTCTGTTTAACTGCCCCTGGATGCTGGAAGGAAGCACCAGGGCACACACAGTAGTTGAGATCCAGTTGTGGTGGTTCAGGTTGGGTTGGCAGAGGAGGCACCTGTTGTGCAGGGAGGTTTCCAAGGCACAGGCGCCATCTATTCCCGTTTTCTTCAGGGGCTCACAGTGCTCCTGCATTCCATGTGCCAGGAAAAGGTTAGATCCGTGGTGGCCCAGCCCTTCTCCTTCCCAGCTGTGGATACCAGCAGCAAAGCATGACACTGGGACAGGAAACAAACCACACCATGGCCTGCAGGGTGGGAGGAATCATCGCTGACTGGGGGTGTCTGATCCATGGAGGAACCTCAAGGAGACTCTAAGGCAACCACTGGCCAAGGTAGAGCTGCATGGAGAAGGACAATCAGGATGTTTAGCCCCATATTCTGCATCAAGATGAAAACAAGGGCCTAAACTTTAATTGTAACAGAAAGAGGTCCCAATTTCTTTCCTTTCTAGAGTTTGGAGACTGCTTCATAATACTGAGGTTTGTTTTACAGGTATCATAAGGGCATTCCAGGCTTTCTCCATAGACGTGTGCCTGATCCATTCCCTCCAACCTGGACATGTGCCTGGTTCAGGCCCCTCAGCCAATGCTTGGAAAGGATGGGATGAATCCTGAATCCTGTGCAGTGACACATAGATGTGAGCAGGTGGATATTGCCTGCAGGCAGATGCAACCTGTTGCTGCAGATGCACCTGGCAGATTATCTGCCGTAGTAAATAGCCTGGGTGTTACAGTGACAGGAGGCTTTTTCCAGAATGTGCTTTGTTTTTCTCAGACCCTCTCCGAAGTGTAGTTGGCTTGTCCTCTCCCCATCACCTCCCTGTGTGCCGTGTGCTAACGTGAAATGACGAGCTTGTCTCCCTTCCTTCTCCACATCAGAGCCAGGAGAGCTGGGATGAGCAGTGACACATTCACCTCAGCTGTGCTTGCAGAGCTGCTGCCTGAACGAGGCTGTTCCCCTGCTCTGTGGCTGCACATCTGGGAAGTTGTGTTTCTGCTTTTTGGAGGAGTGGAGCACTTAAAACTGTTCGAGCCAGGCATCAGAGTGTGCAGCAGGTTTGTCCATCATACTTTTCATTGATGTTCTCTTACCTCACCTCCAGTGTCTGAATATCTGTAATAGTGTTACAATATGGTCACATCTCCCTTTTTCTCCCCTTATCAGGCTTATCCAACCATGAAGACCAATTACTGATTTTAGTAACTTAATTGTTTTATGAGAATTGAACCACTTAGCTGCTCCAGGGACAGATCACTCTATATATTCATGATGACACTCTATATATCCACTGTGACTTTCAAATGCAGGTGAGTACAGCATGACTTTTTCTCATCTCTGGAGCCAGTCCCACACTCTGAGTCATGACAAACAAATGGAAGGAGGTACCAGAATATCATCACAGGCATAGGTAATTCCCATTAGAAAGATGTAGAGGAAATGTTAAAAGCAGGATTGTTCCCTGCTAGAAATTATCTACCTTTTTGGTAATAATATGTTAAGATCCTGCAATGAGAAGGACCAGTGGTGTTATAAACTTTCAGAATTCTGGTTGTAAGGACATGCTGCAAGTACTGCCAGCTTTCTAAAAATGTCATGTGCACCAAAGTGGGCTGAAAATTAGAAGCAAATAGTTCTCACACAGGCTCTCCTATGGTTTATTAAACAGATTAGTTCTTCAAGGGTTATTTCAACACTGAAGGGTAGCTTGGGAGGTGCATCAGCTACAGGAGAACAGAGAGGGAGGATTTGATGCTTTATATGTAATTCTAAAACACACAGTGGAGAGAAATCATTTGGAGCCTGTATGAATCTGAAATCCATTCAGGTTTAATGTGCTACCAAAAAGTGCTCATGGAAGAATATGCTTTGGACTTCTGCCTCAAATTATCGCTGTTAATCGGCATCTGAAAATACTCAACCTGGTTTCTCACTGAAAACTGAGAAACGGAATTTAGAATTTGACATGTTAGACTAGAGCAAAACAAAAAACAAAACAAAACAAAACAAACACCCCACAAAAAACCAAACTAAAGCAACAAACAAAACAAAACAAAACACAAACAAATAAACAAAAAGCAGAAAGGAGTGACTCATGTGGAAAACTACGGCAGAAAAAAAAAAAAAAACCAAAACTCTGCCTGCTCCTGCCGGGAGCGATGCGGATTTGTTGGGATGGTTATGGGGTCTGTCCCTGCCAGGACCAGTGAGGGTTTATCGGTATGGGGATGGGGTCTGTCCCTCTCGGGAGCTGTGAGGGTTTATCGGGATGAGGATGGGCTCTGTCCCTGCCGGGAGCGGTGAGGGTTTATCGGGATGGGGATGGGCTCTGTCCCTGCCAGGAGCTGTGAGGGTTTATCGGGATGGGGATGGGCTCTGTCCCTGCCAGGAGCTGTGAGGGTTTATCGGGATGGGGATGGGCTCTGTCCCTGCCAGGACCAGTGAGGGTTTATCGGAATGGGGATGGGCTCTGTCCCTGCCGGGAGCGGTGAGGGTTTATTGGGATGGGGATGGGCTCTGTCCCTGCCAGGAGCTGTGAGGGTTTATCGGGATGGGGATGGGCTCTGTCCCTGCCAGGAGCTGTGAGGGTTTATCAGGATGGGGATGGGCTCTGTCCGTGCCGGGAGCGATGGGTTTCTCGGGCCGGGGTCTGTCGCGTCCCCGGGGCCGGGCTGCGGTCCCGTGCTGACATCTAGCGACCAGCGGAGGGGAGCGGGCGCCCACCGCCGCCGGCACCCACCCGGCTCCTGGGCACCGAGCCAGAGGTGGGCAAAGCGCTACAAACTCCCAAGCGACCCCCGAGGGGCACAATCAGAGCCGTGAGCGCGTTCTCTGGTTGCAGTCCCACACCCGTGCTGTGGATACAGTTCAATACAGCCCTGCTCACCGCAGCGAGCCCGTCAGGGTACGGATCTCACATCCAGGCAAACGCAAGGAGGGTGGAAGGTGATGTTCAGGCACCAAAATGTGTGATGGGATCATTTTCTGCTGAGTACAAAAGGTGGTGGGATGAGGGGAGTTAGTCTGCTGGAAGGGCCCCGGAGCTGCTGGAAGTGGTGGGTGAATACTCCATCCCCTGTGTGTGACAGCAGGAAACCAGCAGGAACAGCTGTGTAGAAAAAGAACAGGCAGTGGCAATGCTGTGTTGGGTCTGGCTGTTTGGAAATGGTTGGTGCGTAAAGATAAAAGCTCAAGGTGGAGAAAGCAGGCAGAACTCACTCTGGCAGGTGTGTGCCAAAACCTCAGGTCTGGAATAGCCAGAGGTGCTGGAAGCACGACAGGAGTGCAACAGGAACGGGAGCTGCTGTGTTTGTTTCTGCTGACTCCTTGTTTATCACTTGTCTGTCACACAGCTGAGGCTTTCCTCCCAAAAATTCCCGAGGCGAGTCATTTTTATGTAGGGGAAGGAAGATCTTATGGCTAAGGCACAGGACCCTGGATATAAGACTCCTGCACTCAGGTCCTAACAAGGAGTTTGATTCTGCTTATAAAACCTTGCTTGAGAAATTAGGTGGGTGTGCAGAGCCTGTGCTTGTGATCCTCCTACAGTAATTGTGTACTCATGGTAATACAAAAGGCAGTGAAAACTTCTATTACTGCCTGATCCTGCAAAGACCACCACAATTCCTACAGCTTTAAAGAGCAGCATGAAGAGTTTCAGCACAACAAAATGGTCACTCTTGGATTGTTCTTCAGACAAAGTGATGACAAAGTCAGGCTTTCACCAGCAGTCGTCCATTCGAGCACCAAGGAGGGCATTTTATGAAGGAGAGTTCCAAAAGGGAAATCCTCATACAACTTTAAAGGTTGTTTTGAAGCAGTTTATTCAAACTTAGAGTTTGTTTAACAAGTACAAGCCTCTGGGATAGGTTTTGTTCTGCTTATGTCACTCAAGTCATACTTTTCCCCCTTCACTAGATGGCAGCAAGAAGATAGCTATAGGGATTTACAGGATTAGCATTATTATTTTTTTTAAAAATACAATAAACAGAGAGTTTTCAGTTGGTTTCTTGTTTGAATGGATTTCTTTAGCAGTCCCCTTAGACAGAAAGCTCTCAAGAACCAACCCAACCAGCAGCAAGCCGGCCAAGAGCAGCGGCAGAGGAGTGTGAAAGAAACATCTCTTTTCCAGGGAGGAGAGGAGAGACTCGGCGTAGCTGCGGGTTTTGGTGAGTGTTTCAGCGGGGAAGGAGCGATTACCCGGTCTGCAGTTCCCTCTGCTGGCAAAGTCTCCTCTTGCATGGGGCGGGCTCGGAGGAGGGTCGGCGGAGCGCAGGGCTCGGCAGCGGGGACAGGCACATCCCACCAGCCTCCCATGTGCCAGCCCTGCCCCCGAGGAGAACAAGGCGACATCATCCTCTCTTTCCCATCTGGTTCTGCTTCGATCTTGCAGATGGGATACAGGATTTAAGCTGGAGGTTCTTGCTGCTCCTAAGTTCCAGTCTCTTTCTCCCGTTCCTCCTACCCTGTCTCCTGAGGCTACCGGCCCTTTAGCTCTAGGACAAAGTTCTTTATGGCAGCTAGAAATGCACGGACGATCCTTAGCTCTGACTATACCCTCTAAAACCTGAACAGCCTTTATTATTACTTCTGCTGAGGGAAAGGATGTACAGATACTGAGCCCTGCACAGAGAGGGGTAAGCAGGTGTTTTCAGGGAAAACTTGAATTCTCTTATGCAGAACTTCATCCCAGAACTTGCAACTACTGGAGACAAGGCAGTGACAGGGACCCCAGCTACCCCCTTGGAGTCCAAGCAAAGGTGTTGCCTTCCTTCAATGAAATAAAACTGAGTGCCAGGGGGAAGCACAGGGGCTGCATCATCGCAGTGGTGCTCGGTTTGCTAAGAAGAGAGTGTTGATGGAAGCAGCAGGAGGCAGAAAGAAGGGCTGGGCTGGTTGTTCAGAGCTGAATTACTCTGTATAGTGATATATTACTCTGTATAGTGATGGGAGCTTGGCCAGACTGGCAGTCATGGGTTTTGGTGTCTGTGCTCAAGCCCATGTAACAAGCCCATGTTGTCATATTCTTAAACCTTAGAGGCACTAAGGAAGGTGAAGGGGATTCTCCTGCTCACTGACCTTCTGGCTTCTCCCACTGAGTGTGCTTGTTTGTCTCTTACACTTCTGCAGAACTGACCCGTAAGAAGAGGAGGTGATGCTTGAGGTGCTTGAGAGAGCTGGGTGTGACAGATGGCCCTGAAGGAAAAGTAAAAGGGAAAGAAGTTCCAGTGGGTCAGGGCTGGCAGGGGATGCAGGATGTGCCACGATCCAGGGAAATGGGGACAGGTTTCAATCAGGGTTTTTAAAGTGGGATTTTGGGTACAGGATGATGTCCAGGCTTCTGCCTCAAACAAAATTGCTTTGTTCTCTTTTCTGCTTTTCCAGAGGTTTGTGCTTCTCTGGGAGATTTCTGTTCCCTCCTGCAACGTGAATATCCCAACCTAACGAGTGAGGGAAAACTTGGCTGTTCTAATAAGACAAGGGAGCAGTTGAAAATGGATTAAGAAGGGATTGAATGTGTCTTGTGAGAGCTTGGCTATTGATTTCTAACCCTCCCATTCTGATGTTATTGCAGAAATGATTTTCTTCTGCACTGTGCAGATATTAAATATTAATAAATAGAAAATTTAGAAAAAGGGGAAGGGGGGGGGGAGAAAAGGACCAGATCCCAAGACATCTTGCTGCACAATTAAAAACCAATTGAAGGACTTCAAGAATGAAAAACTTTATTTCCTGAAGTTTTCTGGAGCTCAGAGTAGAAACATAAGGTGGTTTGATGAGATAATTTGTAATGTTTCTATTTAGTGTTTTTAGCAGAGGTGTGTGATTTTGAGCCATATCTCATTGCAGTAGGATGAGGATTAACACAGAACAAAAAGGGATGAAGATTTACTTAGATCCCATTCACCAGTGACCCATTTACTCACTGATGATGAAGTAAGGGGAACACACAGGTCTGCTCTGCCTTCACTGCCTCCTGCAGTCATGCTCAGTTCCATTAGGCTTCTATTTATTATTTAGCAGAGGAGATGGAAGACAAGGCACACCAAGGTGATTTTTATGTCCTAGACCTTTCATTTGCTCATGAAGAGTGCACAAACTGCTACTTCCCAGGAACTCTGTGGTTTCCAAGGGGAACCCACGTTCCCTGGGTGTCTGCAGGAGGAGGTGAATGGACGGGCAGGCTCTGCAGGCAGGTCAGGGCTCCCAGTGCACACAGGCTTTGCAAGGAAATCTGCTTCTCTCTTGGAGCTCCACTAGGAGACATTCTGCCCCAGCTTCCTCCTCATTCCATCAAACTGGGCACCAACTGAGGCAAAAAAAAAAAAAAAAAGTCACAACGAGAATCTCATGTCCAATTTCTTCCAAGATCAGTATTTTTTTTTTCTGTAGCAAGATATGGGATAATGGAAAATGCAAATTAAATTTGGAGGCATGGAATGTGGAAGACTGTTCCTTTTCAAGGGAGTTGTAACCATGAGAAGGGGAATTGTTAGGGTCTTACCCAGGTCATAAATGTGCTCTTCTAGCACTCTAAAACATTACTTATGTTGGTACATTGTCCAGCAAATTCAGAGCAAAATTAGAGAATGCAGACAGAAGGGGAAGGAAGAGGAAATAGCTCTATGGTCTCATGAGCACAACCAAAGGTAGGATTTTCAACAGTCAGTGCTGTTGCTGGCTGATTTCCGTCCTAATTCAATAGTTTTCAAGCTGCACAAGATGTTTGATCAGTGTTTTACATCCCAAAGAGATCCTTCTTTGACAGACTCATAGCTGGATATACCTTGTCTGCTCCTGTCTCTATTAATCTTTTTTAATGATCTCTCTTGAATTTCGTGGCTGTGGCTGGTTGTGGCTTTGCTGCTGCCAGTTCTCCATGGCCTTGATGCTCAGCTATTTCAAGTCAGCTCCTTGACTTTGGATCTTGTCCCCACATCACTCATTTCATGATGGTCCTGCAGCCTGTTCTTTGTTTGCTCAGCTCAGATGGAACTTTCAAGCCTGTGGAGAGAGACCCAGCACATGGCTGCCAGGGATACTGAGCTATTTCTCTGGATTTAAGGGAATTTGGTTGGTAAATTTGTGTCAAGCACATTGACAAATGGAAACCTGGCCCTGGGCTTCAGATTCTGCTGTAGGGCTGAGCAGATGGGGCTCCAGTCTTTAGTCTTTTCCCAGTTCACTGTGTGCCTGTGGTGGCCCAGGTCTGTGGATCAGTGGGAATCAAGAAGCTAAAAGCTTGTGAAATAAAATAAATTATAAATTGCTGGAGCTTCTGTAGCTTAAATAGTGGCTCCTATCAGCAGAGCTGGAGAACCTCACCATGCACACCCTCAGTCTGTCCTGAAAACAAACCACCCTAAACTGAGCAGTGGTCCAAGAATGCTGAGAGAGGCTGTTGTGAGGGATCAACTGATGGCTTCAAACCCTGGAAGCCTGGAAATCCTTACTTTCTGCCATTCCTCATGCTCTCAGCTGCTTTCTGTGCTTCAGTCCCTTGCCTCTCACAGAGCAGTGTTTGCAGTCCCAGGCCCAGAGAGGACCAGCCAGAAAAGATTGCAGAGCACTGATCTGGTGGGCAGTGCTCCATCCATCCCCTGCTGGCTCTCCAGCACAGTGCCAGGAGGAAGGGAGGCAATGTCCTTCCTGGGTGTCTAAAAAGAGCGTCTGCAGATTACCCAGCATGTCACACCCAGCTTTAGAAGCACCATAAGGCATCATTTGGCAGACACCAGGCAATATTTAGTGACTATGGGAGCTATATATAATGGAATTACGGAGGGTGTGAGAAAGCAGCACCTCCTCCCATCTGCCCCCTTAAGGGACGCAAATGCTTTGCTATAATACCGTTCCCCGAGAGCTGGAACTTTTGCAAATAAGGGACTTTATTAAGTTGTTAATAAGATTTCATTTTCTCACTAATGCTGTGGTGCTACATTATTAATTTAAAACTGTATTTAGCCTGACATGCTAAAGTGCTAGGCCTCATTATTAATGCATAAACCCATGCCTCTGTTGTTTAATTAAACACCATGATTATGAAGTTCTGATGTGGTTTAATGATAGCAGGCTGGAGTGGCAGTACATTCCTGTGCTCAGATCTCCCCCATTCCCCCTCCTGCTTCTTTCCCCTTTCATTTCCCTTCAAAAGCACAAATGCAGTTGTTGTTCTGCTGAATAAACACCACATGACAAATGGTGTTGATCTTTCCAAGGTGACAGAGAACTGCATTTCTATTTTCCTAGGCTTAGCTTATTATTGACCAGAGATTTCTCTCCTCCTTCTGTTAATGGCTCTGAAGGTAACTGTTTGTATTTCCCCAGAAGACAATATAATCCTTGCTCCCAGTAAAGTCAACAGCAGTTTCCAACTGACATCAATGGGGCAGAGTTTCACCCAAAGACAAGAAGAGACCTAGAAAAAAAAGCCCAGGTTTTTATATATCTGTTTATACTTGGTAATTCCTGAACACACTACAACTTTGTTATCTTGGAGATGGAGCTTGGTCCAGGGAAGAGGGTGTTGTACTGAATCACACAAGAATTAATGGACATAGACCAGGGTAATAAACACAGTGGAGATTTTTCCCCACCAGCATCCTTCTGAATTAAACCCAAGTGTTTTGGAGTCCTTGTTTCATGCAGCCCATAGCTGGTATCCTCACTGATGTCCTTTGCAGGACCAGGGTTGTCTGGGCATTTCTGATAGACTTTCTGCTATGCTTTCCTCTCCTTTCTCCCCTCAATATTTGGCTTCATCATCTTATTCCTCCCTGTTTCTCGTGGTGATTCTTTCTGAACAGCAGCTTACCCAATCTGGCTTGCAGAGCCTCTTACATTATTGACTAGGAGGAAAATTAAACATATTCTTATGTACTCTCCTGCTTAATAAGGATTTGCACAGATCAGCCCTCTGTGCCTTTGTTTCTCTCCACACCCCTTGCCTGTTTGTCTGTTCAAACAGGAAGTTCTTGGCTTAGAGCCTCCCATCTCCCAAACTTTGGGGTGTCCTCTCTCCTTTCAAGGCTGTAGGAGTTAGCTGTGTCCTTTGCTGCAACCAAAATTTTACCCCAAACGTTTTTTCAGCCAAAGAGGAGAGGGGACAAGGAAAAAGTTGCATGACAACACCAGGGGTGCAGGAGCACTCATCATTCTGGCCATTTCTAGCAGGGTAGGTGAAGTCCCTCTTTACTGCAAACCAGGTGAATTCACAGCTGACCACCAATGCTTTGCTCAGCAGAGACCAAATTTTCTTTTTAAGTCGCCATTTGAAACATATCTCAGATTCTTTTCCTTGCACCTCTCAAAGAAGAAAATTGTTCATTATAATCAACCGTCCTTCACTTTCCTGCCCTGAAAGGGAGTGCACAGATCTGTTCTCTCCATGTGCAAATACAACAGAAATGTTACCAAGCTTAACTTCCTTTAGTAGATTATTTTTTTAAAGTATGTGTTCGGCAAAGTAACCTTTCTCTAACAAAGAGATGACCTTTTTGCATTTATGTAGTGCTTGTTGCTAGGATTTAGATCTTTGCTGAAAGCTGTTATTTCTTTTGAGTACGGGAGAAAGTGCATTTTCACCTCCATTTGGGTAAACTGTCATTTTCTACTGTTCATTGCTTTTCTCACCATGGAATAATAATTCGAGGTGCAGTGGGCTTTTTGAGAGAATGCATTCCAGGAGTGTGGTGGGGCCTGGGAAGTCCTCCACGTTTTCTGGTAGGGGAGAAAAGGAAGAGGAGGGAGAAGGCTTCTGAAATATTTCAAGCTCCTCAGTGGTACAGTTGCTCAGCTTCTGCCATCAAATGATATTCAGCTTAGGAGGGTCATGCAGGTATTTTATAATCACACACAAAAAGCAGCCTGTGGGTAGCAGGGAAGCTGTACCTGTATGCACAATATGTTATTTTTTGGTGGTAGCACCAGCATCCATAGGAAGCCACTTTAGGCAGATTTAAGAGGTTTCTGTCCAACCGTGATGCTGATGAATAACAGAAATAATCTAATATTACTCTTTGTGTGGCTCTGTTCCTGGTGCCATTGCAAGTCATCCCATTAATATGGGATGCAGGAGGTACCAGGTGAGTGCACAGGCAGTGGGCTGTGACTGAGGGGAGGGGGAGTTACACACACCTGTGCAGATCCCTTATTGAGACACAGAAATGAGCCTCATCTCTCTTAAACCATTTCCTGTACTACTTTCTTTAGTGAGAGACTAAAAGAGACCACTAAGAGCAACCTGACTTGTGAGATCTCTTTTCTCTGCAAATCGAGCATGGAAAAATCCCTCAGTTCCTTGGAAACCAGTGAAGACCCTGCCTAGAGGGGAGAAAGACCCAAATACTTCCAGCATGTGCAGCTGCAGTTGTCTCCAAATAGAAACAGGCAAAGTCAAAATGTTCCCTAGGAACATTCACACTTTTCTTGGTCAAAACTGCTCTTCAAACAGATGACTTCAGAAGCTGGATGTGCTGTTTGCCAGCACATTCTCACAGAATTTCAGGAGGTGGAAGGCAGTATCATAAGCATTTAGGAATTGTGTGCAATAATTGAATTGAATTTATTGCTCTGTGGTTGAGTGCAGTGGGTGCTGTGGTGACCCAAAGCCCAGCCAGGCCAGCTGGGATGGCAGGAACAGTCCCTCTTACACCCTATTTCTTCTTCTCTGTCTCTCTTGAACGTAGAAAAGAGCAATTGCCAGTTTCTGTCTTATTGAAACAACTAAAATTAATCAGGTCCAAATCCATCCTGCCCAAGAGACCATGAATTCAGCAGGATCAGAAGCCCTTGGTTAAGCAGCCCCTGAAAGTCTATCAGAAGTTTATTAGTATGGTAATTTATCTGGGTAAGCACATAAAGATGCTAATTGAAATGCTTTTTTGGCATTATTATTTAAAGGCAGAAAGGTTGGAGATTTTCTAGGAAGAAAAGTAGAGTTGTCACTTATGTTTCATCATTTCTTAATGTTATAATTTCATTGATTTCTTCTGCTTCATTTTAAATGTTATTATTTTTTTTTTTAATTTTATTTTAAGCATGAAGAACAAAGACCTTGATACTCCAAAGATTTGGGGCTCGTGCCACGTCTGATTCTGGCCTTGATGCATGGAGATAGATTGAATTAATCAAACTTCTTCACACTGCTATTTAATCGGGTTTACAATTAGCTGAGGGCTGCAGGTCTCCCGGGCCTATCAGCTGTAATACAGCAGCTCTGCAGCCACACACTGGGAGTGCCTCACAGACCAGATTGTCATAATGTGGCATGAAATTAAAGCGTGATGTTACTTGACAACAGAATTTATCTCTCTCCCTCCCTCCCGCTTTTCTTCTCCTTAACAAAGTCCCTACCTAGAGACAGGCGTCCCTGTCGAGCTGCACCCACCTGCTCTAAGCTACACACAGCTGCCTTCAAAAGAGTTTCTGATATTATTAAACCAACCTGTGTTCCTCTGCAGCGATTTGGCTGTGAGGAGCCAACAGGCACAGAGCTCTTGTTTCAGTTCTCACTCTGACGCATTGATCTCCTCGCTCCCTCTCTCCTTTCTCCCCTCGCTGCTCTCCCCAGGTCTGTCTGCACCCAGGTCTGTCTGGGTGGTGTCCTGCCCCAGCCCACTGCCATTCGGACTGAGAAATACAAAGGGGACTGAGGAACAGGGTTTTTTTTTTTCATCCCTCACACCTCACCTTGATGTCTTAAGTTTTAACTTTCATGTTTTTCAGATTCTGTGCTGCCCAGGAGTGTAGTTCTGAGCCTCACATTCAGTGTCAGTCAGCTCTCCTCACAGAGTAGGGAGACAAAACAAATCCTTTTCCTGCTGAAGACCAAGGACACCTTTCAGGCCCAAAAGCACAAACAACATTGGGCTGAAGGGAGGAACAAGAAGGATGAGACCTCACAACCCGAAGCTGTAATTGGACAATTAAACCCCAATATGCAAATGGACCAAAACTTATCAAAGTGGGAGACCTCGTGACCAGTTGTCCATTTTTTGTGACCATTTTAATTCCTCCTTGGGTATAGCCCTGGGTCAGGCTCTTCTCCTGCCCAAGGGGTTCCATAAGGGCCTTTCAATAAATACCTACTTTATTCTCTAGCTCTGTCCAGTCTCTGTTCCAGGTCAGCCTTCCCAAGGCATCAATCTCTTAGGAAGCAACATGGATGCATGGTTAGGGAATGGGATTTATAATTCCTCCCCACACAAACAAGTCAAAATTTGGTGAACAACACTACTAACAACAACTAATGAACTGGCTGTTGATGATTTTGTGTCATTCAGCAAACCTGTCATAGGAAGAGCTGGAAAGAAGAACCTAATGAACCCAGGAGGAAGATGGAAAGAGGTGAGGATCAGGCTGAGTGGGTCATGGAGGACATTCTTCCCTCCTTGAACTGACCCGGGATCCAATCTAATTCAATGTACACCTCAGAAATCCATGGGCAGATGATGAAGTACCCGCCGCAGTTGAGAGGAAAGGTTGGGGAAATGTTCCTGCTGTTGAGGTTTGACTGTGGAATATTCTCCCCAGCTGCAGCCCTGGAAGGTGCTGGAATTACACTGGACATGGAGAATCCCACACCAGGACAGGAAGCCTGGCCAAGGGGTACAGGGGGATGCAGCTCTGGTCCTACTGAAGGGAATGAGTGAGGGAAAGGCAGAAACAAGGACTGGCCTTCGATGACTTTGATGACACAGTTTGGTTTCTGCTCCTGGGTTCTTGTGACTTCTCTGGGTCTGGGAGGTGACCAGACCCACCAGTGGTTTGTCCCTTCCGTTTGTAATGATGGATTCTGTCCATTGGGGCTGAGCATTTTCTACCTCTGCTATGAATTGAAAACCAAATCATATCCACAGAACAGCACCTGGAGAGAGGTGCCAGAGGAGAGATTCATATAAAACAGGCAGAATTAGAACTCCTACATTCACTTCGGCTGTATCTGCTGCTTGAAATGGCACAGATCTACAATTCTGAGCATTATCTGGACATAATTAATCAGAGTGATGATGTAACCTCCACTTAGTTATCAAACACGGGAAAAAAATGAATTTTGCTTATAAACACCCCCCTGCCTCCCCCCAAACTCTTTAAACCTCTGTCACCCGTTGCTCTCCAGTCTTTTTCCCTTCCTTCATGGTTCTGAGCATCTTTCAAGAAGGAAGTGATTATTCAGAAAATTGATTCAGCTCCCATTGAAGGTGATTACTTCCCCCATGCTGAACTCCACAAAAGCACAATCAGGTGCACAGCCAAGGTAGTTGGAAGCATTTGCATCTTACACAGGTTGGCCTGCAAACACCTGTAGTTTTCCTGGCTGATAGCAGCCATTGATGGGCATAGGGGGTAAGGAAGAAATCAAGGAACTTTAAAAAGCAAAATAAAAAAAAAGCATGTTTTTCTGATTGAGAAAAATCAAGCTTAATGAACTGAGGTGAAATTATTTCCTCAATTTACTTGGACATTTTAAATTAAAAGCAGAGTGTAACCTCTGTTTGCAAATTGCTGTAAACATTTCAATCACTCTCTAATTCATGGTAAAAGGGAAGGAAGGTTGGACTACGAAATACTAATCAAGGATCACTCCTGGGAAAGCAGGACTCTTTGTTTCCCGGTGCTTTTTTTGGGAACAGAGTTTCTAGGTCTGTCACTTTACAAAAATACATATAATACGTATGTATATATGTGTGTGTGTATATATATATATATATATATATACACACACATATAGATATAAAAATATGAATATTTATGAAGAGTTTGCTAGTGACAGACCAGGCTGGCCCTGCAGACCCAAAGGAATTAATGTAAATTCCAGTCAACCATGAAAACCCACTAGAATTGAAGTATATTTCAGCATGGTGGATAAAGCACATCAAAGAGCAGAATTTCTATAAGATAATTACACACAATGCAACTCTAATCACAGAAAGACTGTGGATATTGCTGATAAAGCGTAATAAATCTTTTATGACTATGCCTTGTTCTGCTGAATCAGCTTTCTATTTCTATTGTACTAAACTCCAGATTCTTGCTCTTATTTATATATTTACAATTTAAAAAACCCACATCAGCTAACAATTTACTGTAGATTCCATGAAAGGTTTGAGCTTATTTGGATTTTTGTTGTTGCACTTGTTGAAGTGCAGCGAGGTAAACAACAGCAGATACTCATTTCTTCTGTCTGGCAAATCTGCAGAAATAAATTTTCTTTAAGATGAGAACTCCCCTTTCTCCGGTATTTTAAGAAATTGGAATAATTTCAGTCTTGGCAGCTCGAAGAGCAGAAAATTCAGCCTCCTTCCTCCATACTCTGTAGCATATTCATGGAATGGCTGAGGTGCCAGAGGCTTCTGGGCATCTTCTAGTCCAGCCTCCCTTGGGCCATCTCAGGACCATGACCACACCCATTTGGAACTTCTGAGCAACTGGTTCCTGTTCTTCACCCCCACAGGAAAGTGTTTTTCCATGCATTTAAACAGAATTCCCAGCACTTCAGTTTGTGCCCACTGCCTCTCGTCCTCCCAGTGGGCACCTCTGAGAAGAGTGTGGCTGCCTCCAGCTTCCCTCAGCTGCTCTGCCCTTACTCAGAGGTGTAAACCTGGGGTCAGAGCCAGCCCTAGCAGCAGTGATCTGTGCCAGGGTTAGGGCCTGATGCTGGTAAAACCCCAATCCTACATCTGTAGGGCAGCTGGAAACACAGAGCCTGTGGTCCCCAGCTATTTCTTGCCTGTTCCTGGAGACCCCTCCTGTCTCACTGTGGATCTTGCTCGTTTTTCTTATCTGGGCACCAGCAGACATGTTTATAGAAGGGTCTTTACTGTTCTTTAATCAAGGAGCAAAAAGTTTGCCTTCTTCAGGGGAGTTTTGCCCTTCATTTATCTTTCTGGCATATGGGCAGCAGAAGGTCTCTGCTTCTGACAGAGTGAAAGAGTCTTACATATGGCTTAATTAAGGTAAATTATCAGCAAAGGGAAGAGTTTGCAGAGGGACAGCTGAATCACCACTCATGGGTTCAGTGAGTGTGTGCCCAGGATCTCAGTGCTGTGCCACATTTCACAGGGACACTCTGCTCCACCCCAGAGGACACACTGTGCTGAGAAAAGTCCGTGCCCTGGTGCCTCTCTGGGCTGGGAACCTTCCTGTGGATGACAGCATGGCAATTGTCTGGCTTCTCAGCACTTTGGAGCACCATGACCTCAGAGCCTTATTTATATTATCAGCATCACCCTGGGTGTCACCTAAAGGGAAGCGCCTCAACTCCCCGAGATGACACAAGAGAACATGTCAGGACAATGGAGGTTTGCAGAAAATGTTCTTCCTTCGCCTGGTTTGCATCACATCTTTGAAAGCGTATCCCTCCTGTGAGAGCCTGAAGAGAATAAACAAAGTTCTGGGGGAATGGTAGGCAGCGTTCAAACACTGTGCTGAACTTTAATGTTCTCTAAGTTGTAAGGAAATGACTACAAAAGCCTTGGAAGAGCAAAGGAAGAGAGTTAGCTCAAGGCAAGGTGATATTCCCTCATTAAAATCTATTTGTGCAAAGTTAAGACGTCAAAGAAATTTCACTTGTTCCAGGAGGGTATGAAAGCCCATGTTATTAGTGATCAGAAGGGACTTGAGAGTCCTATTTGCCAAAGAGGAGAGTGCAGGGAAAGAAATGAAAAGAAAAAAAAAATGCTCTTGAGCATTTAATGTTATCTGAGAAGAATAATGAATTCAACTGCCTTAAAACAACAACTCTTTGGATCATGGAAAGTAGTTCTAAGGAAAAAAAAGTCTTCTAAGTGTGGGCTGAGATTCAGTTTTTCAAGGCAAACTGCTGCACAGGGACACTGACAGTCCAGTCCCAAGGGCAGCCAACCTTGTGTCCCCTCACCCATTTTACAGAGGGTGAATGAGGCTGTAAAAGACTCGACTATTAATTCTTAGATTATCTGGATGTGTGCTTGTGTGGGTGCTGCAGAACCCCGGGATCACACACAGGGTTACAATGAGATATTGAGCATTAAACCTGACACCTTTTATATTTTTATATTTTAACTGCTCAGGGATGACATGTGGGGTTTTTTACAATACAAGAACCAAACTTTCCTCAGACAGAAGCTGTTTCATTGTTGATGGTTGTTTGAACCTTCAGATGCAGGGTTTTGGAAGAATCAGCATCTGCACCTGCATTCAGAGTTGTCTGAGCAGAGGCTGGAAAAGCTTGTCCAGAGAAGTTGTGGAGGTGTTCAAAGCCAGGTTGGACAGGACTTGGAGCAGCCTGGGACAGAGGAAGGTGTCCCTGCCCACGGCAGGGGCTGAATCAAGATGATGTTTAAGATTCCTTCCAGCCCAGGCCAATCTATAATTCTATGATTCTTTGTGACAAGGAGCAGTTTGACAAGGAACAATTCTTTTTTACCTTGTTACTCCATGGCTGGTAACTCCTGAGGATTTGTGCAGTGTTTACTGTGTGCTTCCCTTTCTCTTTCCCTGAGAAGCCACTGGAATCCTCCCATCTCTGCCCGGGCTGGGCTGTGGGCTTTGACAGCTCCTTTTATCACTGGCAGCCATGTGAGGAATGACCATATTAAAAGGTGAGGCTCTCTTTCTGTGCTGATAGTGGCCGAGGCCGTCCTCCCGTTTTGCATTAATGCAGAGTGGTGATGTGGCCACGGGCTGATTGCCTTTGCTAATGCTAATCACCGCGGGGCCAGGCGAGGTGAGCAAGTGAACTACATTTTATTCAGTTTGACAGAAGGAGGAGTCCAATGGAAATGATTTTTATCTCTGGTTGTGGCTGAGCTAAATTAATGCTACCTCTGGTGCTGAAAGGCTCAGCAGAGCAGATGTCTGTGCTTTATGTGTCTTTGGTTGGGGCACCAAACTGCACATCCCTTAACTTAGGGACAAAGCTGCTCCCCGTCCTCAGCTGCATGGGCTGAGCAGCCTGGGGGATGAAGATGTACCAAGTGAAGCCACAGTTTATTTTCCCTGCTTGAAACAAAGACAGGTCACCAGAGCTGAATTCCAGGTGCTGTCAGGTCCTTTCCCACGATGACGTGTATAGAGGGAAAACAGGGAGGGAAAATACTTAGCAACTCTTCAGCACAGCACTAATTAATTGCTGAGCACCAATGATGATTAGTACCCTGCCAGGAGTGTAGACCTCTGCCTGTATTAGTTTTATCTGAGGAGCTCTGCACTCGCAGACCAGGTAAGTGCAGCAGTGTGTTGTTAGGCTCTTCCCCAGTCACCCAAACCTTGCCTTCCCAGGACTCCTGGAAGCTTTCAAGGTTTAAATGGGGAGTAAGATGCTACAAGGGATAGACAGAGTTGCTGCTGTGCCCAGGTGAGAGTGTGTATCAGGTGTGACCAGGTGGGTAACAGAAGCCTGGTGAGCATCCCTGTCCCTCACCTCCCTTCTGGAGAGCTCTGGGCTCCCTGCCATGGGATCCAGGGTACTCTGTGCCCGAGGGCTCTCCAGAGGACTGGCAGGAGAATAATCAAAGCCTGCCATTACCCAGGCACCAGGAAACCTTTCAGAAAGCCTCACATCTTGCATTCTTTTTCTCAGAAAAGCATCTTGCATTTACTCCTTGGGAACAGAAACACTGGGCTAATGACAGCTAGGTGAAAGCAGAGCAGTCGCTGGGAAGAGAGAGGATGGAAGAGGCGCAGTGAAATCTGCCCAGCAAATGAGGGAGAGATGGGAAGAGAGCAAGCAGGGAAGCAAATGTGATAATTGGCAGAGCGTGGTGAGCAGTGCCACCCACACAGCGACAGGTGGGAGCTGAGGCAGGAGCCACTGCAAGCACATTTCCATGTCTTTATTCTCCATATCATGCTCCTCTTCTCACTGCAAGGTCTGATCAAGCCTGACTATTGTCACCCCTTTTTGCTGTAAAGACACCTATTAATGTTGACAGTTGAGGTGGCTGGGGGATGTGATATTAGTACTGACAAATGCTGGTAATTTGCAAGCAATGTTTTCCCTCCAGCACCAGTGGGAAATCACCTAACCTTTGCCAATAATTCCCAACATAACTCACCAAATCTCATCTTCCATCATTATGAGGAGCAGCATTTCTGAAAATTATCGGCTTCTGCTTGGATCTCTCCATGCTAGACTGTACAGAGGAGGTGATATTAATCAGTGTGTGAGGCCCGCTGTAGTATTAAGGATTCTCTTACAAGATCTTTTTGCCATATGCTCTCTGATATTAAGCATGCTTGATTATGCTTTCAGATAGTTTTTCCATCCTGTCATGTTGGCTTAAACTATTTTTTAGCTGTTGTTATCAGATCAATTTTTTTTTAAACCACGATTTACTTAACATGTCTGGGGAGAGCACTTGTGTGTGTTTATGCTTTAAACCAACACTGCTTAATCAATAGCTGGTGGACTGGTGTCAGTGTATCTGGCACAGATTTGAAGGTTGCAATGGGGACAGTGAGCTGAGCATCTGACCTGCCACACTGAGCATAAGTAACAGATTCTCAGAAGTGCTGAGTTTAGGGCAGCTTCTTCCGAGTATACACTGAGCTGTTGGCCAGTTAAGTCTTTGGCAAATCTTGCCCTAATTTTTCAATGGAGGATATACAAAGAAGCCACACTGAGAGAAAATACCCCGACACCTGTGCCGAGCCAAGGAGGCTCCCGAGTTCACACACAGCCCGAGCTTGTTTTACAGAAGCTGTAGCCAAACAATGCTGATAGCAACTGTCTTTAAAGTGAAATTAAAATGTAATGAGGGTGGGAGGCAGGGACGAGCTCGCATGGACCATCTGAGCTGTTGCAATTCTGGAATTCATCAGTGCTGCTGAAAGCGGCGAGCGGCTGTTGTGTTATTGATGCAGGCGGGGAGCAGGTTATTGCATTATTGACATGCAGGAGGTGGAGAGAGATTACCACGTTAGCAGTGGGACAAGGAGAGAGATTATCCAAATGCAATAAGTCATTGTTACAGCAAAGATATTTTTCCACACCTCCCTGCCCCCCCTTCCTTATCCCGTCCTTTCCACCTCCTGCCTGCATAATATGAAAGGTCAGGAATATCCAGACAGATGGTTGGGAGGGTTTATGGAGAGGGGATGCTTTCTTTGGTCATTTTTCTGAAATGGTGATTGTGCTCAGGAAAAAGGAGCAAGCATTTGGGTTTTCTGATTGGGATTAAGTCACCCAAATGCCACACTAGGCAAGAGAGAATGTGGGTGAGGAGATGGGCCCTTTTACTGACGTCTGTGCTGCTCTGTGTGACAGCTCTGAGAGGCACAGCTGCATCCTTGGCACTGGAATAACCAGGGGATAAATGCCACTGGATTCTGGCTTTTTATTTAATAGATAATTTAACTAATTTTTTTTTTTAGTGTTTAAAAAGGGTAGTAAACTTTTTGAAGAGGCAACACGTTGATCCTCAAAGGACTCTGATCCCTCATTGAGAGATTATTTATCTCTCAAGTTCACTTATTTGCTTGCAGATAACACCTGTCTTCTCTTATATTTCAGTACCCTGGATTTAGTTCTGTCTTCATCTGGAGTTGCCTGCTCCTAGGGCAGGCTTCTTAATACCAAACCCTAACTGAGTAAAATTCTTGCCCACTGCAGAGAAAGTGACTCAGTATGTAAAACATCCCCCCTGGAGAATGCATTGAGCTGTGTTCATGGGTCAGAGCTGCTGCTCAGAGAGGATCATGCCAAGATGTCCCATGGATTGCTGTGAGTTTTGGAGCTGGCTTGATGTGATCAGCTCATATCCTCTCAGATTTAATTGGGTTATGGGGTGACTTCTGATCCCTGATCCCCAGGGAAGGAGCCACAAAGATTGCGGCGTCTGCAGCAATCTCAGCTGTCCAGGGCCGCAGTCAGGGAGAGAAGAATGGCTGCTTAATCAGACACACAATCTAAAAATGTCACATTATTATTTATGAAGTGTTTAATAATCACACCACAATCATTGGACGCAGTGAGGTGGAAAAAGAAAATGTAATTTTTCAAATAATATATTCGAATTCTGTTATTTGGGGAGGAAAAAAAAACCCTAAGTAAATTATTTCTTTTAATTTGAAAAATACAGTTTGTGCTCGTCTTGCAACAATGCCTCATTTATGTGTGGATGAGAAGTCACAGGCAGCTGGGGCAGTCTGGAATTTAGCAGTTTGTATCAGCCTGATGTGCCCTTCTTCTGCCCACGTGCACCTTTCATATGCTGTTGTGAAACCCTGCAAACTTTGTTCAGCAACACACCTTGGCCCTGAGAAGCAGCACATTGGGGAGTCCAAACCTGGCTGTGCTGTGAATATAAACACAGATCTATAGGTTTTAGATAAAGCTATAGGACAATGGCATTTTCAGCTGGGATAAAGAACCAGCTCCACAGAAAACCACTTATTTATCTGTCCCAGGGGTGGCTGGAGAACAAAGTCCATGGGGAGAGAAGTGGGTCTGGAACCTGGATGGGTGCAGAGAGGATTTCTTCTGTGGGCATGGATTTCTGTGGTGCTGGAGAACGGGACTTGTCTCACAAGAAAGGCAAGCATACCCTTGTGCTTGTTGAGGGAGAAGAGGGAATGCAGAGTGTTTCTTTTCAGAAATTAATCTGAAAAAAATGAATTGGTGCCATTTGTAATTATTAGACAGGCATATCTGGTTTTGTCTGTATATTTCATCTGATATCTCTTTCACCTACAATCTTTCCCTTTTTTGAGCAGGGAAGTATTTTGTAGGAGAGTGCTAAGCTCAGAAATGTAAACCCTTATCCTCTCCTGCTATTTCACATCCTTCCTTCCAGACTGGCCTTGTCTTTACTGGTGCCTCACTGCATTTTCCTATTTTCAGATGTTTGGAGTAGGGTGCTCTGAGGAGCTGAGCTGTTCCATGTCCTGTTGCAGGAGAAGGGAGTTCAGAGCACGTTATTCCTCCAAGGCTGGCACCTTTTGCTGCCTTCTGGTTTGTGTGCCAGCACCATCAGCAGTCACACAGACAAGGGGATGGCAGAGCCCAGGAGCATTGTGCTGCTCAGGAATTGCTGCTCCCTCTGTTGGCTGCCTGGCACTGGAGCCTTGGAGGGAAAAAGAAAAGTTATTAGGTTATGTCAGGCAGAAACAATTTCTCTGCTTCTAATTGCTGGGTGACCAATTCTGCAGGTGACTATAAAAACAAATTCTTTGCCTCAAGAGGACCCCCCAACTGCTTCTGAATTTGGTGTGTTGTGGATAACCCTGGGAATTAGACCTTGGTTCATTGAAATGCTTCAATCTGAGCCCATGTCTCTGTGGGGGGAACAGTGAGGCTGAGTCAGGTCTGCGCAAAACTGAACAGCTTCAGGGCACCTCCAGCACATCCCTGGGGAAAAGAGCCTTCACAGTCTGCTGTGTCCCCAGATCTGTGAGTTGTGCCTTGGTCCTGGCTGTGGAGAGGGAGCAGGGTGCTCAGCCTGTGTGGTGATGCCACCAGCTCATCTCCACTGCCTGCACGGAGCCTTGCAGCAGGGATGGACCTGCCTGTGTCCTCCCTTTCAAAATCCAAAATTCCCTCCAACCAGCACCTCCCAGCCCATGGATGTGCAAAGAAGACAGCCCAGTCCCACACAGGCCTGTGCTCCATGCAGCTCCCATGGATCATATCATCTCTGCTGATTAATGCAGTGCAATCAACAGTTTAATATGTTACTACTAAATACGTTAATTATATTATTCCTTTCTGACACTGCAATCACTAGATTTTTATGCTTTGATGCTAAATCTAGTAAAATTTTAAATTGGAGTAATTAAATAATTAGCTGTAATATGTGGCAAGCCAACAAAACGATTGCTGGTTTATTATTTTTGTGGTGACAACGTTGCTTCTGTTTGTGTTCAGGCAGCCAGGCCTTGAGAGGAGTTTACAGTCAGAAATACCATCCTACTTCAGACCACAGATCTCTGCCAGAGTCACTTCTGACGGGGGGAAGTACTTTGTATTGTCTTGAGCTCCAACAATAGCTCTCCATGTTTTTATGACTTCTCTGTCTTTCAGATATTTCACCACCCTTCTCTCCTTAAGAATTATTTCTACCCTTTTCCAAAGCTCTCCTGTCCCTAATGGCTTTTCCTTCTCCATTTAACCTCACACTTCAGTGCACTTGTTTAGGCTTTTATCTTTGGTTCAGGGCTCTGTCTGCTTTCTTTTTTTAAAGATGTATATATATTAGGTGCCCAACACATCCCTGTGACAACCAGAAAAAGAAATATCCTCATTTCTGCCTGAGGAGCTCCTCCTGGGGAAAATGGGTTGGGAGAGGTTTCACAGCGCAGCACTGGCAACTTGAAATGTATAAAACTGGACAGCCCTGCAAGAGAAATAGATCTATCAGTGCTGTGTTATGATATGCTCAGAAATCAAATATCAGTTTAGATGAGCTGAAAGACTGGCAGCACAGGCTTGGGTTCTTCTCTTTCATTTGGCCTCTTTATCCCTTCTTCCAGTCCCTCTGGTTCTTCCTTTCACTCTCCTGCTTATTCCCGTGACCACGTGTTCTTTGGGCAGCAGACAAAGAGCTTGGGATGTCACTGGTTGCAGCAATTATAATTACACTATTTTCATAATACACAATAATTACAATAAATGACAGTAATCACAATAAATCTTTTGGAGATCACGGAGATTTTTAAGCTGATGACAGAGCAAGGTCCTTTTATTGAGATTGTGAGGTTTCAATGGAGCCTTTCTTTGCTTGTTTGGTAATTTTAATCACAGCCTGTGTTTCTGACAGGTTACCAGGAGGAAATCCTACTCTTGTCCATTATTTAGGACCCTTGAGGTGGGTAGGGTCCTCCTGGAGCACAGGCTTTGCTCCCTGTGCACAGATCCACCTGTTTCCAGCAGCTTCTTGCAGAACCCGAGAGCAGCAATGATGTGTTTTACAGCCCTGCAGAGTGTGAGGAGAAGTGACAAGATTTTCCCATAAATATGACTCTAATCACACAAATGTGCAAACCTCTTAGGAGGGATCCAGGTGAATTTCACACTCTGTGATAGGTTTTGGTTGTTGTTTCATTTTCTTGTCCTTTTTTTTTTCTAACTCCCCTAAATTTTTACACTGCTGCGATTTCTGAGCTGCACCACCTCACCTTTTTTTCTTGTAGACAGCTCCGGCAATGTCCCCAGAAACACAAAAAGGATCTAAATTAAATACTTCACAGCAATGCAGCACTTTACAGCCTTGAATTGCCTATCAGTCCTCACACTCTCTCTCATGGCCAGCAGCATAAAAATAGGCTGTCTCCACTAAAGTAAGTGGAAAACAAAGAAAAAGAGCCAGGTTATCTCTGGTTGCCCAGTAGCACCATCAGATTTCCTGGGTGTACATCAGGGGTTAATTTGGCTTGGAGAGATTCTGGTTTTATAAAAAATAAGCCTCCAATTTTCCTCTCATCCTATCTCTGCTTTTATTTGTTGCGTTCCAATCCAGTAAAGACACCCATACTCCTGTTAAACACAAAACTGCCAAACCTTTTGCTGTTGTTGTTGTTTGAACACTACATATATTCCTAATTTCAAGCATTTTGCATCACCTGTACCTGTCTGGCATCACTGCTCCCTGAGATGCTGCTTGCTGGGATATGAATTTTGTTAGCTTCCCTGGGGAAAATTCATTCTCTCACTTGTTTTAACTTCTTGTTTGAATCTTGAAAAGGAGCAGTAGGGAGTAACCTTGCAAAGGAAGGTGGATATTTAAGGGAAAAAAAAAAAAAGTAATTGTTGAGGAGGCTTTATATATATATATGTAAGAAGTACTATTTTTAAATAACGATAATTAGAAATTTAAGTGTAGAAACACTCAAATAGATTTTTAGCAAAATTAGTGGAAAGCCAAAAATAACACTGTAAGAATAATTAAGGCATTTTGCTCCTCACTCCTTAGGCATTTGGTGGGCTTGGCTCTTGTGCAGCAGGAGCTGGATATCAGTGCAGGGGGAGGGCTGTAACGTAACTTACACCAGGTGAAGTCTGATGAGATGTAACTTAAATAGGTGCCTTTTAGGGCATGTTACAATAGCTCTACCTTTCAGCCCATTGCAGCAGCCTGCTTGCAAAGCAGTGGGATTTATTGTCCATCACCTCCGGTGCTATTTATATGGGTAATTTAATTTAACACCAGCAGGAGACTCCAAGTAACTCTCCCCAGCATGGGAAGAACAATAACCTCGAGTGCATATTCACACAATATTTCTGACCTGCAGGGCTGGCCAGGTTGGGAGGGGATGTGCCTTTTTCTGTTTGGAGGAGAACTGAAGGCAGATATCCCCTGCTGTCTTTCTGTTTCATTTAAAGGGTATCCTAATTCTCCTTTCTCAGAGCTGTGTCTCCTCTTTCTGTTTCATTTAAAGGGTATCCTAATTCTCCTTACTTAGAGCTGTCTCTCCTCTTTCTGTTTCATTTAAAGGGTTTCCTAATTCTCCTTTCTCAGAGCTGTGTCTCCTCTTTCTGTTTCATTTAAAGGGTTTCCTAATTCTCCTTTCTCAGAGTTGTGTCTCCAGGGTTCATCCTATCCCTGCCATTTCTTCCTCCCAGCCCTTGTATTTGCTGTATTATATTAAATTGCACAAATCACGTCTGCCTTTGACCAAGCCTTGATCCTGGATTTGTTTTTTTTCTGGACAATACACAAATCCAGTTTCAACAACTGCCCCAGAAGCAGGGTCTGTGGCTCTTAGGGGACAGGGACATGGTGGGTAAGGGATGGGAAACTCAGAACTGCAGAACTGCATCCCTCTTCCCGTGCCAGGCTGTGTTTGGGGTGCTGGCCCCTCTTGTTTTGGCTGCCATGACATTAAACCTCAGTGGAAGTGCCAGTTCCACCAAGTTTCCATGCCACCCAGTGCAATATGGTGCCTGTCTGTGCCGAGAGAGCTTTTCTGGGCTTGTGGAAAGGTGCCACATGCTTCCCTGCCTGTGAACAGAAATAAGGGAGCACTAATTAGGTCTGTGGCGTTGGCAGGAGGATCCATGTGTCAGGAAAAGGAAGCAGTGGTGCTCTGCAGAAATCCAGCCATCTCTCCAGTGTATTCATCACTGTGTGTGAAACAGGAGGAAGAGTAATTCCTCATTTAAAGAACACAGCACGGGTTTGGGCGCCAGGCTCCAGTGAAAGATGCAACCTTCCGAACTGAGCCGTGCCTGAATACATCATTTAACTTTATCTCACAGTGCAGCTGCCTCTTGTGATTCCAAATGTCACCAAGTTTGGGGACATTTCTGAAAGGGAATGTGCTCAGTGTGTCTTCGGCCACCTTTATTGATGGAACCAGAGAGGGAACAACTGGAGACAAATGGTTCTGCTTGGCACATGGGAAATACTGATGCTGGCGTTTCATCCTGCAGATATTATTGGCTGGAGTGGAAGTTTTCCAAGCTGGGTACCAGTTTAATTTAGTGTATTCACATGTCTGGTGGCCTTGTCTGCAAATTTGGTGGCCCAGGTGAGCACAAGATGCTCTGACTTTTCCTGTTGGGGTTATTCACCTTTCATTTTCTTGCAGCACTAAACCCTCCTTTATTTTGGCTTCCTCCAAACAGGATGACAAGAGGAGCCAATTCCCTGCATCAGCTCCACTGCCCAGGCCTCAGCATGTCCAACCGCAGCATTTTGCATTGGCTGCATCACATGAAAACCTCCTGTTGCACCCTGCCAGATGCTGCTGCTCCTTACACTGCTGCTCCACAGTAGCCAAGTCCTGCCAAATCCTGGAGGCATTCCCACCCCTCACTCAGGGTGCTGATGGCTGAAGAAATCATGCTCAGCTTTTTTGGGATCTGAGTTTAATTACTGCTCTCAATTAGTCATTTCCATCACCCCCACACTTTATTTATAATTTTTTTTTTCCACGAGTCATGAAAAGGTTGTAGCCAAAAGAGATGACAGATGATTCACAGACAACCTTCTCTCCTGTTTTATACTCCCAAGAACTTTGGGAACCAAAAAGCAAAGTAATTTTTGTTCTAATGCAACAGCTCCTGCTGGGGCAGTGTAGCAATCCGTTACCCACCTCTCCCTTCTCCTTCCCTTTGGGGGCTCTGGCACCTGCACATTATGATGAATAAAGGCATCACAGGTAGTACTGAGCACCTTGGAAGGCTTCCAGGAGCCAAAGGCCATTTCACAGGCTGGAACTAAGGAAAATAAGGGTATTGCAATTTCAAAAAATGCATGGAGAGCTGGCTCTGGAAGGAGACATACCACCCTCCTTTGAGAGAGCACCCCAGAAAGGCAAAGCTTTATTTTCCCAGAGCCTTTTAGTGCCTGCTTAAGTTCTTGAGCTGTTACAGAAAATAGGAACATTTGGGCCCTATCAGTGTAATAGCTAATAATGGCCTCACAGTTTACTTATCTTCCCAGGAACCCTTTAATATACCCAGTCATTTTCTAACAGATGGGAAACAGGTATGGAGGAAACCTAAGCAGCTGGTCCAAGGTCGTAAGGGAAGGCTGTGGCAGAGCCAGGGCTGAGTCCAAGTCTGCAGATCTGTGACCAGTGACATCCTTGCCTGCTGAGCACCAGGAGATAAAGCACAGAGAGCCAGGCCCTGTCCTGGGCTATCCTCACCCCATCTGCTGACAGAGGAGCTCTCAGATTGCTGCTGAGGCTGAGCTGCCTGATGGATGCTGCAGCCTGACCCGGAGCTGGGTTTCAGGAGGAGGATCTTTATGAGCGGTAGCCAGGATTTGACCTTGTACAGGAGCAGTTTTGCTGGGAGACCAGAAGGAGCTGCTCATCTTGCAGAATGCAGATATGTGGGTCTGTCTGTATAAACCTGCCTCTCTCATGCAGCTGGGGAGGTTCAGCTCAGTGCCAGGGGCTTTACTCCCCTTTTTACTGAGCCCACCCTGCTCAGGCTCGTGATGCTCCCCATCGATTCCTGTTTATACAGAAGTTCCATGTTAATGTTTTGTTTGGTGCCTCTCGCAGTGAGATGCAGCAAGGTGTTTGAACAAACACCTCCAGGGAAAAGAGAGGGACCTGCTGCTTTGCCCTGCAGCTCCCTGACAGCCTGGGAATGCCTCACAGAGGGGATGGTCCCTCCTGGGCTCCCCAGCACCTCCTCTGGGAGCCCCCCAGACCCAAGAGGTGACATTTTAAAATCTGTCAGGCTATTTTAAAGAGGGCAATGTCTTTTTTTAAAAACGCTTCAGGGAAACAGATGCTTGAGTTGTTCTTTAATCTAGAAGGTAACTGCTAATTAGTTTTGTATACAGCATAAGCCTTCTCTCCACATGGCATATTTTGTGTCAGTGAAGGATCCCTGTCAGAGACTTTATCTGTTTGCTGTCCTCCCCTGGTACTCAAGAAAGAAACAGAGATTCCATCATCAACACTGCCTTTCCACTTGCACTATTACCCTCTTAAAAACCAAATCGTGCATCCTCTGTGGCTGAAATGGGGTGTTTGGAGGAGGGGATGAGCCCCTTCCCTCTGGCCCTGCTCACCCTCTCTCCACGCAGCCTGCACGCCTTCCATGTGTGTGCCGTGGTGGCACGGCAGGTTTTTTCTCTTTCAGCAGGGCCCCTCTGCCACATGGGGATTGCACATATGTGGGAGGAATACAGTGCATGGCCCATTTGAAGTTGTCTTTATAAATATTCAATTCCCCTTGACGCAACGGGCAACACAGCAAAGCAGCCCCTCATGGTCTTGCATGCCAATAATTTGCAGATTAAAACTCCTCCAATGTGCATCTCCACAATGGGGCCTGCCTTATCTGGAATGGGCCTGTGAAACTATTGTGGTGATAATCTGGGGATTAAGAGACTTTAATAAAAAGCTTTGACATGACAGGTCATAGCTGCTCTGGAAAAAAAAAATAGAAAAAAAAAATCAAATCTGTTACTCCCGAATGGCTTAATCCTGTGTGAGCCAGGATCCTCATTCTCCAAAGGTGCCAGAGGGATTCAGGGGCACTCAGCACCTTGGTCCAGGAGCTCATGGTCCCCCAGGACAGGGTTAATTGTCTCTGGAGCCTGCTGTCCTTACTGTGCCCTCCACAGCCACCTTGGGGCGACTCTGGTGCCTTTCCAGAGCTTTTCTTAAAATCCTCCACTGCAGGGCTGCTCCTGCCCTGAACCCTTGGCTGCAGAGGGTCCACGTTGCCTCCATCCTGCTGGCCATGGCCCAGCCCAGCTCCTTGTGCTGCTCCCAGGGTGTTTTGTGTTTGGACTCCCAGTTCGGGACCCCACACGGAGCCTGTGCCCACCCACATTAATTACATTTGGGTTTCTCACTGAAATACCAGGCTGCAGCAGTCCTCATCCAGCACTCGTCTCTAAACAAACTGTTAATATTTTAAGTGTCTTTCATGAGCCTGAGTCTAATTAATTAAAGGTTTATGAAAAACAATTAGGTTTTGATAGGGATCACCTTCTCTGGAGTCCCATGTCTGCGCTGAAAAAAGAGAAGGGTTAGAAAGGCTCAGGTTGAAATTTAGAACTGCAGTGAATAAGAGAACACACAAATCCCACATGGATTGGGGAAATTAGGACATTTGGTGCCAGATTGTCTGACTAATTAGATTTCTATCAAGTCCTCAGGGACTGGCTGATGCAGCATTTTAATTTAAAGCTGCAGCAGTAGCAGCAGCAGCTTCTTTCCTTCTTCTCATGCTCTTTATATCAAATGCTCTGTGTTTCCCACCAGCAATCATTTCCCTTTCTAATGCTGGACCTCTGCAAGGACCAAACCTTGTTCTGTGCTTTGCAGGACGGGTCCGCTTTGCTGAAACCCAACACACTGCTGCTGGGTTTTGTTTGCCTGAGAAAACCCTCAGTGCCTGCAAAGGGATTTTCCCATTACATGGAGCATGACATTCCTTGACAGACACGTGGGATAAACTCATACAGGATAAAAACTGAGCTGCCTCGGAGTTACCCAGTTCATCAGCCAGCTTTTGTAACTGAGAGCATCATCAACAACTGTTGTATTCCACAGAAACAGGAAAAGCAGACCTAAGGAAACGTTCCAGCATGCTGCTCTCTGAACTTGCTCTCTGAACACCTCACCGGGCACCAGGAGCTTTGCATTCCAGATGAAATGCTGCCAATATCTTGGAGTCAGTTCATTTCCACCCCAAACCACCTGAAATCAAGATCTATGCTCAACAGAAGCTCCCTGCAGGGAGAATAGGGTGGCACCTCTTTCAATCATATTCGTTTAAAATATGCTGATGCAATTGTTCTGCAGCCTGATGGGGACTGGGAGACAGAGCAGGTTGGTGGCAAAGCCCAAGGTCCCTGTCCCATATTGCTGCTCCAGGTGCCTAATTTAGAGCAGGTGCCTAACTTTCAAGCCTGTGAAGCTAAAGGGACTGAATTTGGGCTTAATGTGTATAGAGCAAAGCACAAATCATCAAATTGTCGAATTCCTACTTAGTAGGCACCCAAATTTAGCATTAATTGCTCCAAAATTAGTTAGCATTATTGAAATAGAAGAAGTGGGGTTTTTTTTAAGGCCATTTCTTACTTGACAGTATGAGATTGCAAATATTCCTGTGCTCTATTTAGTGAAAAATTATTATGGTATTATTGCTATTTTATGTGATGGATACATAATTAACAGCATATGTAGAATAATTTCTTCGCTCATTTTGCTCTACTTCTTCCAGATTATTTTATCAAAAAAAAAAAAAAAAGAAAATAAAAAAAAAGAAAGAAAAAGAAGATAATGGAATTATATCTTATGCTTCAATGACACTGAAAGCTATTATTCCTCTCGATAACCAAACCCAGCAAAGTCAACCATTCCCGTGAATATTAAACACAAAAAGTACATTTTAGATGTATTATGAATCTGCTGCTAAGTCTTTAACTCATTGCTTTGTGAGGAGGAATTCAGCAGTGGAGGGAGCTCAAATGAAATCACAGCCTCTGAAGACATGGAATTTCCCAGCGTTCATTGATTGAAGGCAGGCCTATAACGTTATTGAAATGGTTTCACTTAACCTCATTTCCCCGTTATTATTTTGTTGTGCTTTTTGGGGAAGGTTATGTAACACATATTTACTCCTGTCAGTGATCCCTAGATGCTAAAAATGATTTAAGCCCCCTGTGCTCCAGCCAGATCACGGTGCAGGAGGCAACAGGAGCCAGGCTGGGACCAACAGCCCCGTTTGTGGCCTGATCATTTCGATTTACAGGCAATCTGCTAAAGAGGGAAAAGGCCAGATATTGCTGTAAAAGCTTTAAGAGCCCCAGTGATGGATGAGGTCCCACAAAACTGGACAATACAGGAACAGAACAAAGAGGACATTCCAAGCCTCCAAGTGCCCAGAGCCACCAGACTCTGAAAGATGCCGTGAACATCACGGGAAGAGCAAATGAGTTTGAGTTTCTGTGAAAATGCAGCTCTTCTATGGGGTCCCAAGAGGGATCTCGGGTCTCTGGAAAAGCTGAAGAGCCTGACCTCTCACACCCAGATCTGTGGAGCCATGAAGTGCTCCTACAATTTTGTGCTGGTGCTTTTTCACCTTTGAAATGTCAGAACAGATAAAAAAAGGCAGAATGATGATTATAAAACATGTTTTCAGCAAGGTGCTTTCTGGACAGAGATGTTTTTCCTTGCACTGTTTTTCTTCTCACCCAACAGATAAATATAACAATTTCCAAGCTGTTTGGATTAACTAGAAATTAATTTTCTTTCTTCTCCTTTTCCTTTCACCAAAAGAAAAACAACAAAACAAACTGACATTTTGCATCGATGATACTTCCATTTCCCTTTCTTTCATTTTAAATCCCATTTTACCATTTTATTTTCAAATTAAAACAAGGCACATCCAGAGAATAGTTCCTGTCATTGGAAAGTAATCATCAGAAATGGGAAGATGTGCAGTTTGTGTTCCTGTATTGTGAAGCCTGGCTGAGGTGTCCACTTGACATATTGGTTTGAAAATTATCAAAATGTGATCATTTTTACTTTTCTTAAATATAATTTCTTCATTTAACTCTGCGTTATACTCGTGAAAAATTGTCTGTGGCTCCACTAGAACTAATAGAGTTTTGAAAATGAACTTGTTACCTGAAAATGCATTTATTTTGGTTTGCAAAGTGTGTACTGTGAAAGCATTGCCCTGAGTGACCATGATAAATGTTATTCTTATCACTCTGTGAATAACAATCTGAGGAACAACATGAGGATTGCTTCCCAACAATCATCTAACAAATCTAGCCAGAATTTTTGAAGAAGGGGCCAAAAAGTCTTGTTTCAGCAGTTTCCAGATACAAATAGTTTTGTTTCTAATTCAAACCCTTCCAGGCTTTATCCATATCTCCTGATTTTGAGCAGGATGAGTGATAGTTATGAGAGGGAGGGGCAGAGCTCCTGCAGGCAGCAGGGCTGATGTGGTGGAGGGCCCCGTGTCACACCGTGGAGATGTGACACATCCTTCAATCATTCTGCACAGTATAAAAGTGACTCTGATGTGTGTGGAAGGTGCCTCGCTGCCTTCCTTCAGGCAACTGGGAAACTGGGGCAGGGCCACTAAAAATCCTGAGGACAGGGCATCATTTAACCATTCCTTTCATGCTACCCCTCCTCTTGCTTGTATGTCAGACCTTTTTGCTCAAGGAGGTGGTAGCCAGGTGAGGGCTGGTCTCTTTTCCCAGGGGAGAAGCAACAGGACAAGAAGAAATAGCCTCAAGTTGCAGGAGGGTAGATTTACATTGGTTATTAAGGAAAATGTCTTCACTAGAAGGGTTGTCCAGCACTGGATCAGGCTGCCCAGGGCAGTGGTGAAGTCCCCATCCCTGGCAGGTTTAAAAGCCCTGTGGATGTGGCACTTGGGGACATGTTTTAGTGGTGGGAATGGTTGGACTGGATGATCTTAGAGGGCTTTTCCAACCTAAACGATTCCATGATTCTATGATTCTAATTAGTCTCATTTGCTGACACACAAGCCTTTAATTGCAAGCTGAATAATTAGACATATCTGCATATGCAAATGAATAGGGTTATACTATGTCACTCAACATGATTTCTCTGGAGACAAATAGCTCTCTATATTTCAGGAGAGAATATGATATATTAATTTACTTAGACAAATAACTTTATTTAGAACGAGCCGCTCTCATGTTTGTTTATATAAAGCAATAAGAGAAGAAATAGAAGAGATTTTATGTGGATGGAAACAGCTGGAAGATACTAATTTATGGGGGGAGGAAATCCTCATAAACCGTGATGCTTCTGTGCAGTGAGAGTTGGCAGCAGGGAACCTTCTCCGAGCGGGAACCTGCATTTGGGGGATCGGGGCTGTGGCCTCACTGGGACCACCTCTCCCATCCCGCGCCTCCCAACCTCCTTTTTTCTTCCCGGATTTCTGCATGGCCCTGCTGCGCTGGCGGAGCGATGCCGGCAGTGCCGAGCCCCTTGTTCCCGATCCAGATGGGCGCTGCAGCGCAGCCACGGCCGCGATTCGGGCGGGCGCTGGCCGGGATGCTCAGCCCTCCTCCGCCTGCGCCCGAGCCCTGCTGAGGCGGCGGGGACGGGACGGGAGGGGACAGGAGAGGGGCTGCCCGTGGCGGACACCCCGCTTTGGCCGAGGGCACGGGCCAGCACCGGCCGGAGCCCACGGGCCAATTCCCACGGCGATCCCAACGCTCCGTGAGGACGCGGCTGGAGAGGGAATCCCAGGCTGGGTTTTGGGGGGCTTGGAAAAACCGCTCGGGGGAAGGGGGAGAGCAGCAGCTGCGAGTAGAGCACGTGGGAGCGGTGATGGCATTTGGAAGCAGGGATACTTGGAGGAGGTGATGTTGGGAGCGGGGATATTTGGAAGCAGGGCATGTTTGGAAGAGCGGATATTCGGAAGCGGGGTTATTTCCATGCCTGCCGGCATCGCCCTCGGCCCGGCTCGCTGTTAAGGTAACACCCGACACAGAATGGAAATCTGCTCCGCGCCCCGGCCGCTTCCCGAGTCACGCGGAGCGGGACCGGGGACGAGGATGGCGCTGCCCGCCCCGGCGCTGCCCCGGCCGCTGTGCTCCGGCCCCGGCGGCGGGACAGCCCCACGGAGCCGGGGGGACACCCTCCGGTCCCCCCGGGCCGCCCCTGTGCCCCTCGGTCCCCCCGGGCCCCGGAGCCGCAGCTCCGCCCGCGCCGTTACCGCGGCAACCGCGGCACTGCAGGGCCGAGCGCCGCCGGCAGGGGGCAGCACCGGCACGGGCCTGCGGGGCCGGATCGGGAACGGGAACGGGATGGGAACGGGATGGGAACGGGATGGGAACGGGGATAGGATCGGGATGGGAACGGGAACGGGATGGGATCGGGATGGAATCGGGATGGGAACAGGATCGGGATGGGAACGGGATCGGGATAGGATAGGGATTGGGATTGGGATAGTGATCAGGATCGAATCTGGATCCGGAATCCGGGATCGGGATCCGGGCTCCGGATGGGATCAGGATCGGGATCCGGATGGGATCGGGATCCGGGTGGGATCGGGATCGGAATGGGATCGGGATCGGGGCGGGGGGTTTGGATGGGGACGGGATGGGCCGGGATAGAGATGGCGTAGGGATGGGACGGATGCGGGGTAGGAACGGGATGAGTGTGGGATAGGAATGAGACGAGGGGAGGATAAAGATGGGATAGGTGTGGGATGGATACGAGATAGAGATGGGATGGGACGGACGCGGGCAGGGTGCAGCACACCCTGTTTCACTACCAGAGCTGCACCCCTTCCCAGCATCCCAGCCCAGCTGCCCTGCACAGGAATCGCCCTGCCGGCTCCTGCCCACTGCAGCACAGCCCACTCTGCCGTGCCAGGGCAGGGCTCGCTCTGTCCCACGTCAGGATCAGCCCCGTGTCTCTGCACGCCGTGGTCACGGCGGTGGAAGGATCATCGTTTGGGGCCGGCTGATGCATTTTCCTGTGTTATCCATGCAGCAAAACAGGAGTTATGAACAGGATTCTCATTCAGGACTCATGTCTCTAGCAAGATGACTAAATCGTGTTCAAGATTTCTGAAACCATCCTGAGTCACTGACTTGGCAGGATCTGATGATGCAACTTGCTTCTCATCATTTCTGAACTTCCTCTTCCATCCTGATTTTGAACTTTTAGCTCAAGCATCACTGCCTTGATTTAGGCACAGATGTATCTATCATGGGAAGGTCACAGAAAGATTAGTGTCCCCCTTCTCTGTCCCTCTGTCCAGCTAAGGGAATATCCACATCTGCTGTCAGCACAAATCAACTATAAAATTACTGTGATTTACTCAAAGATATTCCTGGGTAAATTGGGTTTTGGTTAACTCACACTTTATTAGTGAAATATGGCTATGAGCTAAGGGAAATTGCAGTAAACATCTACATTCTTAATGCAGACTGGTGCAACACCCTTAATGCTCTACAAACAGCAGTTCTTTAATGCAAAGAAGCCTTGTGATATCAGAAAGATGAGGAAAATGGCTGATAAGGCACCCAGACCTCTGTGCCATTTTTTTAAATCAAACTGCCAGACAGTCTCACTAAGGTGCTGTGTCATGTATTAAAATTTTAGGATTCCCACAACCACAAACCCCCTGAAGCCCTTAATGTTATTTAGTGTGTGCTGGTGCTGCAGGAGTTAACCAGTGGAGAGGGTGGAATCTGCATACGGCTGATTTGGGGAAAAAAAAAAGAAAAAGAAAGAAAAAAAAAGAACAAAATGCAGCTTGGCTGAGCCTGAGTGGGATTTGGGGAATGGCATTTCTGAAGGGAAACCTGCCCTAGACTGGAGCTGCCATGCTGTGGAAGAGGCATCTTTCTGGAGGCTGGTGTGGCTCTAACTCACACTTAGAAACATCCCTCCATGAGACACAGGTTATTTATCACTTCCCATCTTGGTGCTTTCCCCCCACAGTGGTGCAGGAAGGTGGTGGCCCTTGGGGCTGCCCATGGGTGCTGACATCCTTGTCCTGGCCACCACAACATCACGACCTGACCTTGCATGGAGCCACCCACCCCAAGGCTACACCAAAGCTGCAATGATTTGCTCAAGATGAGCCTTTCCCCACTGTATTATCATTGTTGTTGATATTATTATTATTATTATTATTATTATTATTATTGAATATTTCTACGTGTAGGATATGGGAGCTGCATCCAGCCCCAGTCTGTTCTGTGCAGTTTTTCCTATAAAAGAAACTCCATGTGATTGATCTTTTCCCTTTGCTGCAGAATCTGTTTCCCACAGGGGTAGATGTGTGCTGGGAGCCATCCTGCTTTTCTGCCCTGATTCAGGCGGGTCTCAGGATGCCTGAGCCCTATTTCAAACTCCTCTGAGTACCTCTGAGGTGATGGAATCACACGGGTGCATTTCTGTCCCTCTCCCTGGGACAGCTCAGTGCTGTGCTCACGCTGTTCCAATGACACCCAGAGTCATTACAGGCTCCCCTGCTGTGCCTGTGGATGTGTCTGAACATGGATTTCCATGTGCACACACCCAAATGTGGCAGGTTTTGGAAAGGTGGTGTCACAGTGTCATGATGCTTTATAAAACCCATCAAGTTGTCATTCCCATTAATGCCTCCCTAATCCCAGTGTCTTGGTGAGGAGTGATCACACCACACTTGGGCTTCAGAAAAGCCATGGAGCTCTTTTCCCTAATCCCTGGTTTTATTCTCCCTACATGGGTGCAGCGTTTTAAGGCAGGTTGCAGCTCAGCATCACCCTTTTGATTCTCTCTAACCATTTCCTCGCATTCTGGCAACACAGAACCTTCACAGCACAAACAAGTCCAAGGAATAGATGGATTCCCTGGCTATGAAATAAGTAAAGCAGATGATTGAATTAAGTTTCATTTCCCTGCCTGGTTCAGCAGCTCTCTCTTGCTCTATTACATTTCCTAACTTGCCTCAGCAATCTCTTACCCAGCTCGGAGACTGTCTGGGCAGGTGATGCTGTGGGGTTTCCTCTGCACTTGAAATCCTGGCCTGACCCTTTTACCCAGGGCCAAATGCTGCTCTCAATTCCCCCGGGTTAATCTGGAGTAAATCCCTGGGATTAACTGGATTTAACCCTGTGCTGGCTGAGCCCTGCGTGCAGCCCTGACTGGTGCTGTTGCCCAGGGTCTACTGGGATCTGTGTCCTTGCCAGGAGCCACAGGTTGGGTAAAGAGGTGCTGAAAAAAATCAATAAACCACCCCACATCCCACAAGCAATGGCAGGGCAACCACCTCCCAGTGGAGGAGATCCACCCCAAATCACCCAAAATCACCCTTAGGAAAATCACCTCCTTCCCAATTTCACATCTTTCTTCCCTCTCTACCTGCCCTCCCTCAGAGTTTCACTGCCCAGTTTATCAGGATTTATTTTATTTTCGTTCTCTCTGGTTTCCTCCCTAGGAGCACATGCCATCCAGAATGTGGTTTGGGCAGCTGTGGCCATTCCATGCAGGGTATTCCCTGCTCTCCTCTGCCCTCCTTGGGATGGGGCCACACGGTTTTGTTCTACTGGTTTTCTCTGGGAGCCTGGGTGAAATATTCAGGGCCTTTGTTTGACCAAGCCCAGGCTGAAAGCTTGTCTGGGATTGTTTTTTCTACCTGCTGGGTGTTTTCTTGGCCTGGAGTGAACAAGAGGAGTGTCTGCCTCCGCGGGCAAGGAGCACATCCTTCCTCTGACTCTGCATTTTCCTGAAACTCTTTTCATGTCCATCATCCGCTGAGGATGCTGTGGCTCCAGCTGGGTGCAGAGGGAACAAAGTGTGGGGTGAGGATGACTCTGGTCCTGCCAGCCCTGGATGGTGGAGGGCTTTGGGCTCACTCACCCTCTGCCTTGTGCACAGCCTGCAGAGCTGCTCCCCTCTGTTTGCACCCTACCCCGTCCCTGTCACACACGACCTGCAGTGAATCCCTTCGGTGTCCCCGTGTGCAGCTGAGGGAGAAGCGCTCACCTCTCACTCCCAAAGCCCCTTCTGCCTTCTCCACCTCTGTTCCACCCTCATCGGCAGGTCCCTTCCCCCTGGCACGGGAGGCTGCTGGAAAAAAATAATAATAAAAAAAAAGAGAGCAGCAAGCCCCAAAGACGTGTCATTGTGCTAAGTGCTTTCAGAGCTCGCAGGATGTCACTGTGTCACAATTTCAGTTCATTAGGTGGCGCAGGGAAGACGCCGCGACATCAAAGCGCTCCTTTTCCCTATAGAAACGGGAGCAGCTCTTTTGATCTCAGCCCCCAGTTATCCCCCCCAGATTAATATTTACTTGTACAACCCAAACCTACGGGGATCCTGCGCTTGATTCCGCCATATGTTCTGGGGCGCGTTTCCTTTGCTTCCCTGCTTTTCTTTGGGAGGCGATTTGTCGGCGGGAGGAGGAGCAAGCAGCAATTTTTGGGATGTTTATTTATTTCCCTGCTACCCCTCTGCTCCTCGGGCACAGCAAGGGAGGGCACCCAACCTAGTTCGTGTCAACCGGTTGCTTTGAAGCTGGCCACAATCAAACGCTTTTATTTTGGGGAAGCCGGCCAGCTGTTTGTTTGCTTCCCTGCCTTATATTGATTCAAGGAGATAATCCCCCAGGCCCCGCGTGTTTAATCGGTGAGCTGCTAACGTTGCATGAGATATCGCAACAGTCCCTTTGCCCCTGGATTGCTGGGATATTTATGGCTGAAAGCGGAGGTTTAGAGCATAATTCCCATTTTAGGAGCAGCATAGAATGCAGATGTGTGGCTCAGAGCACAGACTGCTGGGGACGTCCGTGGGGATATTGTGGATCTAATTCGGTGACAAGAAGTGGCCTCGTGCTTTGTATGGTCGGAATATTTGGATATAATTTGGTTCCTAAGGAGCCATTAGGATTTGTAACATCAGGGATCAGCATCTGAGCAAGAGCAGTGGATACTCCCTGAGAATCCAAAATGCAGGGCAGGAATTCAGCATGGGGAAAAACTCAGCACAAGTGTGAAACCCCAGCCTCACCCCCCCTAAAAAAAGAGGGACCAAATCCCAAAGCCAATTTGAGCAGGATCTGGCTCTTGCTGCGTTAGCAGCTGACAAAATGGAGTGGAAATGAATTCAATTCAGAGACATCTAATTTAATGAGAGACTCTCTAAGAATAATTTTGCCGCAGATGCTTAAAGTGATTTCAACTTGAAAAGCAGGAAAGACAGACAAGATGATAGAAAATGACTATGGAATTTATACCTTCCTCTCCTTGCTTTAAGCCCTGCACATCCTGTGCGTGTCCTGGCATGAAAGCTGGAGAAAACCTTGTGCAAGCAAAGCTATTTCTCCCGATTTCATTGCCCTAACACAAAGAGATGGCCACTGAAGGTGTACCAGCCACCTGTCCTGCACCCACAGCAACCAGTCAGGGGGAAAAAAATCTGTGGGATTTTCAATGAATTTTTTTTAGTGATGTTTTAAGTGCTGCTTGCAGAGTGCAAACAGGCAATATTTAAATGGTGTGCTCTGGATATCAGTCATTCACACCATCCTAGGGAGCTCTAGATGATACTTCTGTGCCCTAAGTGCTGTTTGAGAAGGCAGATCTCGAAAGTCCTGACACAGAGACTGTTGCTGATAATAACACGTGACCACTATTCTTTCTACTTTTTTTTTTTCTCCCTGCATTTTTCCTCTCTGCTGTTTAGGGGGTTTAAACAGCCTTGATTTTCTGTGGCTGACAACACACCCCATATGCTATTTATCTTGTCAGAACTCTCTCCCTCTGCCCTCAGCTCCCATTTTGTTCTCATTAATAGTGATTATGAAAAATGGGGCTAAATACTTACTTTCATATGATTTATCCAAATGTTGAACTGCGTAATTGGAGAAGCTAAGACATTATCCCTTCAGATTCTGTCAAGACTCAATTTCTGCATTCGATTTAATTTTGAGACTCATGACCCTTAGCAGTACATGTATTTATTGCCTTTATGGTGGCTCGGCTGTACAATATATCTATCAATCAGAAGCAGGAAGCTGCATATTATTTATAAGGATTTCAATAGTCAGTGTTTTTTAAGAACTCTTGTCCTTAGCACGCAGTTATTAACACAGAGCCCCTAGATACAACAAAATTGAAAGTCAGCTGGAAGGAATGCCCTTATAATGAAGATATTTAATAACCGGCATCAGGCTCTGGTTTTCCTTTTGATGGCAGAAGTGACGCATGCGCAGAGGCAGGGGAGAGCTTTGTGCTGCAGAAACCTCTCCTGCCCCTTCCAGGGCCTGATCCCTTCCACTCCCCACTGGAAATGGCTCATGTCTAAAGGGCATTGGTGCACAGACAACTCAAATTTGGCGCTGCCTTCCTGAGCTCCCTTGTTATTTCCTGTGCACAGTCACACACACGGTGCTTACAGGAGCCATGGTGCTGCTTCACCGTGGTTTGGTGCATCCCTCTCCGTTTCCTAATCCATCATCCCCACGCCTGTTTTTCACAAATCACTTTTGCCCAGTGTTGGCCCCTGATGCAAATGTTTCTCTGCAGCCAAGAGTCTCCATCCTATGGATTGTCAACTTGGATTGAATCCGAAACTCCTCAGGGCTTTGGAGCTGTGGTGAAGCACCAAAACACCACAGAAAACCAACACCACCATCATCACCACCACCACCCCACTTCCCAAATCAACCCTGACATAGTGTTGAAATTGTTAATAAAATGAGTAATCAAGCTGCTAATATTTGCAGGCACCATTTTGGGGGAAAAAAATTAAAAGGTAACAGGACAACCATCAGGGAGTATAGTTAATGTATAAAACAATTACTGTAGTCAGATGCTAAGTAAGAGCCATAGTGGTAACAAAAGCATTGCTGTACAGAGCAGCAGGGTACAATACAGAGGAGATTTTATTTGTGATACCAGGATGGGAAAAAACTCTAAGAGGAAGCTGAGGCATTTTCACCAAATTTTCACCAGCAACATCTTTCCTTGGCATGAAACCTGCTAACACACGTGTGCGCACACCCTCATATATCTGCACACAAATGCAGCTTTAACTTTGTACCACTTTTCATAGAAATTAATACGATTATTTAAAGCACCCTTATTTGCTGCCAGCTAGCTCATGTCCGTGGTCATCTCTCTTTTAAATACTATATATATACAATTGTAGCAATTTCAGATCTTAGCAGAAGCAATCAGCCAGGGGAGCTTTGGTTCAAGTGGGCCTTTTAAACAAAAGCTTCCCAGTCCCATTTTTGATAAGGATCTAACTGCTAATCATTTATTTTGCAGCCGGCCAGAGTCTTGGCACAGCTCTTCTCTTCTTGTGAGACCCTTGCAGGGAACAATAAGAACATTGATTTTTGTTTTCAGACTCGTAACACCACAATGATTTCCCCCCACTATATTTTCTCCAGCATTTGGTGGGTTTTGCTCAGCTTTAATTGCTACAAAGCTCTCCTGTGTTCTGTTGTTAGCACTAAATACGTGCCCTGTTCTCTGCTGCACGACAGTGATTGGGACATTTTATTGTCTCTTTAATCCCAAATCTTCTGCTGTGCATCTTCCTCTGCAAGCAGGAAAAACTGCCTGGAGTACCCCAAAACACAGAGAAAAACCATCAAGTATATAAAGAAAAGGGCTGGCTGGGACATCCTGGGTAAATATCTGTGGAGCAGGAGCTGTTTGCTGGGAGGAGGGTGCTGGGAAGGAATTTTTCTGGCTTTAGTTTGAGAAGGAATGTGAAAGTGGAAGTATCTAAAACAGCTGAACTGGAGTGCCTTTATTTTATTCAGAAAATTTCTGTCTACGCGGCCAATATTGTCACCAAAATTTTTTTAATTAAACCTCTCATTTTAGATATCCTGATTTTGTGTTAATGAAATATTTTTCTCTGTAGTGAATATTTTTTTTAATGTGTGCAAGATATTTTAGTGCTTTCCCTCCTTTCAATTTCAAAAAGTTTTAAAAAAAATCAAGATTGAAAATACTTTTATCAACTTTAATAAAAACCTTATCACTCTAGTTTTGGGTTTATGCTACTATCTGCATATTAGTAAAAGCCAAGCCAGCAAAATGATATCTCCATTTAAATAAATGAAGAGATTGATCTACTGTGTCATTCCTTCTGGTTGGATTGTACGTGGAGCAAAGACAATAACAATACTGAGGTTATCAAGCACTTTACATTAAAACTTGGTTTCTCATTGTTACAGATTCTAACTGCTTTTAACACAAATTTTAAACAGAAAAAAATTGCACTCACTGCTAAGGATAAGATCAATGAAAATCAAGAATCTATGTCCAGTAAATAACTGTTTTTGGAGCCTGTCTCATAACACTTTCTGGGTATTTCCCCCTCACACTGGGATTTGTGAAAGGCTATGTCCTATTCCCCATGAACTTTGCATTTATCCATTTTTCTAGTGCTCTCTGGCTCCTGTGGGAAATCTCTTTAATGCTGGAAATCCTGAGGTTAACTAGCTACAATTGGTATTTATTTATTAAAAGCATTAGCTGGTCTGGAGGCTGAGCAAGGATGGGCTTCTCATCCAAGAGATCCAGGGATTTACCTGGGGGAACAAAATCAGCTGAGCCCGAAGGGTCCCATCCATTCCTGGGTGAATCACCAGGTCTCCTTCGCTGCATCAAGGGTGCAGGAGACCTCATCCCTTCATCCCAGTGTCCTTCACTGACCAGCAAGTCCTGCTTGCTATTATTCAGGGGTTTTTTAAAATTCTATCGCTTGCCTTTTTCATGGCCAGGCAGTTACCTGTCAGCATCAATTACGGGAGTTAATATTGACGTCCTCTTAAAAGAGGTTTAAATATTAAAGTGAAAAGGGACTTGCTCTGGGCTTCATCTCCTTGTGGTGCTCGTCAATAAAACCTGAACTTGCAGAAGAGTTGTCACAGCGATTTTTTGTGTCTGGCGCTGACGCGACGCCCGAGCGGCAAATGTTGCTGGAATTTTTCAAATGAGCAAACTGCACTTATTAATTATGGTAATAATGATGACTCCACAGAGCTGCTCCGAGGGAAACAATAGCTGAAACTTGCTCCTTGCAAAAGGGGCAGCACAGGAGCTGTTGCCTTTGTTGTTCTTAGAGGCTTTAATGCAGGAAAAAACAAAAATAAATCTTCTGCTTCTGGGGAAACAACCATTCACACACACAAACCCGGACTCTCAATATGCATATCTTTATTTTAACCACCGTGGTATTTATTGATTTTCCCTGCAATTATGCAGTGCTGTATTTATTTGCAGCAGGGCTCTGCTGTGCCATATATTAAACCTCCCTTCCTCCAGTGGTGGCTCTTTAGAAAAATGCTTCTGATTTCCCCTCAGAGTATGAGGTCAATAGGCCATAACTTATGATTTTGAACCTATAGCCAGACCTAATTTATGGATCATTTCTGGTTTCTTGTGTTTAACTCTTTCTGGGAGAGGGTTTCATCAGAGAGAGGGACTAGATCCACGAGCACAGCTGAGATCCAGACCTATGGGCTGTAGGAAAGCTCAGGGCAATGCTAGAGCTAATTCAGACCCGCTTCTCTATAAATTATGTATAGTTCTTCAGAAAAATATTTGTATTTCCTAGTAGAGCTCTAGATTATCTGACTAAAACAAGGGAAATATTGTTAAGAAAGCCAATTCTCATGTATCAGAAATTAATTTTCATTTGCTAAGCACAGAATTAATTTAGTTCTCAATTTTTATTTATCGGGCTAATATTGACAAAATACAGATTTCCCTTCCTGACTCCACAACTTTGGCAATATTTACCATGGGTTGTAAGGATGAATGCAAGTTTTACATTAGAATATGTAAACATTAAAAAGAAATACTCTCCTGGTCCCTGTCATGATGAGGTTTGCAGTGCTGGGACATCAGGGTGCAGGGGGCAGGATCACAAAGGAGGTGGCTGAACTGGGGTTCACAAACTCTTTGCTTTGACTCCACTGCCTCAGGGAGCTCAGGAAAGGGCTGCTCCCCAACTCCAGCGGGTTTTGGATCAGGCACAGAACAAGCTGGGTGTATAAACAGGCTGCCTGTGCAGAGCACTGGGAGCTGTCCAGGCTGTGGCCGTGGCGCGCTGCACGCATCAGTTCATTTCTGACTTCACCGCCTGAGCAGCTCCTGGGAGTGATCCCCTTGTGCTTTCCACCACCAAAACCATCTGCTAGAGTTGTGCCTGGAATCGCCTGGTCCTCTGGAGGCAGCAGGGAGGAAGGTAAAAAAAAAAAAAAAAAAAAAAAAAAAAAAAAAAAAAAAAAAAAAAAAAAGTAAAATTCTTCCATGGAAAGAAGTAAAGCAAATAATTAAATAAACCAGAGAATTATCCCGTTTGATCCCGAAGTTTGGGGGGTATTTTTGCAGCCCCAGCGCAGCTCAGGCTGCAGGGGCTGGGTTGGCTCCATCCTCCAGGAGCTGGCTGATGGCCCCGGGTGCCCGGAGGTTCGCCAGGTGCCTGGAGGGCGTGCGGAACATGCCAGGGAACAAATAAATGGTGGAGTCAAAAGCTCCTGATGAGGGTCGGATGTGAAGCCGTGCCAGGCGCACTCAGCAGCCCCGGCTGCGTCAGCACCGAGCTTGCCACGATAACCCCGAGCTGTGCACAGCCGGGCACGGGGGATCTCTGGAAACAGGGCAGGAAAAACGCCTTGGGAAGGGCAGGCTGGGGGCTGAGCTCCTCTCTCAGCTCCGGCTGCACACATGGACTGAGTGTGTGAGTGCTCTGACCCCCGCAGCGCCGCGAGCCCACTGCCTTTAATTCTGGATTTATGGCTGCTGCTGATCCTGAGCTAACCTTTTGCCATCATAGCGCCTGAATGCAACTTTGGGGATTAATAAACGGGAAAAGTCGAGACCTTAACTGTCAGGAATATAGTAGATGTGCCCGGCACTAAAACCAGCAGCCATAAACCGTGGAGGAGTTCTCCTCACCTAAAGGAAAAGCACTTTCCTGGTGGATAGGGTTAACAGCAGCAGCCACAGTGCCCAGGGACACAGCCGTGGCTCCAGGCTCCAGCCCCTGCCTTGCAGGAGCCCAAGGAGTTAAACCCAAGCAGACCTCCTCATGCATTTTATGTCACAACTCTCTCTATTTTTTTTTTTTTTTTTTTTTTTTGGTCTGTGTGTGTGTGTGACCAAGCCAAGTTCTTTTTTAGCTCTACCCTTTTGAAAACTGCTGGTTACAGATAAATTAAAATGCCAGAGCTGAAATTGCCCACGTTAGCCCCTAAGGGAGCCTGCACTGTCATCTTTCATTAGATGCTGATAGACCAAAAGCCCAAGGCAAAGTGAAAGCTGGTTCCTAAGAAAGGGCTGGGAGCCAGGAGCTGCATCTCTCTGCTGTAATCTTGCATCTCTGTCCTTTTAAGTTTAAGCTGAGCAATGCTTTCTTGGACATGTCTGTTTTCATACTGCAAATTTCAGTCTTAAAATCAACAGCAAATATGAACGGGGTAATCCACAGAGTCCTAAATTGTCAAGACAAGCCAGTGCATTTTCTCAGAGCAATCTGATGGTTTTGTCTGGTGTCAGCCCTTACATCCTCCAGTGCAGATGATATGTTTGGACGGTTTAATAAAGAGCTGTTTAGAAATGAGACTGTTATTCTTGTTTAAAAAAAAAAAAATACAATCACAGAGTCTTTTAGTAACAAAAGTGGGATTTTCCATGTGCTTCTCCCATCCCTTTGCAGGAGGGGTGGTGTCTTGTGAGGTGCAACACAGAGGTGACATGGTCTAGTCTAAAAAAAAAAAAACAAGTCTGAAATTATGCCTGCACAAGGAGCTTAATAAACCATAAAGGCCAGTGGCTTTCCAGCATCCTTTCACTTTGTGTTTGCATTAGAGATGTGCTATGACTTAGGAAAATGGGGCTTCTCCTGGCTGTGCACAGGCACTGGGCAGGAGCCTCTGAAAGGAGCAACAGCTCAAATCCAATCCCTTCCAAGCAGCACAAATTGCATTTTGCTTCTGTGCCCAAAGGATAAATCTTCCTAATTTTCCCAGGGGCAGTGAATGGATGAGGAGGCTCTTGGACATCACCCCTGTACTACCTTATCCCTGCAAAATCCTGCTGAGGAAACCAAGCTGGGAAACCATACCGGGATGCCCAACTGCTGTAACCTTTGGATGTCTGGCCACCATGAAGTTCAATAGCAGGTGGCTGAATGTGGTGCCTTTCAAGGCACACAAAAGTGTTAAAAGCCTGGAGAAGCCAGCCCACTTGGTTTTGCTCATCTGTCACTCCAGGCAGTGAAATAATTTACTCCATTTCCATCCACCTTATTCTCTTTATTTGTATTGAGTTATGATGGGGAAATGAGCCTCCTTAGATGTTGCTTACTTTCCTGGAGTCAGTAAGGCTTTAGTTTTCAGACCATTATATCTCTGTGCTCCTAACCTCAGTGGGCTGCTTTTTTTTTTTTTCCCTTCCTAGCTGCCCCCGAATTAATTTTTATTCTGTGTATACAACACAAAGCAAACATCCACCCAGCAAAGTCCAGCTTTTCTCTCTGCAGCAGGCAGGACACTTCACTGCGTGACACCCACAATTGATTGAGTGGAGGAAACCGGCCTCAAAGTAAAGAAAACTGCAAAATACATTGTTCTGAAAGTTACTGGGCAAGGCCGTGGGGAATGAGTTTCCATTGCACTACAGCTCCAGGGGAGGCAGTAATAATGAGCTACACTTAGCAAAAGTAAATACCTGTGACAGCTCCGTGGAGGTGCACGGGGCTGGGGCTGCCACACTGTGTCAGCGCTGTGAGCTGGACCCCTCGGGATTGTGAAGAGAAGAGGAAAATTTTGTCTTTATTTCTGCCGAGTTTCTGCTATGTGTGAGCACCTCAGTGGAAGGCATTGTGGTAGGGATGGCATGAAACATCTTAGCAAGGGCAAAAACCCCTTCAATGCAATAATTTGGCATTTAAATTATGAATTTTCTTTCTTCTTTCCAAACTTGCTTCCAATACACAATGAGAAAGGTACTTCCATGGGCTTCATGAAGAGCACTGCCACTGCTCTGCCTGCCCAATTTCACTCCTTCTCGCTTTTTAAATAAATGTATACTCATATGCTTCAGATCAAGCCTGTTGCCAGGCGCTCTCATTTTGGGTAAAGCAGGGGGTTAATTTCACATACAAAATCCAAATAAAATCAGAAGAGTGAAAAAAAGCAGATCAGACTTCGAGGCTCATTATGGTCACCCTTGACTCTGGATGATTTTCATCTGGAGGGGTGGTGAAGGGTGTGCATGCACCCAGCAAGCCTTTGGGATGCCCAGCAAGGATGCAGCCCCATTTCCTTGCCTGGATCCTCTCACCCTCCAGCATCCACTCTACATGGAAAGGCCATGGGATGAAACCAGCCAAGCCTCCAGCAGTTTCCAGCAGGAGTCTGGGAACAGCCACCAGGCAGTGCTGGTCCTGCCAAGGTGCACGTCAGGGTGCAGAGGTGGGTGCTCTAAAGAACCTTCTTTGGCCATACAGAAAACCGTGGGCTTGCCAGAAGGGCAGATTTAGTCTAAAATCAGAAACGCTGTTTAGTTCCCTGACTTATAGAAGAGGGTAATCACACTCCCTTTACATGGGTATCATGCCGTTTAATTAGTAAATGATTAATTTGCTAATGATCTCCCTGGCATGGAAAGCGCTACTGAACAGCTTCTTTTCCCAGCCATGGCAATCTGTGGCAGAAGGGAGGTACATCTGCAGCCTCCCAGCCCCTTTGGTTACTCCCCCATTCCTCCACTGCTCTGCCCACATCTGTGCACTGGGTAGAGGCAGCTCTGGGACCCCATTCCTTCAGCACCTCTGCAACAAGGCAGGAAAGGTTTTTGTGAGCTGAGCCACATCATTGCTCTCCAGCAGGCAAAAAAGAAATGTTTTCTCAGAGCTGGGAATGAGGATCAGCTCTTCTGGCAGCCCCCGTTGTGCCTTGCTCAGAGCCACCTGCAGAAGAGACACGTTTGCAGGGCAAACTCAGACATAAAACATGTTGTTCTGCTCTGTAAACACTCAAATGTCTCAAATTCTGTTTTATTCACAATTTCAGCAAACGAGATTATCAGTGAAAAGAGAAGGAAGCAGAAGTGAATTGCAGCCTTGCTTAGGAAAAGGGAGAGAGACTCATTTAAGCCAATTTCTCCAATCAAGAAGAAAGGCTGTTTGAAAAACAGATCAAAACAAGAGTGGTTTCCTTGTAGAAGAAGTTTGTTAGAACGGCATTTTCCATAAAAAAGGGCTTGAGATGGACCTTGAGAAGGCTGGGGCTGATCCTCAGAGCAGTTTGCAGCCATGCAGCACACACTGCAGCAATCCCACACCCTGGTGTGGCTGTTTCTCCATGTTCCTCTGGCTCCCAAGGGGTTATTTTCCACAGAGACAGATAAGAAGGCCCAGAAGGGCTTCCCTTTTCCTGACCCTGCTCCAAAGCTTCCCTGACCAGGATGAATCTGTTTCCTTGGCCTCTGGGATCACCCCAGGTTTCAAGGAGAGAAGGGTTCATGTCTGTCCTCTGCTCTGGGTCCTGCCCTTTTAATGCTTGTGAGCAGCTTATCTGCCTTTCCTTATCTCGATTCTTTCTTTCTTTCCTTCCTCAGGATTCCCTCCTCACCCCCACCCTCCTGCCATCCTTTTCCCCAGCCCAGCTAAGCCTCCCTTGTGAGGGGCTGCCCCTTTTACAGCTTTTTGCCTGAAGCCACATAATCCCAAGCAAGTGCTTTTTTGAGGGCTCTTGACATTAAAAAGCTCCAGTTTTGGAGCTTAATGGGGAAGTGTAACTGTAACATCAGCATTGTGGCACTGGGAAAAAACCCACTGCAAATGTGAGCAGATCTGGACCCCTCATATCTAGAGTGGCTTCACGTTCCTCAGGAAAGCTTGGCACAAAAATACACTGCCTTTTGTGTGCAAAGCCGTGCACTCAGCCCTGCAAACTGGTGAGATTGGCTTAAAAATAATGATGTTTTAAAACAGAGTAAAATGCATTTTGGGCAACTTTCATCTGCTCCTTGGCTTTGGAGTGGTTTTCAGTTTGGCCCTGGGGACCACTTCAATCCCATTTCCAAGTTCTTCTCTGTACCCTGAAGGGCCAGACATCTACTTGAAGAAATCAAATCAAATCTGAGATCGCCTGAAACCCCACAAAAATACTGATACTTTTAAAACCAAACAAAATCTTCACTCCAAATGGAAGCTGGGTCCAGCCTGACAACAAAAATCACAAGTTGGCACTGCAGCCCTCCCAGCGAGGCATCCTGGCTGATTAGTGCTGCTGCCTCATTAACATGCATACCGTAATCTCATTTGCTCCAGGACTGCTTTGATGTTAATTCCAGCGTTTTGGTGCAGTGTGGTGCTGCACTCTGTGTTTCCAAGGCTAGCATTCCTCTCTTCTGCAGCCCAAGCCTTTTCTTTTTTGTGAGTCTGTCCTTCCTGTGGCCACTAAAGCACTGGCCACCTTCATCCTCCCAGCCCTGTGGCTTTGCCCTCCTCTTTCCAGCCTGGCCCCATACTGGTCATCCTCTGCTTTCCATAGAATTTTCCCTCTCTGTAATTTTCCAGCCATTCTTTAGCATTTTTTTTTTCAAACTAAGAGCACCTTTTCCCCAAACCCAGTAACTCTTAGATAGGATATTCAACCATGAAAGTTGTCCAGTTTGGGAAAAAGAAGCCATTAAATGCACTGAGCAGTAAATCCCATTAAATACACCGAGTAGTAAATCCCACTTACTCCAATGAGAAAATAATTTACTGGTACAGGATGGACAAGGGCATAAACAAATGTCCAGTGAGGTGGGGGCCCAAAGTTTAGTGGTCATTACAGGGAGCTGAGCTATCAAGAGAGCCAGACATGCTGCCAGGGTTTGCTGGGGCTGGGGCTGGAGTAGAGGTTTTGTTCAGAGCAATATAGAGACTTTACCTCTCCACAAAATCAATCATTTTCACACTTCTGCAATGTGGATGCCAGATATCCCGGGTATTTACGAAGGTGAGGGCTCAGAGCTGCCTCAAAACATGGGCAGGGCCAGAGAAGCGAGGCTGCTTTATTGTCTGGGAGATCAATGACTTTAATAATTAGCATCTTACTTACACATGATTTCTATACTCAATTTGAATCTTAATTAGAGATGGAGAGGGGGATTTAGAAACCCTGATGTAGCTCACGAGTGTCTCCAGCCTCCCTGGAGGAGGAGACCCTGTGATGAGACCTGTGACAGACCTGCTGCAGCACCAGGGACGTCACCCTGCTGCTTTCTGGGGAGCACCCTGTCCCTCTGGGGAGGGCACTGGAGCTGGAGGGTCCCAGAATCAAGTCCTGCACACCGAGAGAGCCCCAAAGCACAGCCCCAGGCTGCAAAGGGGAACCCACCACGGCTTGGGGCTGAGGCTGAGGGTGCTGCTCAAAGCCAGAGCTGCTCCACATGGGGCTGATGATCCTACTCAGCTCCAGCATCTGCCCAAAGTGCTCAGCAGCTGTAAAAATCCGCTGCAGTTTAGAGCCTAGAAAGGGATGGAAGGGCTGTCAGTGCAGGCAGGCAGCTTTAAACCTCAGCCTACATGTCTTTACAGGGACATGCATTAAAAAAATGCGAGGCATTTGAAGCCCACCATTTTAATTAAACTGATTTAACATCCGAGCTCGTGAGGGGCGCGGGGCTGGCAAGCACAAAGGAGCTGCACAATCACTTTGGCTCCATTGTTGACGGGCTTTTGCTCTCTGTTTGTACAATAACCTATTGAACTTTTCCAGACTGTAATTCAATACAGAATAGATCCTTGCAGGAGGCTTTTTTGGCAGGGAGCACTGAAGGCCTTGAATCAATTTCACTTTTCCAGCGTGGTTGTTTAATGTATTGATACCAGCTGGAAAAAAAAAAAAAAAAAAAAAAAAAAAAAAAAAAAAAAAAAAAAAAAAAAGGGAAAAATAAAAAGGAATCAATGTTACTTTTATTTGTCCTGAGCTGAAGCCTTTTGGTTCTGTTCTTTGTGACACTGATACCATGCAGCGTGTGGCTATTGTCCCACCTTCGCCAGGAAAAGCAAAGGCTGTTAACGCGAAACAAGGCGGGTTTTTTGTCCATAATACTTCCCGCTTTTGCAAAGGCTTAAAAGGTTTTGTAGGGAGAGAAACGTCCAGTAATCCACGCCGCACGGCTTAGCTGATTGTCCTAGAGATGCTGAGACAATGCCGCTGGCGCTCTGGGTGCGTGGCCAGGGTCCGGCAGCCCCCGTGGGTGCACAGCACAGAGCAAGGGCTCTGCCGGCTCCTCTTTGAGAATCTGCTTTAAAACCAGCCCAGGGACCTCCTGCCCGCTCCGGCAGATCCTTTGGGTCAGCCCTGGGAGGGACATCTCCATCCCGCGCATCCTGAGCAGCAGCACAGGAGTGTCCGTGCGGCCCTGGAGCGGGGGCCGGAGGAGAGGAGACCTCAGCAGGGCTGTGGCTGAGGCAGGGTGGGCTGGCAGCAGGGTACAGCCATCCCCACCCTGGCAGGAGCGGGATGAGGGCTGGGCAGGGGCCGGGGGATGCCCGTGCAGGCTGCGGGGCAGGGGACCGCAGCGCTCCAGAAGCGCTCCCGAAAGACGGGGCTCTTAATTGTTACTTAAGCAATGAAGCTGTTTCAGATTGCCGGGGGTGAAGCAGCGGCGGTGGAAGGTGTCTCACTGCCCGAGTGAGAAGTGGTGTCGTTGGGACTTCTCCTTACTGGGAAACTTTTACTGGGAGTGTGAAAGAAATGCCAGTGGACGGCCCCGGAGCCACTGGTGTGACCTGTGAGAACCTGGGAGAGAAATCAGAGAATCCAGCCCGAAGCGAGCATGCAGAGGGAAAACAAATTCCTCTTGGGCTGAGCCAATTTTCCAGACAAAACCGAGCAGGACTGGGATGGGTTAGATCTCCCTGGATTGCCAGGCATTCCTGTTGAGCCACTGTGCCTTTTCCAGCCCCAGAGGAAGAACCTTTCCCTGCCTTGCTCCCATCTCAGCCCTCCCCAGTCCACTCTTCCTGCGAGGCCCTGGCTCCATCCCGTGTGACACAGATGTCCGTGCTCCAACAGAAGATGTCACATATGAACACACATGGAGAGAGAGGGGATGTGCTGGGTGGCCACTGCCAGTTTTCCTGGGAAAAGGCTGGATTTCATAAACCCTTAGTGATGTTAGAGCACAAATCTCACTGATTTACACTCTCGGTGTGTTTTTCTGTAAGGATTCACCTCAAGTGAAGAGGAGACGGATACTGCAGCAGTTAACTGCAGGAAACAGGAGGAGTGTTTTGAGCAGAGTTTCACTTGCTGAAGATCTGCCCTAAAGAGTTAGTCTTGGGTTTAAAAGGCAGATGCTGGAGGCAGCTTTCTGCCCTGCAAGTCACTAAGGTAGAGAGGGTAGAGAACGCATCCCTAAAACAAATCTGTGTGCATGGCAAGGTGTCTGTTCCTCTCCCTGATTAGAAATTCAGGCTGTCTGATATTACTGTAGCGAGTCCTGACGAACAGGACTGGGAAACACAGTCACTGCTTATAATGAGGTGCTGCAGTGTAAACCTAATCTTCATTTAGAGCAATTTCTGAAAGACAAAGAGAAATCCACCTGACGAGGTGCCGCTGAACCGTGCGGTGTACCTACAAATCAAAGCCCCACGTCCCAAACCCGAGCTGGGAAAGGGAAAGAAATGTCAGGGGGGTGGCTGAGCAGGTGGAGGCCGCCTTGTAGGAGCATCCCTGGGCAGGATGGGGCCGGGGAGGATGGAAAGTGGGGAGCAGCACAGCCCGCCCCGGCTCGCTCAGCCACGCACACACGCGCTGCACGCCTGACCCTCAGCATCCCCTCGCTCCCCTTCCTCCCCCTCGACTTATAAATCAGAGCAGAATTAATTCAGGCGCCGCGTTTTATTTGATAAACGTCAAAATATGTAAATACCGGGCTCTCTTCCTACAGTCGCTAAAACAAATGGAAAACACATTTATTAGCATAGAGATGAGTTTAATCAAATCAGCGGCGAGTACAAATTAGCCACAGGAAACGTAATGAGCTGGGAATTAATTAGCAGCATAATGGTAATAACTTTGCCTGCTGATTACCTTGCGGCCATGGCTCTCCCCCAGGGCTTTCCATGGGTTCTCCAACAGCTGATCTTTTCTGTTGCAGGAGCCCCTGAACTGGAACAGCATGGCCAGCAGCTCCCGTGCAACAGACTGGAGGAGGGGATGGAGACAGGGAGAGAGGGAGAGAGAGAGACAGGGAGAGAGGGAGAGGGAAGAAAAGCCTTGTGAAAGATCCACCGCCTTCACCTTCCCCAGCCGCCAGAACCTGTTTTGCCCGTGGCTCCGGTGGTTTGTCCTGCCGGGCTGAGCGCTCCCTGCATCACCCCTGGATGCCCTCATGGGTGCTGGGTGGGGTATCTGGGTCACCTTCCCCAACCCGGTGTTCCCTCCTGGGCCAAGCACATGGCACATTTCAGAGCAGCCACCTGCACCCCGGGTTTATTCCAGTGCATGCTGCTGCGGGGGAGCTGGTGCTGGGGCTGACTTGTCCAAAAATAAATACCCAGGCTGTTCCGGAGAGGGGCTGAAGTTGCCTGGGGAAGGGCAGGAGCAGGCTCACCCCGGGACTCAGCTGGCTCTTCTGAGGAGCTGATGTTGCATGAGAAAGGGACAATTGGTGCTCCAGGGGCTTTGTAAAGTGCTGGGCTTGTAAATTAACTGTTTGACACCAACAGTGATGGAGAACAGTGCGGGGCAGGGGATGCATGGGAGGAAGGGGCAGTTTCTCTTGATTTATTTGTATTCCTTCTGCAGTGCCTCTCCTCCTAACACCTGAGCAGTCCAAAATAACTTGCACAGAGCCTTTCAGTGCTGGAGCTAAAAGCACTTCATAAGCTTTAATGAATCAAGCTGTGCAACAGCCCTGCCAGGAATTATTATTCCCAGTGGTGGGGGGAGGTTAAGGGAAAAAATGTTCCTGTTTGGGGGCCTCTGTTTAGATGCTCTAGTCCATCCCCATGCACCTTCACACAGCAGCCTCACAGGCAAGTGACTGAGTCAAAACTTGAGAAGTTAAAAAAAATAATGAAGTTAAGTTAAAAATAAAAAGTCAGGCCATGCACTGAGGCACTCTAATGGGGATCCTGTGGGGGAATTAACTGGGCATCTAAGTTCAAAATGTCATGCAAAGTGATTCCTGGAAATTGTATGGATGGTGGAAAGTGGGAATCCTGCTTCCAGGTCACTGGTACCTGCAGAGTCTCTGTCTTGTCCTTAAGCAGAAAGAAGCTTCAGATTTGATCTTTGAAGCTGAGAGAGCCAAGTAAAATCCATAACTGACCTCACAGGTCAGTTACAAAATTAAGCAAGTGAGCATACAAATCCCTGCTTGGACACCCAAGATAAAGTTTCCCAAAGTTCTCTCTATTGCTTTCCCCAGAGTTTTCTGGGAATAGGTATTAAGCATTGCCTTTAATTGCAATATTCCGTCATTGCTTTTACCAACATCTCCCTAACAAATTTGATGAAACCTGCCCATGCCAATAGTGCTGACAGCAATGTCCCACCTCAGCAAGCTGACTGGGAGAAGGATTTGACATTTGTCTCTGGAAAAATCTCACAGGTCCCTCCAAAAACCAAGTTAGAGGAGAGCAAATGAGTCCTGCTACACTCTTGATCAGATCTGCTTCCATGCAGGAACTGCAATAGATATTTAGAAGTCCCAAGATAGGGGAATAAACTGAAATTCAGTCTCTGTGGGATGTTTGATACTGTGTGAACTTTTGTGGGACTGTTTGCTCCTTCTGGAGAAGCAGAGACAGAACCTCAACAGAGTGACTCTTTAGAGCCTTATCTGCAGAGGTGCATGGAGAAGGGATGTTTGCACAGACACTTCCAGCATTTTTTCAGAATTCCTCCTTTCAGAAAGCAGTGCTGACTGCCCTGTTAGAGGCTGGGCTCAGCCTTCCTGCTGCTTGTTGTGTTTGTACCCAGAGCTGAAGGCTCTCCAAGCCTATGGGCACTGTGGGCTGTGCCAGAGCTGCCACCCACTCTCAAAGGCAATTTCTGGGATGCTCCTCTCTGGAGATCCCACCCTGCAGAGTCAGGGCAGTGTGGGCCTGACCTCAGATGAAAGTTGTACGGCTTCAGTTAAAGATGCTTCATTTTTTTTACTCCTTTTATTGCCTCTGATCTTTCCTTTTTTTCCAAGGGAGCTTGGAAAGTTGACACAATAGATTAAACCATGAGTCGCCGTTGAAGAATCCTGTGTTTTATTATCAGGGATAAATAATATCTCCCCCAGAGGAAAATGGGAGAACACAAGGTCACCCAGCATGCCCAGAGAGGAGCCTGAATAGAAGCTGTAAGTTGCTCCAGCCTCCTGTGCAGCCTGAGCTTCGTTCTGAAGGCAGAGGGGTTTATTCTTCAAAGTACCACTTTCCTTTGCTACCTGCAGACAAATAGGTTACTCTAAGATGCATTCCACGAGCTGATTTTTGATTCATGAAAGCCTGAACCAACACTGATCATAAGAGAATCGACAGTGATCATAAAATATGAAAGGTTTTTAAGAAGGACTCTACATCATACTGAGGTCTGCAGCAGGATTTCTGCTTCAGAGCCAGAGGGACCAAATGAATCGCTGGTTTATTGATGAAAATGTGGAAGGGAAAGCAGTGAAAGCAGAATTTTGCCCCTGTATATTCAAGGCTACCTAATGCCACAGAAGTTTTAGGAAATCTACCACTTTAAGCATAAACACAAAACAATTTTGTTCTCATGCAATTTTCTTGCCAATGCTTTTTCTTAAAAATCTGTACGGCTGTCATATAAAATATGCCTGGGTTTGTTCTAATTTAGATTACGCATATTTGTCCTCAGTGAGTGATTGATTAAGTGCTCTGATCTTGACTGCTATGTTTGCAGCAGGGTATCTGTGCAAGAGGATTGGGAAGCTCATTGGATAAATGGTAGAGATGAAATCTTAGCTGTTACAGATCTGGGTTTCCTGTTCACAGCCAAGGCAAATGCTGTCTTCTGTGCAATAACAAACATGCTTTGTAATGTGTTCCAGGACAGTGCTGAGCCTGACTTTGTTTCCTCATGGAGGGGCTTTAAGCTGTCACAATACCGTGGCACCAAACTCTTCGTGTCACAGCTCTCACTGCAAAGAGGATATCTCCGAGTTCACTGGATCAGTTGTGATTTACGCTGATGTAACTCAAAACAAAATGTGTCTCACTGACATCTGCCGAGCTGCTCAGATAAAACCAACACATAAGCAGAATCAGGATAAAAATAAGATCACTCTGTGCAGCCGAGCTCATTCAAAGCAGCAAGCATGGCTTAGCACGACTGACCAAAATGGAAAACCTCCTTCAGGGGTTAGTTACCCTGTCAATCTCACTTTACCATCACTGACCCTCAGCTGGGAGCAAATACATTGCTACCCACAGGAGCAGGGAGATACTTTCTTGCTTATTTGTATGATTTTGGGTTCTGTACTTCTTACAGGAAGTTATGTCAATTTATGTTTTATCATCTTTTCATGTTTATGAGCTAGAATGGACACAACTAAAACACCAACTTGAAAAATTAAATCCATTTTATTTTTCTTTAGTGCATCTTCATTTCTACACTGGTCTGTTGTTGAATTGTCTTTGCAACACCGTAGCACTAAATGGTGTGGCAACAAAGCAGGCAGTTATGAAAAGAAAGAAGGATTTTTTTCTCTCCTTTTCTCTTTCTGAATAATTTCTCTGACCTTCTTGGAGGTGTAGAGAAAGCTTCCAAGACCATCAGAATAAACAGGTTGTTTGCTATGATGCTTTCAGCCTTGGGAAAAAAAAAAAAAAAAAAAAAAAAGAAGATAAAGAATAAAGAAACGAAAATCCTCATACCCACTGTCTTCCAAAAGGAGATAGATGAGGTGTGAACTCTAGAGAAAATATCCCAAAATCTGAGCTTGATGCTGTCACAGTAAAGCAGAATAAAACAGAAGAAAGCCAAACAAAAAGGTGGTGACCCCAGGGGGACTCAGCATCCTCCTTATCCTGGACTTTGGGGGGAAAAAAAAGGGGCAAGTTGCAGAAATACCAAAACAACGGGATCCATCCTGAAGAAAAAAAAAAAAAAAAAAAAAAAAAAACAAACAAACCAAAAAAAAAAAAAAAAAAACCCACACCAAAAACAACCAAACCTCTGTTCTGGCCTAATTTCCCGTGATTAGGGTATCATGTTTGCCGTTGTCTGCACTGATTTGCTGCCAACCCCTGCACAGGCAGGGGCAGCATCTCAGGTGACTCCTGAGCCATCCCGGCCAGCCCTTCCCGGGGAAAACCATGGCCTGCAGCCACGCTGGGAAGTGCTAAGCCGTGTTAATGATGCTGGGTTATCATCAGGCTCTAATGCTGCCTGGGATGGATGTCACTGCTGTGTATGTTCCCGCAGATCAGTTGGTAATTACACTTGGATCCAGAGTAATTACGCTGAGACTTGCACTCTGTTTTAGGAGGCAGAAATAACCATGCACTCGCCTGGTCCCACACGTAGCACTTGTGATGTAATTTAATAGCCAGCTACTAACACGAGAGTAAAGAGGCATTTCTCTCATATTTATGCCCTTTTAAATAAAACATTGGTGTTTTTCCCTGTGAAAGGAGCGCTGTGCCACTGGTCTCCTTTCCCCACTCAAGCGCCCTTCTCTTTTCCTGACAAAATGAAATACACCGAAGGAAAATAAATATTTATGAGCTCCTCCTGGGGTGTGATTGTTTTGATGCAGGTTTTGCTTTGGCTTCACTCTCTGCCCTATTTAAGATTTCGTCAGGGAGAAGCCGTGCCACTAAAGGCTGGAGGAAGATGAGGCGTTTGGATGAGTTTGGTGGTCTGTGGGTGAGGAGTGGAAGGACCAACCTCCCTTTTGGAGTTTTTCCAGGTCACATCTGCCGGCGTGTTTCCTCTTTAACCTCCCAACACGAAGCACCTGGACAGCTGTAGCACTGCATTAGGCACCTATTTTTGACGAGGAGCTCAGAGGGGAGGGAGGCAGCCGGGTGCCCGGAGCCCACCTGCAGAGAGAACCTTCCCTGTCTGCAGATTTGTTTCCCAACCATCCATCAGCAGAGCAGGCAGCCTTTTTCTCATGCAGAATCCTCTTGTGCATTTCCAAATAAGCCAGGGCTCTGCAAATATTCTCCTCCCTTCAGGGTGAGGAGCCTACTTTGGTTGGGAAAAGAAAGAGTTTACTGTGATCTCTTTCTTTTGGCAGTCTGGGTAATCATTGCTCATAATAATGCCATCCCAGATGTTGAAACATCTCCTGTATTAATTTTACCCAGAAGATAATTTCCCTTAGAAATCATGTGCAAATCCCCTGTTCTAATTTAAGAATTAATTCAGTACACTAAATCTTAGCACTTCATCCTAGAAATGTTTTGCAGTGCCTGTTAACCCTTTGCAACAACAGCAACCAGCCCAAATGGGGGATGTAGAGATGTGACTAAGCCTCATGCCAAGCTCCTTTTGAGGCCAGTACGCAATATTTTGAAGACTGGACCTACCTGCTTGGATGACTTCCTTCTCCCCAGAGAATCACAAACATAAATTAATTTGCTGCTGCAAGTATAGGGGGATGCAGATACACCAGAGGTCCCAGACACCCCACTGCAGTGATGCCTGGGACTGTGATCCACCCACCATCAGGGCTTTGACAGATGCTAGGAATGAAAATAGGATGATTCCACATTTAACAAGACATGGAGGAAGAAGAGGAACCGAATGGTTTGGCTGAAGCTGTGTAAGAAATGCATGGGAGAGCTGGGAACACATCACACTCCTTTGGTGTCCTGGGTGTGGGTCAGTGGTACCTGACCATCTCCCCCTTCCTGGGTGGGCTCAGGCACACAAAAGTTCACACCAGTACTATTACACAAAAGTACTGCTGGTGTGAACTGCTTCATGCCTTTGCTGGGCTTTCTTCATTTAATTTCTAATGGAAACTGTGTCAGACTCCAGGCTGGGCATTTTCCTGCCCTTCCACATTGTGACAATCTTAAAGCATCACAGCCTTTATACTGGAAGACTTGGAGTGCCATTGAAAACAGTAAAGAAAGTAAAGAGACCAAATCTCTGAATTTCCCTCAGCTATGTGAGATCAGAGGGCAGTCCAGCACATCTTTTGTGTGTGGAAAGATCTCCTGATTCCAGGAATATGACTTTATTCCATCCCAGTGATGATACCCAGCTAAGTGCTCCATGCAACCTGAGGTCACATTAGGGATTCCACTGGTTTTACTGAGGGTGGTTGTGTTTGCAGCACCTTGTGCAGAGCAGAGGGCCAGCCAAGGATCTGCTCCAAAGAGGATTTGTTTGGAATCAGCTTTGATAATTATCATAAGGTGATAATAGGTGATTAGTGCTGGGATATTCCAGCACCTCCATCACCACCTCCTGAACTCCCAGATGCTTGACTGAGACTGTGCAGCAGCTTGGCCTCAGAGGAGAGGAATGATGATTCCCCCCTGCCAAATTCTTTCCCTTTCATTTCAATAAAAAGGACTGGGGAAATATTGCTGTGTCCTTCTTGTCCTTAACCAAAGGAGGCTGCATTTGTGCCACGCTGAATTTCAGCACACTGACAACTGCAGGATGGATCTGCTAGCCCAGCAGCCCAAGCTGGTGACTGGTTATTATTCCTCCTGATGAATTTGCTTGGGGGATCTGCTTCTTGAATCCAAAGCTCTCACGTCAGGACAAATGGAAAAAGCATTACACGTGACATGCTGTGAGTCCCAGAAATGCATTCAGATATGTCCATAGGCAGTGGGATAAAGCTATTCCTTTTGTCTCACGGTTGCTGTTGGAATTTCCTTCTAGAAACCTGTTTTTACTTCAGCAATGGCTATTTGCAGTGAAATATTGGAGTTTCCTCTATTCATTACATATTGGAATATAACAAGCTAACATCATAGTTTTGTTCTAATTTTGATTAGGGGGGCATGACGAAAAAGACTCAATATCAAATCTGAAGCATTTAGAAAACCTTTCTATAAAAAAAACCCCAGAACTTGAATAGTTTTCCTGATGGGAAAGCTAGCTGCAGTTTTCCAACACAAAGTTTTCTGCAGGATCTCAGGATCTTGATCCCAAAAAGGAACAGTTTGTGGTGTCTGGGGCCCTGATCCTGCCATGAAACACCTACTGTGGCTGCTTCTGTGGGAGTTTTCTTCTTTCTTCCGCAAGGGAGAGACAGAGTTTAGTGTTATTTAGTGAATTGTCACAAGACAAGACACAGCTCTTCTCACCCAACCCACTGATCTTTCTAGAAGTCTTTATACATAATTTGTTTTGCTGTTTTCATTTGCTTTGGTGCTTTCCTGAGCTATGGGGTACTACAGTCTGATTCAGGGTGTTTTCTATTCATCTTTGAAGGAGCAGAACTGTGTTTGCAGACACATTTTGCAGCTCAGATCAACATGCACAAGTTGTGGTCCCACCGAGACTTCCCCAAATGTGTAGGATGTAGGAAGCTGATGTGTGGATGAGTTGATATAGTCAAGGTTCAAGTGGGCAGAAGTTCACTGTTAGTTTGATGGTCTGGGACAGATCCTGGTGCCTGTTGGAGGTGGGAGCAGAGGTCCTGTGCAGTCTGCTGGCAGCAGCAGGGAAGGAAATATCTCAGCAATAAGTGATGCTCACTGTCAGAACTGAACACTCAACCCTGGCACCTCTTGTTCCCTCTCTCAAGCTCAGTGTTTGAGCTGAGGACAGTGAGCGTGGGTACAATGGAACCTTTTCTTTCCCCTCCCTTCATTTCCCATCCCATGGGGAAAAAAACTTGGGTTTAAAGTCTGCTCTTGTTTGATAATTTCCCTTAACTACCAGCTAAATAATACATGATCCACAATGCTGACTGATGACTCCCTCTCCTGACCCTGTTTTATTTTTATTGCTTGGCTCGGGCCAGTTCCTTCAAGTCCTGAATCATCAGAACAGAGACCTTGAGGTATTCCAGGCAAATCAATCCCTGGCCCATTGACATATTGCTTTAGCTAACCAACCATACAACTTCGCTTTTCCCTGATAATTTCTCAATTAATTGCTTTTCAGCTCTCATTCGTTACAAGGTCAGGCTGTGACTGGACTTGTACATTCCCATCTCTGATAAACTCTCCTGGTCCCCTAATCAGCCACGACTGGGATTTTAGTTCCATTAACTTATTCATCATCCAGACATTTTCATCTTGGGGAGCTTGACTTTTGATTGTATCAGGAGTATCTTCAATTATTTAAGAGGATTTAAAATTGCCTTCTTACCTAAAGGGAAAATGCATTTGGAGCCCTGAAAATTGATCATATTGGACCAGTGTCTTTTGGATGTTCATATGTGCTAGCCCATGTTAAAAGAAAAGCTCCTGCATGGCCAGAGCAGAAGAATTTGCTGCTGGTGAACATGTGTGTGCATGAGGCTGACTCTATTAAGATGTCAGCTATAGGGGAATGACAGTGTGCTGATGACTGGTGGCTTACTAATGCTAAATCACGCCTGAGATTCTGTTCCATGATGTCAAACATTGATTCAGTTTCCGTGGGAAGTTATGCAAATGCCAGAGCCCTTCAATGAGGTCTGAGACTGAAATTGGGAGCAAAAAAACCTTAATAATAAAAACCAGCTTCCCCTCTCCTGGCAAAAAAATCTTTTTAGAAAATTTTGGAGGGAGCTGCTCCAGGATGAGGGTGAATTTTGAACATGTCCCAAAAGGCACAAGAGCTTCTAGGACCCTTCTTCAGCTTTGGTGGGAGCTGGGAGCCAAATCCTTCTCTTCTGCAGAAGTAACCTTCTGTCTGGGGCTGTGCTTCATCTTTGCAGCAGCTGGTCCAGTCCAAAGCAACAACCCACTAGTGATACTTTCCACAAATTTATTCTTTTAACAGAAGCAGCAGGCCATGTTACACAACCCCAGCTCTTCTCCACGCCCCTCTTCCCACAGTTTACATCCAGGCAAAGCTCCTAAGAGTCTGCAAACTTCTCCCAGGAGCAGAACTGTGGCAAGCCCTGACAAACTGGTATCAGCTGGGAAGTGGTGCATTTCTGAACACAGTGCTGGGACCAAGGAGTCTGGAATCCCACCTTGCTCTTTGTCCCAGACTCCTTGGCTTTTTGTTTGACTGAAACCCACCTTCCCAGGATGGCACTGGGGAACTGTTTCAGATAACCTGAGTGCTTCAGGCTCTGAAGAATATCCACAGAGAGAGGTCAAACTGTATTGACAGGCTCTCTAGGAAGAAAAGCTAGTTTAATATTGGCAATACAAGACTGCTGCATATTTAACAGGAGCCTCTTCTTCCAGGAAAAGTGCTCTGGTTTCAGTTCCCTTTCTGCTGAATATGGGTGGTAGCTTTTATCACCCATGATTTCATTGCAGGCCACAGAATGATGGATTTTTTCTGGCAGAACCCTATGCTCACACTTTTGAGTGCAAATTTTCATAATTCACTCAAAAAGAAAAGCCCACATTATCACTGAGAAGGGCTTAAAAAAAGACTAAGAGCACAGAAAATGGAAAAAAAAAAAAAAGCCCTGCACCAAAACTCAGTGCCTTGTGATGAAGGAAAGTGCAACGCCAACAACAGTATGGACTGTGGGGTGTTGCTTTGCTTGTTTTTCTCCCCAAATTGCAGTAACTCACCCATCCCACTGGAAAAAAGGTGCCCTTTCTTGTTGCATCAGCAAGGAGGGCCTTTCCATGGTCTCTGTCTCTTCCTGTCAATGATGTACCAGAAGGCACCAACACTTGGAGGACGTGAAGAAACGTACAGTTCTTTCCCCGCCTGTTGCTAGGATTCACAGCTCTACCCCACCACTTTCTGGGGCTTCAGCTCCTATTTTGGCTGTAGGAAAAAAAGAAAGAAACCTTGTTGCTTCCAGGCTTTCTGCATAAGGCTTGAGCAGCTCCAATGCCAACCCTTATAATATTGCTACAGTCAGACATAAAATCTTAATGCACAATAGTGCCTTGAATCTTACATTCTTCTGAAAAAGGTGAGTCCCCAGTAGTAAATGAAATATTAAACATTATTAAATATGAAACAGCTAAACCTGGATTCCATTAAAATGAATCTTTCATGGTTTTCCTGGTTTCTTTTTCCCATTCCTTTTTTTTTTTTTTTTTTTTTTTTTACAGGGAACCCAGTGATCTCGTGAGCTTTTATGTGTCCTTTTAAAGACAGAAAAATCACAGGTAATTTAAGTCTATTCTACTCAGATTTATTTTAGCTGGAAAACAAATCAAGGCAGTGAAACTCTCGCTTGGTCGCATCTCTCCGACTGAAGTATTCAGCAGTCGATATCAAAGGCTCACCTAAAGACACTCTTGTAATACCTGCTGACATGTGCCACCTATTTAGAAATCTTGTGTCCTGTTACACACTCTACTTTCATTTAGAATGGCTTTAATCTTCCTGCGTACACTAAAAAAAAAAACCCACCAAAACCCACTGCTTATTACATAGGATGCATTTTGAGCTGGTTTTGCTGCTCCTGCATGTTTTGTGGGTGTTAAACTGTGTCTGAGGTGAGTGCCCATATGGGAGCTGGCAGCTGGGCATCAAAGAGAATGTCTGAGAGAAAAAACTTCGGATTTTACAGAACCTCCCTTAGACTGGTTGAGGAAACACCCTTGACTGAGGGTATGACTGCACTGATAGCACAGGGAAGTCACCAGGATAAAGCCAGGACTAAATATTATCATTGTATTTCATGACTGTAGTATTTGCACCTTAAAATTATGGTTATCTGTGAACCTCTGGTGCTGAAACAAACCAAAGGCGTGTCCTCCTCATGACATGTCCTTGCATTCAGATCTTAAGCCCTTTCTGTGATTATTAACTTCTGTGTTTGGACAGGACTGGTAGAAATTTTTAGAAGAGGATGGAAGAAAGAGCTCTTGACCTTGCTGAGAAGCTCCCAGAGCTTGGATCTGTGTGAGAGCATTCCCTGGCTCTGGCTGGGAGACTGCTGAATCAGGCTGGGTCTGGTGGGAGGTTGCATCTCCAACACACACCTTAATTCTTGACTTGCTGGTGCAAAACATGCATGAATTAATCTACAGACACATTTCTGGACTGGAAGGCAGTAAGTACTATGAAAGACAAGTTAAAATGGCAAAGAAGGTAGAGAGCCATTAATTATTCATGACTACTGTTCCATTTTGTGCAAAAAGCCTTTCTGCCTTGCTTTCCACTTTGCTTTGCTTAGGTCACTTCTGAGGCTCAGTGAAGCAGATTTAAATGGGCTCCCCAGCTCAGGAGCTTGTGCTGATGGTTCCCTCACATCCAGCTGGGTTTTTCATCTCTCCCTCCAGGAATTCAGCAAAGTGGGGTCCTGCAGCAAAGTGAGAAAATCCACACTCTGCCCTGCTTCAGATTGTCCCGTTTTTTCAGATTTCCTAAAAAATAGACAGAAGAGTAAATTGTACGAGGTTATTTTCTGTATTTAAACACCAGTGTTTGGTTTTTAATGTGGTTCTACTTCAGCTGAGATGGCAAGAGCATCCCACCAGCTTGGCCTTCTGGCAGCCTGAGCAGAAGCATACGCTCTTGGTCTGGTTTTGTGAGGGCTTTTTATGCCTTTTTCTGGCCTGGCACCCTTGGAATGGAGAGCAGCGAATCCCAACCACATTGTTTATTTATTTTAATGAAACTGCCTTTGGCCAGCTCAGGTTTTCACCACAAAGATTTCAGACTGCCTCAGAGCACCAGGAGACATGCTGCAAACTGCTAGGAAGCTGAGACACGAACATGTCAAATAAGTGATCCACATGAGAGTAGATAGACGTGACATTTAGCAATCATCTTTCTTGGACAAAATGGGGCATTGCTGTCACTTTAAGTAAATCTCAGTCAAATTTCTGGCGTTTTACCATAGGGGAAGGAAGAGGCATAATAGTAAATTTCCCTTTTAAAAATATAAAGGATCAACCTTGGGAAAAAAATACGGTTGCCACAATTCAAGGTGCAATACCTCAGCCCAGCTCAGCCAGCCATTTCCTGGCTGCTGCTATCAATATGTCACTCCTAATGTTTACTGATGTTCACTTTATAAATGACTTTTCCTCGCTGTCAGAGTATCTGTCACCAGCTTCTCTTCCCCCTCTTTGCCTCTCATCCCCTTTAATAAAGATTAATATCTTTGAGGTTAAGTAAAAAGATCACATACCATGTAAATAACACCATAGGTCTGATATTTAAAAAAAGATGAACATGTAATTGCTGAGATTATGTGAGCAAATTGGGTAATTCCTGGCCTAAATGAACAGAGTTGGCTTTTGTGGGATCAGTTAATCTAAGTGCACATTCAAATAAAGTGTATTTTGTGCAGGCATTTGAGCTTCTGAAGGTTCCCCCATTGAAGATCTGCAGATGTTCAAAGCAAGTATTGGTGAGTTTAACTTCTACAGCTTCTCTGAAGTTTCAGTATGTTTAAAAGACATGCAGAATGGGGATTCTATAAAAATGTGGCACACTGACTTTCCATATTTATAGTCCACCAGTGAGTTCTATATTAAACTGTTTCAGTCTATGAGTCTAAACAAGATTTTTCAACCTGTCACTCCTGCAGCTCAGCCTGGTGCATGAAATGCTAAACATGTTCTGGCTGCTTTGTACATCTTCCTTGACAAACACCTGGAGTAATGATTCCAGAATGAATATTTAGGTGGCAATTTTATGGATGAAGCACAGACCAGTCATTTTGGCTTTGCAATGCTAAGAGTAGTGAACGTGTACTTGGCTTTTAAACTGCACGATGCAGCTTGGAAGACACAGTAAAGTAGATGACGGACCCTTCATATAAACTCTGATCCAGGTAAGGTTTGCCTGGCCAAGAACTGCAGGGCCAGACCGATTCAGGGTCATACCTAGCTGCCCAAACCTACAAGATTAGACTGAAACAGCTGCTGTAGAGGTCAAGCTTAGGCCTGCTTTTCTGACCACTGTCTTTGCTGTGCATGTAGGACGATCTTGTGGTTAAGGGTGGAAGATGCAGATTCCTAGTCCAGTTTAGACACTTTCCTGTAGACTTCCCAGCCAGGCTCCACGGGTCAGATCAACACTTCAAAAGGGATTTCAGCCCTTCTTTTTGATCTACTGGAAGAATTATTGGATCTATCGATCTTCCCTTTTTGGCACCCCAGCTTTGGTGTTAGAGCTCTCTGACACCCACAGTAGTAATTCTGTGTATCCTCAGATTTGCAGCTGTTCTGGTGTGGCCAAGCCCCTCCATTTGTGATTTGTACATCTGACCCATTGGGAAGTTGTGCACAAAGGCTCTTCCACTCTCTTCCAGGCACTGGAATTTCTCTGGAAGTGGAGACAGAGCACAGGGCCTGGAGATCCAGGTCTTTTGCTGTCTGGGAGCCCCACACCCACATCTTTGCATAGGGCAGCATCTCCTTCTCAGGACTGAGGATGTTTTGCATTTTGCATGGTTCTGTGTGGTGGTGACCTGGCTCCTCTCCTCTCCATCCTGCCTCTTCAAGAAGCATCCCTGGAAATGGAGAAAACCCTAAGGACATGCTGGAGCAGGAATGGAGCAGGAAAATAGTTGTGGCTTTGATGAAGACACTTGCTCAGGAATGGAGTATTTTGGCTCTGTTTTGTGCTTTATCCAGAAGCAGTTTGACATAAATTGTTGGATTTAATCCCTAAACTCTGAGTCAAACCCTCCCCCAGGTGTCAAAGGCAACATCCCCATCAGTGTCCAACCTACAGCCTCCTCTTTGAGCAGGAACATTTTGCTGTGTTGTGAACTCCAACTCAGCGAAAACTGCAATTCCTGAATCTGCAGGGAGGGGACAGTTTGAGAGGCAGATCTCATGCAAAGGGCACTGATGGTGTTCTTTAGTTTCACACAAAACCTTCCAACTATTGGCAAGCTGTAAAAAAAGAGTTGGTACCAAAAGCCAGTTCCTGAAGGGAGAATCGTGTGTGTTATTCCTTTCCAGTGCACCAACAAAACTATTGTGCTCAGAAGATAACTCTGAAACTGCCTTTTGTTGTATTTTGTATGAAGTAGGATTTTCTACCTGCAATAACCCCTAGGTGATTTTACTTCTAGGAACTAGACTATTTCACAATAAAGGAAAAGAGTCTCCAATAATTTTAGCAAGTGAAGAAAAAACATCTCTAATAATTCCAAGAATACTATAATATATCCTAAAACAAACTTAGTTTTCCCTCACTAGACTGATATGTGCACTATTTTACTGCACAGCACTGGTTTTTTACACAGAATTGTTTCTTTCAACTATAGCTGACTTGATTCTCTGTGTAGCAGGATCTGAGGCCAGTAAACCATGAAGAAATTTTACACTGCAGACGGCAGCAAGCAGAGGTCTCTCTATTGAAGGCATTATTTTACAAAATGATGGATGTGTATATTTATTTGCTCTGTGACTTCTATGTCAGGTTTGTCATATTTCCTCAAATTACTAGTTAAACCAAGGTTTTGAGTTTTGTTTTGTTTTTGTTTCTGCTGAAGCCTGCAGGCTCAATATACCTTATAAAAATCAAGCTGTAATTTATCTGCTCCATAGATCATGTGTAACAATAATCAGTCTGGAGTCTGTGCCGGGTTCAGATGTCTGGCTTTGTTGGAAGAGATCTATGAAGTGAACAAAAAGCTTCCTGATTTTCATACTCTGCAATAAACCTGAAATATGGGGAGAAGTGAAACATGTATTTAAATTAAACCGAGGAATGATGACAAAGAAGGAGCACAGAGAAATACACGCACACCCAGACACATATTTTGCAATGACACAGTATTATTTCTCTTACCAGATGGACCTCCACAAGTTCTGCAGACTCCATGTCACAGACATTCAGCAATCAAAGCAGTGAAACAATTTGCACCCCAGACTTGGACTCCCCAGAATGGTGAATTGTTAACTTGAATTTTGCAGGGAGAAAAGCCTTTGCCCACGCAAAAACGTGGGGACTCCCAAAAGAGTTCATATTCACAAGCACTACTTTCAATGTTTAAGTGCTACTTTACACTAAGTTCACTGCTCTGTGTTACTGTTTGTTTCACATACATATGGGTAATTTTGGAAAGGCCACGAGAAATCCGCAGAAACTTTTTCTAGGGGTTTGCAAAAATAATAACAATAACAGGCTAAAATTCTTAGCTGACCAATCTAACCACATACAAATGGAAAACTCCCAAAAGATTATTGCAGCTTTAATCCCCTCCACACCCACACTCAACCCTGGGGGAAAAAAAACCAGGGAATATTCTTAATCCACGGAAATATTTTTTATTGCCTGGGGTGGGCAGCTCCTCCTACAGCCGAACTGCAAGACGTTTCTCTCCCAGTTTTGTTTGTCACAACCCCGGGAGGATCCGTGATTCATGTTGCAGTTCCCCACGTGGAGATGCAGCGCGAGACTGCGCCAGGCGCCTGCCGGGGCCACGCGTGTCCCTCGTCCCCACACGGGTTAATCTGCAGCCAGGCTCTGTCACCACCACCGGCCCAAGGAAGCCAAGCACTTGGAAAAGATGTCTGATCCATTGGCTGTAGGAACACAGAGCTGCAGAGAGGCCCTGGCATGGAGAAGAGATTGCAGTTTTAAAATTAATTAATTCTCTGCGACGAACTTCGTCGGGGAGCTGCAGCCATGCTCTGGCGATGGAGGGGGCACCTCCTCTGCTCCCCAGATAATGCCATGCCTGGGAGTGGATGGATAAAACACAGCCTGAGAGGCACTTCCAAAAGCTCAAGGTCTGTTTAGTCTGTAGGCTGAGTTACAGGGCAAATCTGCCTCTAGCTTCCCAAAGTCTCTCTTGCCTTTTTTTTATTATTATTAAAAAAAACCAACCTAAATTGCAGTGGCACCATCATTAAGAGATCCAACAGAAGCCTGGAAGGAGAGATTAGCACATACCAGAGTGACAGGGAAGGGGAAAAAATAGACAACATCAGTGCAATGTACCATTAAAAGTATGGAGTGACAGATGACAGTTGGTCTGTGATGGGGTGATTCAGCTAAATGGTAAACAGAAGGGCGAGTTCTGATCTCGCTTATGCCAACATAAACCTTGGGCTGCAGAGGAGCTGCTTCACGTCTCTAGGACCAGAGTGGAGCCCATAAAAGCTGTGACTCAGCCAGATAATCTCTGACAACTGTTAGCACCGTGGTAAATATGGTAACGTGGCAGGCTGGAAGAGGGGCTAAAAAAAGTTTTGCTTCCACACTTCCAAAATGAAATGTTTCAGGGGTTTTTATCTCAAAACGACGTCTAAAACTCTTGGTAGCAGTAATAGAAGTGGTTGAGAAATATTGAGATAAAACATGTTGGGTTTTTTTTTCAGGTTGGATGAAATATTTTGATAGAGGCCAAATTAATGAGGTTGTTGAGCCAATGGGGTGAAAAGTCAGTTATCCCCATAAATTCCAGTCCCTCCGGAGTGGACCTGGTGGACACTTTGCATAGCCATTAATGTGTTGTGGTGGACAGACACTAACTCATGTCTGCATGAGCTAGAAGAGGAAAGGCTTTTAAAAGGAGGTATTTGCTAAGAGAATGTTTAACATTTGTTTTTGCTTCAAAAACACGTTTTCAAAAGAGAGGATCCTATCCAAAACATATGTTCCCTCCCTGTGTGGGCAGGCGAGCAAACACTAACGTGGGACCAAGCAAACTGCAGAGGAGAGCATGGAAGCCAAAGCTGAAACTCTCCCATCTTGCTGCTGAGGCTTCCTCGTGGTAAAGCTTCTGCTCTGTGATGTTGGCACTGAGAAAGGGATGGACTGGGCCTGTCCTGTCTCCTGGTGTCTGATCCCCTTGTCCCTTCACCCACTGGCACCACCTGGCACCACGTTGCTTGCCTTTGGTCAATGACAATGTAAAACTATCGGGATATGAACCTCTGCTGTAGTGCCCTCCTGATTAAGAGAATAAATTCCCTTTTTTCTTTCCATGGTTTCACTTTGTGAGATACTTGAATCCACACAGTGCCTAGTTTCACCAGCAAGATACTGTGATATCCACAGAACTACAAATAAGTTATTTGTAATGGAAAATGTTACATGTTTCACATTTTAGCTGGCTTGAAAGGTAGCTCTGCACAGAGATATGAAGATCTGAAACCATCTCTTGTGGGAAAGGCCATGAGAAAAAACTTTTCCCATGGGGAGGCCAACGTGGCAGCTCCCTCACTCCCCAAGGCTTTAGGAAATTTAGGATCACTCAATGCCATTTCAAGATTTGGGGTAAAGTTTTCCGTATGAAGCAGAACTCCTCCTGTGAGCCCAGCTCGAGGCGACAGTGAAAACGGGTCTAGAAAATAAAGCTCTGCACCTTATACAGGAAAGATACCAAAAATACATGGATTGTGGAATTACTCTTTGCTGAGAAAGGAATTCAGATTTTATTCCTTCTATTGTGTTTTATTTCTTGTGTCATTACAGAATACACAAGCAGATTATTCCCCAGCCACAAAAAACAGTTGCAATGAGATGCTGCAGTTGAAAAGAACAAAACAGGCAACAGTTCAACATTCTCAGTTAAGATCATTATGATACTATTAATGGATATTAATTTCTGTTTATTTCACAAATATTAGGAAACTAGTTTTCAAATTCACACCTCACCAAATGCTTTACAACAATGATTTGTTTCATTAATTTTATCAGCTTGCATGCCTTGTTTTTTTATAGCAGGTTCTTTGCTGAGAGACATTAATCTGTGATGAAGCATCCTAAGAGCCTGTGCAGAGGAACCAAGCTGATAAATGCTGGTGTACAGACTGCCCACCACTGTCAATTTTTCAATTTGCAGTGTAGTTGGGGCACATAATAAATTTCTGGGGGTTTTATTTTTATTTTACAGAAGCCTTGAAATTTTTCTGTGCATATTTTCTCACTGTTTTAACATACATATGAGCCCTCAACATCCAAATGTCAAATTCTGTGTGATATGGGTTAGGTAATAAACCCTATGGTATTATTTTTAGAATACCTATAAAAATAACTAACACAGTTTAAAGTCATGTCTAAGTTAAATATTCAGTGAAGAATCGGTTTTTAGCTGAATTCAGTATCCACTATATCTGAGTTTCTCACTAATAAATATAAAATGCTAATGGAGAGTGAACAGGAAAATATTCTGCATATGCTAAATTGACCTTACATTCAAAATGCAAAAATGCTTGTGCCACGTGGTTGAGAAAAATAAAGTGGGTTAGTGCTCACACCTGGATGATAAAGAGAGCAGTGCATGCATCCCTATTTAAAATATTTTCCTTAAAATTTCAAGGTTTACAAAATATCATGACTTTCTCTGTAATGGCAAAGAGAGAGCGGCAGCCAACACTGAATTCTATTTCTGATTTTGATCCAGATTCATTCTCCTGCCTGTTCCCGGAGGTGGTTCTGGGGCTGAGTGTGGCAGTGTTACCTCACGACAGGGAATGTGGGTGGCCAAGTGGCCCAGGGGAGCAGAGCCAGGTCCCTCCAGTGCCACCAGCTCCTCTCTACTCACATCTGGCACATGGATCATGCAACACTCGTGGGCCAGTAGTTTCACAGCCCTTGATCAGAGGGTTGTACAAGTCCTTGCACCTGCCAGGTGATGAACTCCTCCCCAGAAGGAGCAGCAGGCAGGGCTGGAGGTTTGCACAACCTTCCTCCAGGCAAGAGCAAGCCCAGTGAGAGTTTTACAGGCTGAGCAAAACCCCAAGCGGCTTTTTCTCTGCTCTTCCCTGTCAGTCTGCTGTGAATGCTCCTTTGGATGCTGAATTCCTCTGCTGAAAACTGGAGATGGAGCTAAATCTCAGGGGCTGGGCCTGGACCTCCTGTGAGTGCTCTGAGTCTGGTGTGTGTTGAGCACCTCCAGCAATGGATCAGTGCAGGAGTGGCACTGGGGAAACACCACAACAACAAATGGCTGCTGCTGCATTCCCTCCCCTCCTCCCCAGTCCCTGGGCCAAATTTCTTTATCCCTTTCAATATAACTCAAAACCAGTGAAGTCAATAGAAACTCCAATTAACCAGACCCTGACTCAGCCCTTGGTTTGCTTAAACTCCAGTGCTGTGGAGTTAACCCTTGACACTTTAGTTTACTTTCATATCTTTCCCCAGAGTAGACAGAAAATCCTATTTTTCATATTTGTTTTCCTGGACCTTGGCCAGCTGAATAGAGGTCAGATACGTCAAGCTGGGTGTAAACTACAGCAAAAAAATGAGCTGCATTTCAACCTTTTTCCCCAGCAGAGTGACAATATAATTCATGTTTATATTCCTGCCTTTGCCATCGTCCTGCTGTTTGACCTTGGCAAAGTCACTTCATCTTTTTGGACCTTCATTTCTCCTCCAGCTTGCTCTTTTTGTCTTTAGACTTATATGGGGCAAAAATAGACAAATATCTGGGGCAAAATGTGGCTGACATGGTGCATTGGCATTACTACAACAAAGCGCTGTCACCTCCTGGAGTTGAGGTCCAGGCAGGAGTTTTGGAAAATAATATCAGCATGAATCCCGAGCATGGGATAAATGTAAAGCAATGTGCTGTCCCCATGCATGCCATGGATTTTCACCCCAAAATTCGCATGTTTTCATGCTCTCTGATGGAGAGCAGCACTCTGCCCACCAGTTCTGCCATGCAGCAGAAAAAGCTGCTTCAGATATGACCAGGAGCTGAGCAAATGTGAAATGCCTTCCTTTGAGTGAAACTCCTCTTTTAATGGAGATGTTTGGCTGTCTTCACATCTAATTTCAGGATCCAAACACCCCAATTTCCCCATAAGAATGTGTTCAAACATTGCTTGACTGCTATTCTCCTTTGCTGCAGAGCTGGGGAGTCATCACAACTGATGAGGAGTCATTATAAATTTGACAATTTGCCCCTTTTTCTTCAAAAACCCATTCTGCAGAGCTTCATTTGTTTCAGCCCACACTGATTCTCATCCAATGCCTTCCCTGCTGCTTGAAAGAAACCTGAAATTTCCCAACTGCAGGATTAAACTCATCCTCGCCCCCTCCAAACAAACAAACAAATAGCAAAGGAGGGAAGAACAGTAGGGAGACGAAGGTAAAGAGCTTATATGCTAATCATTAGCAGAAAGAAAAGGCCCAAACCAACCCAACTGAAGTCAGAAGGAAAGAAAAAAAGACATAAAGGGGGAATATGGACATTGGAAGGTAAAAAAGGCAAGAGCAGGAGATCCAAAGTGCTGCTGCCAGGAGTGTTGTTTGTGCGCTGTGTGAGAGCGCCCAGAGCCCTGTCCAGACTGGGGGAACTGAATTATTCAAGTTTTAAACTCCCAGCAGTTCCTGCAGTGACTCCCCAGGGTCCCAGCTGTCCCATACCCCATGGGTGGGGGGTCACCTACCCTCTGTCCCCATTGTCACCCTGTGCTCTGCCGTGCAGGAGCTCTGAGAGCTGGGAAGGAGGGAAGGGAGGGCAGCCCAAACCCAGCACAGCCCAAACCCAGCACTCCCCAGCGCCTTGCGAGCCCTCCATCTCCTTTATCCCCATCACTTCTTCACCCTCCCTTTCTCTCCCTGACGACTACTCGCAAAAAATAAAGCCGAATTTCTTCATATTTATTATCATTATTATTTTCAGGGTGGGTGGGGGGTTTTTTTTAGGTATCCCCGGCCTGGAAGGAGTTAAAGTCATTATCTCCTGGATGTCCACCGCATCCCCGCTGAGCTCCATCAGAGCAGCCGGGGCAGCGGCAGCGGTGACTTCACCTCGGCGTGTCGCAGCCTCGCGCGGTGCCCGACTGCTGGAGTTTGCTAATTTGTGTGTTTTCACTCGAGGCCTGCTGATTCAATCATTTTAAAGATGCCCATTTCTTCCAAGCCAGGGATTTTATGACTCTAAGGATTAGAAGCTGTTATCCCAACAAACCCTGGAGCTCTATATATTCTGATTTTATGGTAAGCTTCACTAATAAACTGTTTAAAACATATGTTAATTGTGTTTATTGTATTCTTTAATTATCATATGTATCATTAAAGATGTACTATCCCGTTTGGAATCCTAATACCTAATGCCCTCTTTTTTTTTTTTTTTTTTTTTTTTTTTTTATCATTCCACAGTACTGCCGTTACTTTAAAAAAAAGAGGGAGGAAATGGAAATACAGATATATATTTTAACAAGGAAGCTTATTTTCAATTGTCATTGTTTATTCAAAAGTAGAGTCTTTGAATCGTATTTGAAATCTCTCTCATGAAGAAAGGTAGGCAGGGGATGACATAACAAAACATGGCATTCTGTCTCGGTGCATTTTATTCTTTAAATTTTTTTTTAAAAATATGCCTCCCTATAATCTACTATGCTTAGTTTTCTGTTTTCAGACTGCTCAAAATGATAATTCACCCAGCTGAGTCGGGTTACAAAAGATCAGAATAATTGTCCCCCTCATTTTTGCTATATCTCATTATTCTTATCATACATACACACACTCACACACACACCCCAGCATGTGCATAATAAATAAGGTGTATTATGTGTATGTACATACACCCGTGTATACAAATGTATATTCACACAAACTGTGCTCGTTTTTACCCATTAATGAGGCGTTGTTTTTTTCCAAAATAAAGATACCTGCCATCCGAGCTGTGTGAGCAATTTTCACTATTTTGAAGCCTCATCTTGATCTTGAACACTGTTTTATCCTGTTGCTTTAAAATGAGGGTGCTCCTGCATAATAAAATCCTGAAATTAGGACATATTCCCCTTCTCCTGACTTGCTCCCAGCAGCTAGAACAATGACCCTCAGCCCTGGCTGCTGTTGAAGGCAGTGGCCTGCCCTGATTCCTATATTGCTTTTATTATTTTTGTCCTTTTTCTTTTTTCACTTGGGAAAATAAACTGACATTAACATGGGGCATTTTGCTCTTTGCTGAAAGAGAAAACAGCAATAAATAAATAAATTAAAAAATAAAATCCCAGCGTTTTTCAGCTGCGCAAGTCAGGGGAAGGGCAGGAAGACGCATGTGCAGCCAGAGCAGTCCGTGGTCATCAATATTGCAGATGAGAATAATAAATATGTGCAGGCACACGAGAGAAAAATGCAGCCACGCTCATTTCTGTACTCATGCTCCAGCTCAGACCTTTAAGTTCTGTTTCCCCTCCCTGCGTATGAGGAATATCCTGGGAAAAAACCACGATTATCCCGACACAGAGTTTTGTTTTGATGAAAAAGGATGAAACTGCTGGGCTGCTTTGCTGCTGGCATAGTGGGGGGATTTGCTGTCAGGAGTTTATCAATCAGACTTTTTTTATTTTAGTTGGTGAAGAATGTTTCCTTTAGGTACCAGATGTTAATGTCACCTCATGAATGAAACTGCTTCTGCAAGTTGAATAATGTCATTTGCATTCACTCATTCTAAATAACATTGAAAAGTGGCAATGCTGCTTGTGTTAAAATTTCTTTTTTGCAGGCAAAAGAGACTCTGCTTGGGTATCCAAGAAATGCTAAACAACTGGGATTTGGATTCTTTAATGAACTTGTTAAATAAGTGTACAATTGGGCAAAAAAACTTTAAAAGCCATGTAATTTTGGTTCCTAAATAATGGCAACCCACAGCTTAAGCATCTCCATCACACAATACAGAAATAATATCAGGTCAGCTTCTGTTTACAGGGGTGATGGGTGAATTTGGGACGAATTGCCTGCATAGGTATTATCACTTTGCACTTGCTGGGATCCCTGAGGACAGGATTAGTTGCTTGTTTTGCCTTTTTGGAGATATAACCCATCTTTGATTTGACATCCCAGCCACAGGTGTGCTTCAAGCTGCAGGAAGAAATAGCAGATTGTATCCTGTCAAAACAACCCCACTGTGTTTAGAGACATCTCAGCCCATGGTTGATTTTATCCTGAATTCCATAGGTGTAATATTTGGGGTCTTGGTGTGTCTGGGGAGCTCTGGGGGAGCACATCCCCCCTGCCTGCACCAGCCCAGCCAGCACAGCTCTGCCCTTGCTGCAGCCCCTGGAAATGATCATTTTGCACAGCCCCACACAAATTAAAGCATCGCCATCTCTCCTTATTATATTAATGGATTTTATGCTACTTTTTAAATTACACTGTTTTCAAACAGGAATACATTTGAATGTCAGACTCTAATGCCCAAATATAAATGTCAAGACCTCTGTACATCTCCAACATGTAGGAACTAATTTAATCATCTCAGTGAAACGATTTCAGTTCAGACAATCACTTTGTTCGAGTGGAAGGGTTATGAAGAGGGTGCACAGCCACAGGAAAGTGCTTACACACTATTTAGGTCCTTGCTTTTTTACAAAAAGAAAACCAAGATGGGCATTTGTTCAGGAGTGGAAATTCCCAGCCCCTGCCAAGCTGATGGCAACTGAGGTAATCGCACTGCGGGCTCAGGAAAAGGATGCGCAGCATCGAGGAATAGTAAATGCTCACTTGCTGGGGAAGAGAAGGGGAGGGGGCAGTGATGGACAATGATTTTTTCCCCCTCTCTGGAGAATAAAAAAGGACAATCCTGTGAAATCTGGGCTGCCTGGTCAGTGAGTGCTCCTGACCTCCCGAGTGTGTGATCCCTCACATGGATAACACGGACACGGGAGAAAAAACAGCAGCAGTTTTGCACATGGACTGTGGGCTCCTGCTTCTAAAACTCAGTTTAGATTGTTGCCTGCCTCCTTTTTACATATGGCATTTAACAAAAGGCAAAGGCAGAGCAGGCAGGTTTTTCTGAAGGGTAACTGCTAAACAGGACTGGCAGAAGGAGCTTATTCCCTGTGTGGACCTGCTACCCCAAGCATCACAGTACTCCAACATGACCCATGCCTTCAATCTCTGCTAGGAGGGAGGGAAGTTCCTCCCAAATTTCAGGCGTGGCTGAGATTAGCTCCAGGCCACTGCTGTACAAAAACTCCCATCAGCAGGTGTGCAGTGACTGGGAAACAGAAAAAAACATCCCAGCTCCTTTGTGGGGTTTCTGGAGGATCAGGGAGGCTTGAGAGGAAGTAGCATAGTCAGAGAAAGATGGGAAAGAGAAAGGGGAAGGGTGGATCAGAGTCTGGGGACACAGGGCTAGGGACCTCAGAGTTAATAAATGAAGGGCAGGCACCAATCCATATGTGTAGGGACCATGTCCTTTCCCTGGGTGTGCCATCACCTCCCGAGCTGCAGCCCAGCACAGTCTGCACAGGAGCTGATCCAGTCCTCGGTGAAGTTGCTGGGAATAAACATGGATTCAGTGCTGATTGCACTTCACTGTCTTGAATTTAAAATTTCCAGCCCCTTGAACCGAAATAATGTTGCTGCTATTTCATGCACCCCCAAACAAAACAAACTAAAAAGAATAATCAGGGCTGTAGTCCAGGTTGGAGAGCTTTGGTGAAAGGAGCTTAATTTGTCGGGTTACTTGTTACACTTAGATGCAGTATAGATGATGTCAAGTTATATTAATAGCTCGAAGATTTTCCAAGTGTTGGTATGAAAACTGCCCAGCCTTGATAATGAAAACATGCGCAGGAGAGCTTTGTAAAACAATCAAAAATCAATCCTGTGTGTCAAGTTGAACATATCAATGAGACAGTTTGCAGTCAGTGGGTTTTCTTATGAAGTGCTGTCAACAGTCAATGCTACACTTGTCTGATCCGTCCAGCCCCGCTAAGTGGAAAGATTTCTCTTTATATTAACCCAATAGAAAAGGAAAGGAAAACCAGGAAAATGTAAGCCACAGTAATTCATCTCAAGTATCCTGAAGGACAATTAGCAACAAAGGCTAGCGGTGGTAAGCCTGCTCTTTGGTGGGGTTTGGAGATCCGGGGCTGTAATTATTGAGCCATCCTGCTGAATAGCACAATCAATGCTTGACGGCTGCGCCGGTGCGGCGGCTCCAGCTCTTGTGTAAATGAAACGTCAGGCCGGGGGAAACGGGGCCATTGTGTTTACACGAGCCTGGATTAGCTTTTAGGGAACAATGGACCTGCAATCGACGCAAGACATTTTAATGGTGTTGTCGGGATCTTTCTTATTAGGAGGTTGGGGTGATGGAGAGGGAGGGAGAGCGGCGCTGGCGAGGAGGGATGGGTTCTGCCCGCGCTGTGCAGGTGTGAATGCATCCAGCCCCTCTTCCCAGCTTGTCCCAGCTGGACTGTGGTCCTTGGAGCTGGCAGCAGCCACCCAGGATCAGGGCAGTGGGAGCACAGTGCAGTCGTGCCAGCCTTCATGACTGGCTGGGCAGGTGACATGTTTTTGCACCAGACTACACATCTTTCTGCCCAAAGGGCCTTAAGCCTCCTTCCCCTTGCTCCCTCGAGCATGGCTCTTCCTGATTTATGGCCTCAGGGTTTATCCCTCTCTCTCTTTCACAGTGTTTTCACTCTTTCCCTCCTTCTCTCTCAAAAATAAGTTTCTCCCCAGCAGCATCAAGCTCAAGTTTTCAGCCTTCCCCTTAATTCCCGTCTAACTTCTCATGGACACATCTCTATTCTTGTCATGTCTTACTTCCTTCTTTCACAGCAGAAATATTTATCAAACTGTTCTTCAAACCTGCCAGTAGCTTCACTTCCCCCTTCAGTTTTTCCAGCACTGCTCCTTATATTGCAAAATCATCCCTTTTTCCATGGGTTGAATGAATGTTCCAGCTACAGCCAGGGATGTTCTGGGAGGGTTTTGTGTGGGTACATGGCCAGAGATGAGGGACTCAGCCTGATTTTTGTGGCCATGCAAAGGTATTTGCTAATCCTCTTTTCTCACCAATTGTAAATATTCCAGTCCTGGACAGCGTTGCTGGGTGGGAAGGTGACAGGTATTCCAATCCCTTGTTTCCAGCCACATGGTGGAAAAGCAAACCTGCACTGCCAAAGCACATATGAAAATTTCCTTTTTGCCCATGTGCAGGCTGTAATGCTCATCCCTCCAGGAATATTAAGGTAAATAAAAACTGTGGGATGTACGTTGCTTTGTGCTTGTTTTTACTGTGGAGTGATGAAGTGAATGAAGCAGCCCTGGCTGTGCTAAGCCTGGAGAAGACAACAGGAATATCCAAAGGTTTTGGGAATGCATTTGCTTTTTTTACTCAGGCTTCATTCAAACACGTTTTTGCAGCCAACCTGTTCAGTGTGAATGACGTGGTGCCCACCCTACCCAGACCCTGCCAACACTGTGGTGTCTGACTCCTGCCACTAAACCCAGAGAGTTCAGTCCCATTTTCCTCCCTCCAGCCCCAGCACCTGCTCAGCTACAGAGCAAACCAAGGCTAGAGGTGAGGGAAAGTGCTCGGGGCAGGCACGGAGTCCCACCCATAAACCACCACCACACACCTCCTCAATGGAAGGCAAACTCTGCAGATGTAATTGATTAGTAACTATCAGCTAATTGCAGGGTAATCACATGATTATTTTTGCTTTGCAAACTGAATAGTTGCCATGAGATTGGATAATTGTGCGGGGCAATTTTACACGGAGGCACATACCACTGCAGAGTAAAACCAGTCTCAAGGCTGTGTGCAGCAGGCAGGGTGATTTTATTCCTGCAAGTCCAGTGTGTACATCAGTGCACTGTGTGCTTCTAAAGGCATCTCTGGATCCTGTGCTCTGAAGGAGAACCAAAAGATAAGAAATTGCTCTACCAGCATCACTAGAATAAAATAAAATACCCCAACTTTTGGCAAGGCAGCATCTTGATAGCTCTGCCAGCCCAAAGGGAAGATGCAATGCTCCTGTCCTTTGCAGGAGGCTTTGGGCTGCAGGAGCACAGTCTACTCAACCCCAGGAACTTGTTTGCCTGCAGCCCACGTAGGCACCACAGTCACAGCAGCACCTGCAAACGAGTGCAGAGCATCTCCCCCTCCTCCCAAGGCCTCATCGCAAAACACAGAGATGGTGGTTGGAATATTTTGTCCTTTTGTAGCTCATTAAAATTTTGGTGTTGGCAGGAGAGTCAATCAAATGCCAGCAATGCAACCCAAATATTTTCCCAGATGGGTTGAACATTGTACCAGAAAGCAATTGAAGAAATTATTTTCTCTGTTGGCAGGGCGATTTCAAAGGCACTTTAGTCTCTGAATGTCTCTTAGATGATTAAATATTTCAAGCCATTTTCAATGTCACTGATTCAGATTAATCAAATATTGAAGAGATGGGGTTAAAGCTGGAAGATGTGTTCTCTTTGGCCTCTCAGTGTTGTGGCAGCAAACCCGTGGGATAAATGCTCCACACAAGAGGCCTGTATATTCTAAGTTTAATGGAAGCACAAATGCCTCCCCCCCTTGCCAGGGAATCCTAAAGCTTCCTACATGTCAGGATTCCTGCAAAAAACACTGGAACTACTAAAATGAGACCAATTGGGGAAAAAAACTCACACCTCAGTGATTCAGAAAAAATAATTTAAAGAACCATCGTACGTCTGAATTACAAAAATGCCTCTATTAATTTCAGTTTGGCATTACCAGACACATTTCTGTGTGAGCTGAGAGCCAGCAGAACGTACATGGGAATATTTTTAGGCTTTATGCAGGAAAAATTAATACAAGAAACAAATGCCACAAGCACATTCATGGATGTACAGGAGGACGGTTCAGATCCTCAGCTGAGGGAAGTAAGCCTCCATCATCTGTTGCAAGGGAGATACAGGGATTTACCCCAGCTGAGGCTTCAGCTCAGTCTATGGAAATGCTTTTGATGTCAAGTGGCCAGTGGGCACTGACTGGGAAGGAAGTCTGAGCAGGGAGCCTTTGTCTCTTTGGATTTCTTCAGGAAATAATGAAGGAAACAGAATATATCTGCGAGACCACACTGCTATCAGAGGGATAGGGTACAAGAAAACAACTTGAGCTACACTCTTGTATTCTGGTATTCACTCCCATGTCCTCAGAAGCTGCCATCGGGAGGCTCAGCCCAAGGCCCCAAATGAACTAAAACATCTTTATGTGCAGGAAAAAAAACCCCTCAGAACGAGTTATGTCGGTTTTTACAAGGAGCCACACGTGCTCATAGCCTGATTTAAAGAGAAAAACAAGGAAAATTTGTTGCTAGCAGGAATGTTTTTGCTCTCAGAAGACAGTCTATTGGTAATGTTGCATCTGCAATTAGTTTGGAGTGGAACAGAAAGCTCACACACACTCACTGATCTGAATTTGGAGGAACAGACACAGTTTGCAATCATTTTCGTAGTGGTCCCTGCTACTCCCACACCAGGCATTTCAGGGTGCACCAGCTCAGCTTTCTTGGTTTCCAGGAGTAGGTTTTTGTAACTGGAAAATATATGTATCATGCAAACTCTGTTTTTAAAATATCTCTGGATTTAAAAATCTCAGTGGCTGAACTAAGAACTGTATTAGAAATAGAAAAGAAAGGTTGAAAGCTGTAAGTGAGAAAAAAAATGGAGGAAAAATCGGGGTCACCTGGTTAAAGTCAGACAAAAGCCACATTTCAAAAAATGTACCCTGTAATTTAGTCAAAATGGAAAGGACAGGAAAAAGGTCAATATTGTTTTAAATGAGACTAACAGCTTCCTTTATGTAATGGGTGAACTCCAGTGTGTTTCCGGATGATTGGCAATTTAACTGCTCGGGGGGAAAAAAAAAGGTTAAACTTATCAGCACACAAAAGTGCCAGCAATTTATTTCTGTCACTTTCCTACAAATTAACCTATTTTAAGGCATTCTGAACCTCATCAGCAAGCCCAGGTGTGGCTGGGAATGGGGGTCACACCAGGCCCACATGCACAGGGAAAACGTGACAGCAGCTCTGGGAGGCAGCAGCCACACAAAGGAGCTCTCAAAGATGAATCCCATGAGGACAGGGTTTCTATTTTCAAGAAAGGAAATAAATACTCAACACTCTCCTAAATGAGTGAGGTTTGCTCAGCCCAAACACTGATGTGGACCCTGAGGTGGGGATGTTATGGATCTATGTGCCCTCTGGAAAGTGGAAGGGATGGATGGTGCAGGGGGATGAGTTTACAGAGTTCTGCTACATCAGAAAAAAAAATCCATTGATGGACCCTGCCCAACCCCTGGCTTTGGAACTCAGGGAATAAGGTCAAACAGAGGAAAACACAACTGTAACCCCATCCCTTCACAGACCTTTGCTCACCCATCTCCAAACCCTGCCATAAACATGTGTGTGACTGAAACTTTTAGGCTGTAATCCCTGGAGTCAGCATGGAGAGAACACCCTCTAGTGCAGCTGCAGCATCAGCCTGCTCTGCTGTCTGTCTGTCTGTCTGTCTGTTGTGTTGAAGGCAGTTACAGCTCAATGGACAAACATAAAGCTGGGGTCACACCAGTGGTGACAGTCCCAAGCACAGGGGTGGCCACACAATGTGTGCTCAGACACAGGGACTTCCCATCATCTCTCTCTTTTTTTTTTTTTTTTTTTTTTTTTTTTTTTTTTTTTTTTTTTTTTACAGAGAGGTTATTGATCAATCTTCATTTCTTTTCCCCATGGGGTTGGCTTGGCTCTATTCCACATCTTCCGCTGGTGGGGTGCCTCAGGGTGTGGATGAAGTGGGAATGAGGAGGAGGTGGGAGAGAGATGGTCAGCAGCAGAGTTTGGGAAAGGATTGTGACATCCACAGGATGGGAAAGCTGGAGAAATGGTTCAGTTGGAGAAAGGAAGGGGTCTGAGTAGGAGGGAAGGCTGAAAACCCGCCTCTGAAAGCCTCCAAAAGGCACAGATCCCCACAGCAGGGAAGGAATAAAAGCAGAAAAGCAGCATTTTTGTTCATTGATTTGTATAAGAGATACAGGCTTTCCTATAGTCACCAACTTAAAGGAGACCTTTAGCACTAACATTTTCAAACAACAGTTGGTCTTTCCTTTCCATTCTGATTACAGCCTTTCCAAAAGCTCAGGGCAGGGCCTCCAGCCACCTCATGTGCTCTGGGGCTGGGCAAGGCTCTACCACACAGCACTCTGCAATTTCAACAGAAAATAGCATAATTAATTTAAACATAATAGCTGCAATTTTCAAGAGGACCAACATGGAAGTCTAGTGGATTGAGGCTCCTGTGCCATTTATGGCCAGAAGTTTCCACAGTCCAGAGGTGTGGCCCTTCCTGGCCAACTTCAGAGCTTTGAAATTCCAGGATTTTTACCTGGTGCAGCCTCTCAAAGCGGACATTAATGGCTTTGGGCTGGATCACTGAACCTCACAGCTGACAGTGCTTTTAGCCAAAGCAGTGGCTCTCCCTTTAAAACACACTGCGTAGATAAAGCAGCATCTTTCAATATCTGGGTATTTCTTAGTGTCGATTTTAAATACAAGGATGCTTGACTGGCTGCTCTACACCGTGACAAAGCTCTTAATGATTGCTCCAGATACATCCACAGGTGAAGCTGCCAGTGAGTTAATCAGCAGAAGAGGCTTGACACAGTGGTATTTTGATCTTTGGGATTTCTGTGAGTGCTTATGGGCCCTTTTTTTCTTCTCTGACTACTAAAATCATCATCAGTATCGGATCTCCTTCATAACCAGATTGCTTTAGAGCTAAATAGTGACCAAAAGCAAGCTGCTGACCTCAAATTAACAGCAAAGACAGGACTCTTGTAAAGCTTACAGGAGTATGATTTCAATTCAGGCTATTAAAATACTTCAATTACTTCTGCTTGAACCTCAGTGCTTCTTTTCTTGAATACTTGAAATACCTGGTTTAAACTACTATAAACATCATTGCCTCTGCAATTACCTCTTGTGACACAACTCTTACTCTCATGGTTATTCCTATAGATGACCAAGAAAAAAAATGAGTTATTTTTAAGCAGTGGAGGAAGCCTTTAAAATTTATCTTTCATATCCAATTGATACAGCTTAATTATCTTTTAATAGAAGTTGCATTCACAATTGGAATAAAATATAATGCAAGCAGCATCGGGGGGCTGTGGATGTCCAGCAGGTTTCAGGGTCAGGTACAGTGTATTATGTAGGGAGCTGGTAAATACCAGTTTAGGGAGAAAATTAGGAAGGCTTAATTTTCACTCGCTCTTTTCTCTCTCTGGTATGAGACAGTCAGGCAGCAGCTCATGTTACAAAAACATTAACTTCCAGAGGCCTTTAATAACAGCCTTCAGTGAACCTAGAAATGCTAAGAGGGACAATTTTGCAGTCTAGGGTATTTGAATCAGTGGCTTTTCATATCACAGTTGAGGCATAAATAGCCATTGTATCTGCTGAAATTATTTCGATCAACTTATGTATTCACCAAGTGGTGTCAGTACCACCGTTCTCCATTGCAGTGCTGGAGGAGCTAAGATTCGAGGAACTTGACAGGATAATTAAGTATGAAAGCAGACTGGATTTAGCAGGACCCCAGTGAGTCAACAATCCCGATTGTTTCATCATCTCGGCTTTGTGCTGTTCATATCTTATCAGATTAGATAACAATCTGGTATAGCTACGAGTTGAATTACCATGTTGAACTGCACAGTTAGACCACATGAAAAACATCAATACACATTTAAATAATCCCATTTTCAAACTCAGATAAGAAATGGCCAACCTCTACAAATCAAAGGCATATCCTCAGGCTAAAATAAAGAGTGGTCTGATTACCTATTCAGTGATATCAAAGTGCAACAATCAAATGCTATCACCAATATAACACAGAGGGCCTTATAGCAGAGCAGGAACAGACGGCCTCCTGACAGCAAACATCGAGGCTGAAATTCAGAGGTTACAGATTTCAAAGGTGAGGAAGGGATGTGTCCAGGTATCTCCCACAGAATGGAAATCTTCCAGGGCCTCAGAGCCTCTTCCTCCTGCTCCATGGTCCTCCTTTCGGCGCTCACAGGGAAGATGTTCTCAGCCTCCAGTGCAGAAGCTCAAGGGTCTCCAGGCAGTAGATCCTCCCTTTTGTAACTTTTCCATTACCCTGCCTGGATTCAGAGTGTGCTACCAGCCCCCACACACAGTTCCTCTCACCTGCCTTCCCAAAATGACCCTTGCTCTCTCAGAAATCCCATTTCACAGTCCATGGGATTCTCACATTTCCATGGGAGAATCCCTGGGAGGTGGCCAGGCCATGGTACCTGTAAGAGCTTGAAATTGTTTCTAATTTGTCCTGGGTTGAGAAGAAAGGGAAGCTTGGACAAGTTAAATTTGAGATGAATATGTGGCCCTTTTAATTACAGCAATAGTTTCTGCCACCCTGCCAGAACCTGATACTCCATGAAAGGTGAGCCAAACTCTGCATTAAGGACTTTGTTATTGAGAATGAAAATCTGAGAACGATTATTTGTTATTGAGAATGAATAAATATTAAGCAAGGATCAATTCTCTTTAAACACCGCCAGTCATTCCCCTTCCTTCCTCCTTTCCCCACCCCTCACACACTCTCCTCTGATCTTTTATGCAGCTATTTGCAAAGTAACCATTAGTTGTCAGTCTCCAGCCATGCAGAGCCGGCAGCCGGAGGATGCTGCAGCCTCTCTGGGAGAGAGCAGCACCCAGGGCCCCTCCAGCACCCTGGGAGCAGCACAGAGAGCACACACGAGGACAGGTGTGACCCTCCAGAGCAGGGAAACACTTGTCATTAAATGAGGAAACCTGCAAACAACTGAGTGATGATGCATAAACAGAGCCCCTCCGGTGGGCTCTGCTCCCAGCACAAACACTTGGCTGATGATGGGCCAAGTCCCAGAGGTGGCACTGGAATTGTGGCACCTGCTGGGGTACAAGGGTGGAGGGAACGACATGGGATTCTGGAAGAGGCTTCTGCCCTTGGAATTTTATCAGTGGAAAGAAGAAAGAGCTGGAGGAGGAAAGGGACATTTGCCATTTTTTCATATTTTTGGCTAATTATTTTCAGTTTCCTTTGCTGAGAATACTTTTGATCGTGACATTCTCAGACAAAACAGTGAAGGAGCACATACTTCCCATAAATTCCCCATCCCTGGAAGTACTGGACGGAGCTTTGAACAACCTGGTCCAGTGAAAGGTGTCTCTGCTCATGACAGGGGGGTTGGAATAAGATGAGACTTACGTCCCTTTCAAATCAGACCATTATGGGATTCTGTGAAAATAGCCCACTGCATCTGATATATTTTTTTGAACTAGGGAACTCTCATCTGGATTTGCTCAGAAGCTCTTTGGCTGCAGATTAAGTCCTGTAGCAAAGAATATTTGCAAATTTCCAGAGTAAATGGAAGCTGACCTGGTGATGAGCACCATCCTCATGATGAAATGAGCAGTCTGCAAGATGCAAGTGTGGAGGGTAATAAATATGGGCTGTGGATATTCTGGGCACTCATCTTGAAAAAGAGCAGGGTGTACATTAATAGGAAAGGAAAGTGTCAGAGAGAAAATACCTTCGGTGTGCTGATGCTGGATGAAGATGTGTGAATAAACCATAACTCGATCTGTTAAACTCTTATCTGCTCATGGCTTATATACCCTTCAGGACGTGGCTCATCTGACCAGGAGTGGTCAGAGAACAATTTCCCTCAAGGGGCACACTGTAAGCTTTGAGAATAATTGATTTTTTTGAATGGTGGCCAAATTGCAGGGCTGTGTGCATCTGCACTTCATTTTAGGTCAAACAGAGCATGTTCTGTCCAAAACGAAATGTCTGACTGCCCTATCTTCCTTTAAAACAAGATTTATCCAGAGCTGAAGAGAAACCATGAGTTTGAAATTCTGCAAGTATATAATTTAGGATATTTTTATAAAAAATCCTGTTTTAATGTTTCCATCTTTGATAGTTAAAGTGATTTATGAATTCAAGCCATATTGAGTGGGCAAGTTTGATTAATGTCGAATGTGATTTTTAGTGACTAAACCATCCATACAGCACATTTTGTGGGACAATACTTGCAATGTGATTGAAGGAAAACCCCAATTCAAAACAGCAATGGGGACAGTGGCATTCTGAACCCAGCAGCTTTCCAAGGACAGAGAAGAAAGAACTCAGCCATTGGCTCTGCATACCTCGGAGGATTCCCCTGCAATGCTTCCAGAGCAGATACTTGGAGCTCTGCTTGGCAGCACACGAACTCCCAGCCCTGCCTTCTCATCTCCTTTATGGGTGTTGGCAGCATAAACCAACATTTTTCCTTGCAACTTCCCCAGAACCCTTATGTGACGCAGGCCCAATGTCAAGAAATCACTCAGCTCCTCAGTTGCAGGGTTTTTTTCTCCCCAACCTTTCCTGGGTGCTCAGAGCAGCAGCCCTGGGAGACGGCGTGTCCTCAGAGCCTCACAGCCTGTGTGCCTGGGATCATCTGAGGGCTCTTTCCCAACATAAATGACTCCATGGTTCTAGATGGAACAATGTGGCTGTGCACCTCGTGCAGACTGTCACAGCTCGTCACGTTCCCAGGACTCCCGTGCACTGAGGTTAGAGAGACATTCCCAAAATAAGGAGCAAAATACCAAGGATATAATTATAATATATAATTATTCCCATCCCAAGGATGGGAAACAGAGATTTTTCTTATTTTTCTTTGGGTTTTTTTTTTCATTTAAAAATGTATTGATATATACATCGATGAGCTAAACTGACAAGCTGTGCTTGAGAAAGGAGTAATTGCATCTTTAATAATATTAAACCTGACACCTGCCTTGGCTGATAACACGCAGTCCTGACACTACTTAGCTAACAATTAGGACACAGGAGAAGAATGAAGGGGAAAGCAGTATTAAACTGAATCTGCATTTTAAGGAACATAAAAATAAAAAGAAACACTGTTAATTGTCTAACACTTTGCTAATTCAATCAGGCATGCAATTTAAAAATAGCTTTGCTTTTTCACTGACAGAGGAATTAAGTACGATTTCTTCCTGAATCCCATATAGAAGAAAAAATATTTAGGATAGGCACAGTGCTCTTAGAAAGAAAACCCTAATGCCAATTTGTATCATAAGCACAATTAGAAGAGATGCCCTCCATTTGATAAAGAACAGAGAGCTACATAGCTAAAGGATTTCATTGCAAAATGATAAACTGTTCAAAGGCAGGAGTGAAAAAGAGGGTCTTGTCTTTACTGGTAAAATGCCATGTTATCTTGTTTAAATGGCATAACTTTGCAAATGGTGCCACAACTTTTCAATCTTTTAAAATGTCATCATTAAAAAAATACATTTCACAAGTGGTGCCTTTATACACTTCTTTTTTGGTTTTCCCTTTCCCTTTTTATCTTATTTATTTGTTTATTTATTTATTTTTAAATGGGCTAATGTAGTACTGGCAACTTCGAAGGGAAAAGGAAAGGAAACAGCAAAGATGGTTCAAGGTGATCCTGAGTACCACCAAATGTAAATAAGTTTAGAAACAAATTTGGCTTTGCAGGGTTTCTCTCCCTCTGTGTACATGTTCATCTGTGTTTTAAATAAAAACCACATGCATTTTGCCAGCTGGGTGGATATTGTCTGTAGCACTGGGGCTTTGAGATGGGAAGTCCTCCCTGTGCCAGGCTCTTCCCCATCCTGATTGCAGGGAGAGCTGTGGCATGACACTGGGTGCACCTCAGACACTGCAGGTGCCAGGAGCTGGGGCTTTTTTATTTATTTCTTGGAAGGGCACCTTAATCATCACCACCACCATGCTGCTTACTCCTCTCCCCCTTTTTTTTTTTTTTTTTCTTTATTTGTATTTTACCTTTGCAGTCACACATGGGTTTCTTCAGGGAAATAAATCTGTGGCTCAGTGTAACAAGAGAAAATTATTTTTTCTCAGTTTGCTGCCTGAGCACAGTGAAACGTTTTACGAGCACTTGTTTTTATCAGTAACAGTGACAAAAAAAACAAAGGGAGGAAGAATGGAGACAGCAGAAGTCCCTCATGCAAATATCAGAGGCTCCCTGTTGAACCAACAGATGGATGACCATGCAGAAGTTGTCAGTTGTCAGAACCAGAACCATGGAATCCTAGAATGGTTTGGGTTGGAAAGGTTGGAGCTCATCTCACCCCAACCCTCCCACTGTGGGCAGGGAACCTTCCACTCGACGAGGTTGTTTAAAGCCTTATCTAATCTGGCCTCAAAGCAGGTTGAGTGTTGAGTCCGTGGCTGGCAGTGGGATTTGCTATTCCTTATTTCTAGATTTTACCCAGCCAAAGAGTGAGCAAAAGCTCAAATTAATCCCTTTTTTTTTTTTTTTTTTTTTTTTTTTTTGGTGTGGAAACCTCTCTTCTATTCATCCAGGAGTTCTGCAGTTGATTTCAGTGGGATCATAACTGTGCTTTGGGTAGGATTAAAAAGTAAACGGGAGGTTGGGACTCACTCCCTTATCCTTTGATTACTAAAAGTTTCTGGGTATGGCTGGAGAGAAGTGTGGAACTGTGAGCTGCAGTTCTTGGTTCTGTGCTGGGTTGACTGGATAAACCCTGATTTCAGTCCAAGAACCCCAAACCAGGAATTTTGGTGTAGTTACATCTGGAATATTCTGCAAATAAACCATCAACACATCTATCTAAATGAAGTGTGTGCACACATTCATCTTCCTACAGACTCCTATACACACTCATACTTATATATGTATATAAAGAGATCCCCTTCCCTAATTCATGCTACATAGAAAACCCCACACTGTCCATACACTGGGAACACAAATGACTATAACTGTACTTGATTTGTGGGGTTTTTTGCAGTTTTTACATTGCATCTCCTTCAAATAATCAATGATGTATATATGCAGCAGAAGCATATGCATTTATTTATACATATAGAACATGTTATATCTATACATATAAATGGATTATTTACAAAGTATTTCTCAAAATTTCATGACAGTTCATCATATTGAAGGTGCAGTAGTTGGCTTAAAATGACACTGTTGAGCCCCTGGGGTCTTTTCTAATAAATATATTTTTGGCTTCTGCCTTCTGGAAATCTGCACCAGGCTTTGAAACTCCTGAAAAATTGATTTGCTTTTTTATTGCTGCTTAGTCCACACTATAGGCTGGACATATTTTCTTATTTTAATTGAATCTGCCCATTACACTGCACAAGTGCCAGGACATCAATTTAATATCTAGACTTTTTTTTTTTTTTTTTGGTGAGCTTTCAAACACACACAACCCCCCCTTATTTAATATGGTTGGATGTTTCTATTTCGCTCCTCCGAGTTTTGATTTGTCTATTAGCATTACAGTAGCTGTCCAAGTTGTGTGATATTCCTTGGGAGAAAAAGATATAACACACCAGAGGAATTTTTTTTTTTCTCGCTGCTGCTGCTTTCCTGCTGTAGCTTATCTTCTTAACAAAGACAGGACTACAGTGGGTTTTCACAATCTGAGGAAAAGCACTTTAGCTGAGAGATGCACCAATGGGTAAGAACTGAGCCAAGATAAACATCCCCACATCAAGAGCACCATGAAAGCGCTCCAGCAAGGAGGGATGTGCAGAGGCTCTCGAGAGCAGCCAGGGAGTCTCTGGCACAAAGCAGGGCTCTGCCCTTCACCGCTGTGATAATCGTGCTGGGGACAAGTGTTCACCTTGCAAAAGTTCAAATCATGCTTGTCAAAAAAGGAAAAAAAAAAAAAAAATTGTGCCCAAACACAAATCTAAACAATGCCCAGGAAGCTCAAAGTGCCTGATCCCAGTTACTGAATGAGGCTGAGGGCAGAGCTCCTGCAGTAAACACAATGGCAGTCAGGAATGAGAGTTTATTATTTAAAGGCACAAACAGGTTTTGACCGGGTTGGAAGCAGTGATTGCACTCCTAATGCCTTCAGGTCTGTGAGTTACTTGGACCATCCCAGTGATGGAGAGGAACAGCACCAAACTGAAAGACTCGACCCACATCAATTAATTAAACCTCTTGATTAACTTCTTGGAGAAGGAATAAGCAAGGAGTATGATGCAAATGGAGCTTAAGGTACCGTCTACAATAATTTCCCTTTGTGTGACTGGTGTATTTGCTTCCTTGAAAACCTCTTCTGCAGCAAGGATGCAGGAAAGGTGCAATGTAAGATTTAATCAGTCACAGTCTGACTGAATCCAAAACATTACCAGGACAAAGAAGATTGGTGTGCAGAGAGTCAGAGCGGCACAAACTTCTCTGGTGCTCTGAGAGACTCTAGACATGTGCTCCTATTCCTGAATCTGCAGCCCTGTCCTCAACTCCCAAATCCAAACCTTTACTCGCTGCATCATTTTGAGTTTTTATCCACCATCTGTTGAGCAGGAGCAGGACAAGCACTCTGAGAAGCCTCTTACAGGCTGCACAGGGTCTGGCTGTGTTGCTGTCTGGGATTAGGAAAGATAGCTCAATATCGAGAATTTTAAAAATACTTAGACTTTGTTCTGCTGGCATGCTAAATAAGTATATTGTACTGGGCTAAAGAGTGAAATGCGTTGATACAGCCAGTTCCATGTGTAATTAGGGTGAGGTTGTTGTATGGGGGCGCAGTCAATTGGGATTAAGGAGTTTCCTCTCGTGCAGCACTTTGATGTAAACCCCTTTCCCCACTGGATCAGATAAACTCAGCTTCAGCCAACTGTCAGCTTCCAAACCCAGAACAAAGCAGGGCCTCCACAGTCCCAGAGAGAGAGAGAGATAGAGAGAAAATTACACTTTGAATGAATCTCAGAAATAAAACAAATGCCAGTTATTCCAACAGGGTTGTATCATGTACTGGTGATATTCCTGGGCAAGGAGGGGGCAGCCCTGGAGCAAGTACTATTCATTATTATTGATGAATATTCTCAGGAGAAACAGAGGATGTTGCTTAATGGCTTGATCTAATACACCATCAGAGAAGAGGGGAGAAGAGAGTGAAAGATATCCTCAAACGCTGAGGAATCTTCTGAGCTCTGGCTGGTCCTTTAATTACCCACGCTGCAAGGGAGGAACACACAAAGAAGAAGATGGTTTCAGTGAAAGTCCTTTGAGAGGAAGTCCTTTTACTACTTGTTAAAGCTGCAATAATGTCACCTGGAGGTTTTTCATTTGGACTTCGAGCCACTGGAACATTTAACACAGACTTGTGCATCTAATTTGCTGCATGATGGGCAAAACTACCTGTGCCAGGTGGGCAGGTACAGGAAGGAGCTGATATAAATGTGCAAGGAATTATTCGGCTTGTGGAGACAATCAGAAAAAAGCAGGGAAAAAAGAGAGTGTCAGGAGATTATCTGGCCCTGGCATGGAGCAGGGATGTGCAAACAAAACCAAGATGGGCCAGTGAAGTTTTAGGGAAAGTAACATTTATGGCAACAGACCCGCAGACATGAGTGTGCTGCTCCTCTGCAAAGTTGGACATTTTTTTCCTCAGAGTTGTTTGGGTGACTGGGACTGCAAAGCCAGATGATAAGGCACCTTGTCAGGCAGGTCAGGCAGGTTCAGAAGTGCCTTCAGAGAGCAGCTGCTCATCTGCTCTCTGCTCTCCAAAATCGCTGGAATGCTGCATCTGGCTGCACGAGAACCCTGAGACACCTCTCTGCCATGTCTCTGCAGGAAGCTTCCTCAGGACAGCTCCGATGGCTGTGTGGACTTGCAAGCTCTGGGAGCCAGGAATTTCCTCATCACAGCCTCCCACATCCCCCTTTGCCCTGAGTGGGGACCCAGAAAATGCCCTGGGTCCTGCTGGGTAGCAGTGGGCTCCTGGTGGCCTCGTGCTGGGCACCAGGGATGCTCTGCCACCTGTGCACAGGCGTGCAGCCCTGCATGCCCATGAAACCTCCCCAGCTGGCTGTGGGGGCCCAGGACCAGCCCAGCCAGCTGGCAGCCAAGGAGGGCTGTGAGCAGAGCAGGCAGAGGAACCATTAGGAAAATATCCCTGGCACAAAGCCTTGGCAGGATTGTGGTGCCAGTGCACAGGGAGCTGCAGGAGGAGGGGGTGGCACGCTACTGCCTGGACTGTCCCTGGGGCCTGGGTGACAGCAGGGTCCCCAGGCTCGTCCTTGATGTGGCTACAAGTTCCACTTGTTCCCATGGAAGTGATGTCCAGGCTCTGGCAGGGCAGCTCCTGCGGTTTCAGGGAGGTTTCTGCACCAGGGCTGTGAGCAGAGACACAGCCCCAGGGATCTGAGGGAGGTGCAGCAGTGGAGCTTGCAGGACTCCAGCCACTGAAAGGGATGGAAAAGGAGCTGTCTTCCTGCACTGGGAAATGTAGGGAGACACTGGATTAGCGCCAATTAGTAATAATGGGTGCTGTAAGATAATGAGCTACAGTGTGACAGCACCCCAATGACCCAGGCTGGGCCATCCCTAACTCTGCAGTTTGGATCTGCCCAGCTCCCATCCCACCAGGCATCCCCCTGCTCTGTCAGCAGAAGGGAAAAATCCCTGCCTGAATCTCTCCTCGCTCACAGCTCATCTCCCCCCACTGGTTTTGTTAAATGCAGCACATTTCCAAAGAAGCAGATTTTAATTTCAATAAACTCTGTAAGAAATAGATCAGCGCTAAGGAGGGGAGCAGCCACAGGAAGTGACTTTAACTGCTTGGCTGCAGAATATTAATAGGATGGAATGTTATTAGAATAATTTTTCACCGTTTATTAGAATAATTTTTCATCATGAATAATAAATTAATAGAATAATTTAGTACCACTAGCCCTCTGTTTGAAAGGGTATTTTATTTAAAAGTAGCTTGAAAAGTGGCATTTGGGGAGGTGAGATGGGGAGCAGGTCATGGGTGGAGGAGGTGCTGTGAAGCTCCTTCATGCAGAGACTCACTGCTTGCCTTTATTCCCCTCAGTTTTCCCTCTGGAAAATCCAACCAGGTGAGTGCATCCCTGCTGATGGCTCTGAGAGAGTCGTGTTTGGGGCAGGAGATGGCTGGCACTGAGGACTCAATCTCTGGAATCCTGCAGCTCAGGCCTCCAGCCAGGCAACACCAGACATCCTCTGCAGCTCTACAACCCCCTGTAAAGTCTCTCTTTCCTTCCAGCAGCCTGGGAAATGGCCACATCCACTCCCAGGTACATTTACCTGTCTTTAACTCCTTGTTTCCCCACCTCACACTGAGACACTGATGCCCATTGCAGTAGTTTTGTGCAAACCAAGAGGTCCCTCTCTCTGTCTCTCTCTGTGGCTTTTTTTTTTTTTTTTTTTTTGTTTGCATCTGTGTGGAAGATAATCATTCCTCGGAAGGCTATTCACACCACAAAAGCACAATGACATTATTCTCTCCCTCTCTCTCTCTTTCTACTGTTTTACTCTACAACTGACAATTAATGTTAGAAAGAACATGAAATGGAGGAGAAATTACAGCAATTTATCAACCGAAATTATAGGTGTAGACACATGTCAGCAGTGGAAACAGTTTCTATCAAAATTAAAGTATTTAGAGATTTTCCTCAAATTTCAAATTATGCAAATCCCATTTTTGTGATATGCTGGTACTGTAGCTTTAATTGCAGGATTACCAGCAAGCTGCAAACTGCGCTTGTAACCAGGATTCAGCTCTTTGGAGAGTGGCTCCCTTCTCTAGCACATCTTATTAATTCAACAAAGTTCCCATCTCTTTAACAAATTAAATATGTTTTGCAGAACAGGCAGCGGTTTTCTCGGTTTCAATCTGTCACGAAGGACCCTGCTGTTTGCAGAGGTTACTCGACAGCTGGATGAACAGACAGGTTTGAGTCCAAACACGGATTCAAATGCATATTTATACATAAAACATATTTATACAACAACATCACAGGAACAGCTTGTGCTGCTGAAGTTTCTACAAGTCCCTTTACAGTGAGGACACTGTTAGCAAAGGTGGGGAAGGCATTTGGGTTTCACCTTCTTCCTCTAGGTGTTTTTGTATCAGTTAAAGCTGCTCTGTGACCTCAGGAGGCCACATGATGGAACCTGATTTTCCTCTGGCAGTGTTGGGCATGGCTGGAAGGCCCCGTGCCAGCAAACCTTACACCGTGTGCTCCTGAGAAGCTGTTTGATCACTGCCAGCCTAATTAGAAGGTACAGTATTCAGGGTGTTATTTCTCCTCCTTCCCTCCTTTTATGTTCCTCTGATGTTGCAAAAGGACTCAAGGAGGAAGCACAGGAGGAGGCAGGAGCTGAGTAAGGCACTTGCAGGGCAGAGAGTTCCAGGAGACTGCTGGGCCAGGGAGGGGAGGTTTGGTGTGCCACACCAGAGCTGAGGCATCCCTGGCTGCACTGGGATGATGTGGCTCCACTCCCAGCATCCAAGAGGCAGGACAAAGCAAAGTAGATGGGAGAAGAGGAGAACATGTTCCATCTCCAGAGGAGAAGTAAAGAAATCTCTCTGGGTGGTTGTTCTGTAACATTATTTTCTTACTTCTTACCCCATGGAAGGGGACTGGGGTTATCCTTGGCTGCCAAGGTGTGGCACTGACCCCTGCAGTATCTGCCCCTCACAGCACTCAATCTCAGTGATCTCTTATCTGCATCTCAGTGCAACCCTCTGGCATCAAGTTGGGGTTTTCTAGGTGGTTGGAAATGATGCTCTTTAATGCAAGAACACCTCGATGCTGTTTCACATCAATGGTCAGAGTCCACAGAGTCACCATCCCTCCAGCACTGGGGCTGAAAATCCTTTCTCAGACTCCACTGGGTAGTTATGACATCTTTTGGCTGTAGAAGGTTGCATGGAATCTGCAGACACTGACAGGACTGCGAGCTCCATGTAGAGAGGTGTAGAGTTTATAACTGGTGCAAGCAGCACCAGTTTGGGCTGGATTTTTTATGCACTTGGCCTGTTCATCCGCTGACTGACTGGGTGACACATGGCCACTGAAAAAAGTTGGAGATAAACTTGCATTTAATTTCCTTTTTTCAATTGTTCTGCCAATCAGAAGTTAAACTGATGGTGTTATTCTTAGGATTGTTGTGTGCAGGGCCAAGAGTTGAACTTGATGATCTTTGTGTCTCCCTTCCAGCTCAGGATATTCTATGATTCAGAGACACCGAAGTGAAGTCAAAGGTGTCACAAGGTTCTGAGGTGCATCAGAAGCATTTCACAGAATCACAGAATGGGTCAGGTGGGAAGGGATCCCAGTGGATCACCTGGTCCAAACTCCCTGCTCACGCAGGGCCACCTCAGAGCACACCCAGAGGTTTGGGGGTTATTTCCAGCAAGGAAGCTCCACACCCTCTCTGGACAACCTGATCAGTGCTCAGTTACTGCACGGGGAAGAAGTTCTTCCTCATATTTAGGTGGAACTTGCTGTGCATCAGTTTCTCTCTGTTGCCTCATCTTTATTTCATTGGAGTCCCTGTTCTGACCACAGCCCTTGGTGCTGGGGCTGCAGGTGCTGCTCCATCTGTGGCTGTGCTGTCACACCCCCAGTCCCAGCAGCGCCCAGGTCACCTCTCAGGTGTGCATTTTGCCATTTGTACTTTCTCCTACTTTTACTCCCCCTTCTCTGGCTTTCTCTCCACCTCCTCATGGACCACACGGTGACCACTGCAGGGTGCCATCCAAGCCAGGGCCAGTGAGGCTCCCAAACCGGGACATTTCTTTTCCCATTTTTACACGTGGCCAGCCCAAGACACAAGCAGATGCCTGGGATCTATTTGCATATGCCAGGCTGCTGACAGCCCCTGTATCCAGCTTCAATAACCACGATCTGCTCCATCTGCTGACGGCCCGGCATAGCCACAGCGGGGAGCTGTACTGCCAGAGGCACCATCCTGGAACAGCTGAATGGCTGAACAGCTGGGGGAGCATCAAAGGACACTTCTCATACAAGAGCAGGGTTGTTGGCCCCGTTTCTCCTCACACACGAGTCGTGGAGCGCAGGCAGAGGAGCCACAGAGGCAGTGACAGGTTTTAGGGGACAGCCTCTGTGAGGGTTTGTGTCCCCTGCACCCCACACAGCCACAAAGAGGGGCTGCTGGAGTTCATGTGAAAGGAACAATCTGATTGGGAAAAGAGGTTATCTGCAGGCCATGACACAGTCAGATGGGGGAGAATTTAGCCTCTTTGTGGACCCAGTGGTGATGTTCTCTGGGTACCAATAATCCCCTCTGCTGCTGTTTGTAGGGAATGATGGGGTCTGAGCTGAGCACCCGGGGTCAGGGAGAGAGGCCAGAGACAGCTCGTCCCTCTGTGCAGGGGTGACAAAACACCCAGGGCCATCAGCTCTTGCAGAGTGCAGGATGGGGGTGTTTGGATACACATCTTCCCATGCAGGGGGCAATGGAGATTGCTGAGTGACTGCACAAGGATGGCATCAGGGGCTGGATGGGACAGTGACGGGTGATGCCCAGCACAGAGCTCCAGCCTGGGCTCTGGTCAGTGCTACCCTGCTTTTGTGGTGGTGTTTGTTTTTTTTTTTTTTTTTTTTTTTTTTTTTTTTTTTTTTTTTTTTTTTGTTTGTTTGTTTTGTTTTGTTTTGTTTTGTTTTTTTGGGTTTTTTTAAGAAGAATGTAGAGAGAAGACAGAGATGGGGGTGTCGAGTTTTGCATGTTCAGGTAAAAAGACTGATTTTCCCTAGGCTTGGTTTGGGAAGGCTACAGATAGGTTTTACCTGGGAAGGGAAACAGAGAAAAAAAAAAGGGAAGGGAAGGGGAAGATGAAAGGGAAAGAGAAAGGGAAAGAGAAATGGAAAGGGAATGAGAAAGGGAAAGGGAAAAAGAAATAAAAGAACAATCATTGAGAGAAGGGGGAAAACCAGAATTGATTCTATGATTTTTTTTTTTCCAAAATAATTCAGTGATTCTCATTCAGCTGGTGCTTTTCTTAAAGACCAAAGAGCCTATATGATAAGCATATTTTACAAATTAGGTAGCGATTTATCCCGCTTTTGTTTTAATGATTGAAATGAATGATGTCGTGCCGCTTGCTGCTGCTGCTGCATTCAGCGCCTGCTGTTCTTGGGAGCTGAAGACACCGAGAAATTTGCATACTTAATGCCGGGAACTGGCACAGACTAAATAGCTTCTTTTCTTTCCTCTGTGTTTGTAGATTTACTGTAGTGCTGGGTTTAATCAAAGGCTTTTTAAAGCCGTCCGTGTGCCGTTTCACAATGCTGAACTTGCATGTGACAAAGGCAGCTATTTATTACTTATCAGCTTTATGGCAAGGACCACGGGCTACCCTAATTAAAGGTGTAGGGGCAGTGTGCCCCTGCAGGAAAAGGCACTGGCCAGTTAACATTTCTAATCCCTAATTGAGGCATGGCCTGGATTATTTTTTATTTTGTTTTGTTGCTGGTTAAGCATTCAGAAATAATGTTAGGGCTAGGCAGGGAGCTAAGCCAGCTCTGGATGGGGTGTGAACTTCTAAAGGTGTGAGCTCTCCATGTGGATGCCACGGGCTTCGTTGATTGAGGTGCTCTGCATTTTCACCTGCGCTAGAGCAGAAGTGGCTGGGACATTGTCTCCATGAGATGTCACCAAAATAGGATGAATCATTTGATGCCCCATCACTGGAAGTGTCCAAGGCCAGGTTGGATAAGGCCTGGAGCAACCTGGTCTAGTGGAAGGTGTCCCTGCCCATGGCACGGGGTTGGGATGAGATGAGTTTTTATTTCCCTTTTAACCTGAACAGTTCTGTGGTTCTGTGATTCCAAGGGTAAAATGCTCTGTAGAGACAAATCCACAGCAGCCAGCTTTCTTCTGGGCTTCCCTGCTCATTTCTCGTGTGCACATGAGAGAGCAGAAAACAGAGAGCTGTCATACCCCATCACTTGATTTGGTGTTGAGTGGATCATCAAGAAGATGTAGAGTGAAAAGCTCTTCTTCAGAAGGAACTTTAACCTCCCATCTCTTATGATCAGGAAAACCACCCCAGACCCCAGGCTACGGCTCAGAAGTCTCTTCTATCTATTAAAATTATCCAACATTCCCAAATCTAAGAAACTTTCTTATCATAACTAGGTTTTGATTTGAAAACTAATATGTGGGTACAATCCTATGTTTCCAAAAAAACATCTCCAGATTCTTGGTTTTTGTTCTATCACAGATAAAAATAAATGCTGGACTTTGATGGATGTTCACAAACCAGAAATACCTCATTGTGGGCAGCTCTGGATCCAGATCAGTGCCCCTGAAACCCTTCAAGAACAGCTACACTGACTGTAGTAAAAGCAGGATTGTGCTTTATTTACTATCAACAAACTTAGGGCTCCATTTCAAGTCAGCAAGAAATTTCCACAGGCAAATTATTATTATTTTGAACAACAAGAAAACACTTTTTTTTTTTTTTCTCTCTGAATATTTTGCAGCTTAAAGAGACGAAACACAGCGTAGGGGAGAGCAAAGAGCATTAATAGCTCATCAGGGCTGGCCCATAAAGAGGCAAACTTCATAAAAAGAAATAAATAAATGGCCCCCTCCCCCCAACATCTGCTGGGAGCACTCAGAGATAACTGGCAGCTCGAACAATAACTCCGAGGACGGGAATCCTGGAACAATGGGAGTGGGAAGAGAGCAGCCCTGGCTGTGGCATCGTTTCCAGGCCTTCTGCACACACAATTGGTTCACGGGAATAAAGATCAAGTTGGACCAATAGCACTATAATTTGGGAACAAATATATTGATTACAAGAGAGTCCCAGTGGAATGAATGGGGCTCCTCGGGAAGCGCCGTTATTATTCCGCCGGGATTGCAGGGTGTGCTCTGCCCGGGCTCTGCATTGATCAGCATGAGATTATCACCCTGAAAATGCAACATCAGCCTGCTGCAGCACTGCCTGGACACACAGCCAGGGGATGACCCAGCCTGCAGGGCCACTCATGCACAGGGATTCCTCCTCACCCCTTTGCTGAGCCCGCTAATTCCTATGGATCCCTCAGAAAAACCTCCCTCGCCAGACCCTGTGTGCTCCTGGATGTCACTAACAGGGAGTTTATCTTCCTTCTAAAGTGTCTATTTAATAAAAGAAATAAAAACCGGCTAAGAAATATTTAGGAGAAAGGGTAGTGTTAAAATGACAGGATCTGCCAAAACCTCTGTACCTGTTACTGATGTTTTAGAGCACAATAATGGGATTAATTTTGAACTCCTAGCTCCCTTTTCACCATCAGTGGGTTTTACTTAGGTTCAGCATTTTATTTAGCACTGGAAATCACATCACATCCCTCTGGTTTTATTCCCAATTATTTATTTATCTACATTGAAATTAAAAGATGAGATGCACATCTAGGACTTTAAATTCCTTAATTCATCTTTCTTAAAGCAGAGGAGTCCCAACATCATGAAAATTATCATTTTGAAAGGAGGTCCTGTAAAAGCCCTCCAGTTTGCATTATTTCACAACTAATAGCAACAAGTCCCAAAATCCTGGAGACCTCGTGGTCTCTGTCCTCATAACCAAAGAAAAGTGACCACCTCGTGTTCTGCCACTGTTTCATGACTTGTGCTTTAGAGTAATTTAAAATCCTGTATTTCTGCTTCCTTTTAACATGAGTGTCACTGCTGCCTTTTCACTGGTGTTTCCTTTTCTCAGACCTGCTTTTGGCCTTGTTGCCTGTGGTTATTCTATTGTACATGGTGTAATTTTTATTATTTTTTAATTTAAGGCTGAGCTGAGCTTTTCAAACAGATCATCTTTACCTACCTGCTGAGAATGACTTTTCGAAAGGTGGGTGTTCAATATTTTCTGAAAATTGTTTTTCTCTAATGACTCCAACTTCAGGCTCCCAAGGCAAAAGACACCCAAACCACGAATCATTTCTTAAAACTTCATCCCTGTAGCTATGTTAAATTGCCAGGTTGCATTTTCTTTTCTAAATCACTTTCTCTGCATTTTAATTCCTTTCAGTTTGACAGCCTTAAAGCAGACAGATCAGGCTGAACCAAAGATTTCACCAAGTCTAAGCTAAGCCTGTTTAAAGCGACTGCAACTTTCATTTCAAACTAAGAATTTATAATACAAAAAGTAATTTTCCCCTCAATGTGTAAGTAACAGCCCTGGGCAAGCCCTTTTGAGAAAATATATGCGACAGCACAATGCTGACTGAACCAACCCCAAAAAATTAGCAGGACCACAGATTTGTAAAGAGACTTTTGCATTCACTCCACTCTGCTTGAAACCAGAGAAACTCTAATGGTCTTCTGCCTAACTAGTCTAGTAAGTGCTAGTCTTGGCCTAAAGGCTACACAGACACTTATTTTTGGTTTGTGGTGCCTGCTGCAGCTCCAGCAGCCTAATTTCTGTGCTGCCTTGCATATGTTCACCCACAAAAGCCGTGGACTGCTCTCTTCCACAGATCTGCAGCACGAAAGCTGCCATGGCTTTGGAGCTGCTCCACATGTTTGTCTGGCACGTATCTGGGATGGGAGGTGTGTTATCAGGCCAGCCTGGAAGTGTCAGGTGCTGCCACTGACACTTGGTGATAATGCTCCATATGCAGGAAAAGATGGATTATATCGTAGCTGGGATATATATATATATATTTTTTCCCCCAACAGAATGAGAGCTGTAACATTTCACATTTCCTGTCAGGGAGGACACTACCAGCACGTCACTTGCAGGCCCAAGCTGGTGATCTTTATGTGCTGTAGGAACTGGCTCTCCAGCGCTTCTTTGATGATAACCATAATTCCAATTCAGAAAATACAACCAGAAAATATTCCTTGAGCACATAATTTGTGGTATTTATGAACCCATTTCCCAGCATCTGATATTCCTGCAAGAAATACCGATACTATCTTCACTCTAGTCACCATCCAAACCTCTGAATAAATCTACAGTCCCATGGTAATCTAAAAGACAAAGAGACAATTCAAGTCCTTGGGTGATCAAAAGAGTGCCAAGTGATACCAGATCTGTCAGGAGGATGTTTCTCATACCTGGTGAAGCACCTGCTCTCTTGATGAAGGTCGTCAGACCTCAACATGATCTGAACCATCCCCAGTTCTCACCTCTGAGTGGACAAAGCATTCAGAGCCCTCTGCCCACAGGAAGCAGCACTCACTGTGCTGGTGTTGGGCAGGATAGAAACTTGGCTCTGTCATCGATTTTATTCCATTTTATTACTCTCAGCTCTTCCAGAGTATTACAAACTCTCAGGAGACCTTTTAAGACATTTGCTGATGCTTCACTTATAAATCAAATCTCTCTTTCTTGGATACTTTGCTGTGCTCCATCCTCCTCCTGAGCTGTGGGAACAAAACCCTGTGCAGAACTGAGCCTACCTCTACATTCACATTGTTTCTCTCAAAAAAGTTTTAAGGGAGATATTTTCCCAATGTGAGCTCGGGTTTTACTGGTCTACCTCTTTTTTTGTTGCAGCTTAATGAGATTTATCTGCTCTCTCTCCAAATGATGATTGTAACAGGTAAAACCAGCATTTCACTGCTCTTTCTGGATCTGCAAAGGATTTTTTTTTTTTTTTTGAGCCTTGTGGTGTCAAGTGGAGGTGGCACCTCTTCACCCTCCTGACTGACAAGGCTGTGTCAGATGGTGCCTGGGAGTGTGGACATGTCTGGGACAGGGGAAGGTTACTGGGGCAGAAGATATTCTCAACCAACACCTTTCTTGAATTGAAATTAAAAGCTGAAAAGATTTATTACAGCAGCATATTCATGCTGCTATATTTAAGGTGATGTCAGTGTTCTCAGCATAATCCTTCTTATGCACTGAGGATTAAAACTCAGCCATAATAAAGTCGCCTGAACCGAGACTTGTCCTCAAATGTTTCCTATTCGAAGCATTAATTTTATTTTATTAAATTAAAAAATAAAATCAGTTCAAGAGTTTTGTGGGTTTGGAGACGAGAGCAAGGAGGGATTCTGCCTAGCCACTTGCCCCTGCTGATTACCAGAGAAGTCAAGAGACTCAAGCAGAGACAATGCTGCAAAGAGAGAAAAATGCTGCTGCTTTTCTTCCTTTGAGCACAGGATATCAGCCTATGGACCAAAGCAGTGCCTTTACACATGAACTGATGATAAAAATTCAAATAAACACAAATTCCTGTCTGCACTGTGGCCCTTCCTGTGGTGCTCCCAGGACTTTTGGGTACCAGCTGAACTTTAAAAAGCCTTGGCTTCTCCCTGGAGTCTGTGTTTACTCTCGAACAAGCTATAAATAATTCATAGATTTATCTGTTGAAATGATACATAAAATGGCAGCAAAGTTACTTTTCTTGTGCAGTAGGAACAAATCTCTGTAATGCAATTTGCTTTTTTCCAGTGTATCGTCATTTCCAAAAATATCCAGTTTACTGACTTTTCTTTTGGTGATGGCCAATATTTTTATTCCCTAGGTTCCAATAGGAACACAAATCATAGTACTGATCATGCTAAAGATGTTTTGCAGGATTGTTTTCCCCTTGGAGCCAGGTGTAGAGCTCCAGGTCAGGATCCAGCTGGCTGTGCTGGATCAGTAGAGTGCATTCAGGACAGGGAATGCTCAACGACCATGTGGGAGCAGGGGGAAAACCAGACTAATTGTGGGATGTTCCCTACATTGGCCACGCTCTAACCACAGCCTTGGGGACCAGCTGGAAAGAAAGACTGGTGGCTGTGCTGGCCCTGGGCTCAGGGAGCAAGTCTGCCTTAATGCAGCCCTTTGGTCTGAGATAAGGATGAAATGGTGCTTTGAAGCTGAGATAGTGAAAGGAGGGGGAAAAAAATTATAAAGCTGGTGAGAGAGCTTAGTGCTGCTCATAGCATCAGAAATGGCCAAGTCAAGGGTGTCCCTTTGGGGAGTTTTAATAGGAAACTCTCCCAAGAGCCTGTTCTAGGAGGAGGAGGAGGGAGGACCACGAAGATGGGTAGTTAGTCCTGGGGCAACACAATACCACTGGAGAGGAGACTGTCCTTCCTGAAGCTAAGACACTAAAATCTGGGATTCAGGGAGACAGTGGAGCATAAAGATGTTAAATATGCGAGGTTTGGGTAGCTTGGAAATGTCAAATTAAATTTACCTGAACAATTTCAGTTTGATTCCTTTGGGGATATACATGGGTTTATGATCTTTAAGCGAAATATTCACATGCCTTTTTTTCCTAAAGTGCCCATGTGCACAAAGTACACCTGCAAAGAGCTCCTTTAAAGAGCAACTGTTTGATATTTTAATTTCAGAAAACTGCTCAAACACTGCTCTGGAGGCAATGACTAACTTCCTCTCTGGCTTGTCTATGTAATTCACAAGTTTAGAATTAATTTAGGAGCAGGGTGATATTCTTGCCACTTTACGGAGGGAAGCATTGAGTCACAAACAAGATTCTCCCAAGTGCAGCAACTGCAGAACCCAAATTATGATGATGCAGGGCTGGGTGTCTCGTGCCCGGGGCTTTTTGCTCTGTTTCACTCCCTGCAAGCAGCTGGGGGAGCTCAGCATCCCTCTAAGGACAAATTCCACCCCAAAATGGGCACCTTGCATCTATTAATGACTCCAAAAATGTTAGAATCTCGTGTAGGAACTCTGTGAGGGAGGGGTTAACACATTAGCCAGGTCTTTGGAGACAATTGTCTTAAAACCAGGATGACCTTTCTAGTGGTTTTTATTGCGATTTTGTGGTTTGAATTGAAATTTTCTGATGGAAAATTTCGAAAAAATATTATGTAATAGTGATTAGAGGTTTCTGAGGGGAAAAAAATAAAACAAGAATGAACTGCAATCTGCTCTGTTCAATTTTTGACTATTACAAGGGGATGTGGAAGGATTTTATGCTGGGAAGATGCCTTTTGAAGTTCCCATAAAAATCTGTTCAAATTTGGCCGTGCTAAATGCATTTGTGAAATTACTATTTGCACATGCTCAGAAGAGCCTTTTTTTTTTTTTTTTTTTTTAATTTTATATTTAGCAGCTAAAATCTCCAGAGAACCACCTGAGCAGCTTGGAGCTGAGCCATACCCAGAGGCTGATCAGACTCCAGCCCAGGACGTCAGCGTGAAATGTGGGATGGGGAGGGCTTTTCCCAGAAGAGGAAGATTTCAGCCCTATGGATGAGCATGTGAATGGCACAAAATAGATGTCATTATACTCTCAAAATCCACAGATAGTATCAGTAGAGACTGAACCAGAGTCTCTGCAACTGCCTTTGCAAGTCAAGCAAAATTCAGAGGAGGTGGAGCTGTCAGACTGTTTGCAATGAATTTTGAGTGATGCTGCTCTCTGAAGACACCCCTGATTTGGATGAGGTTTGTTGTGTGCATTGTCTGGACAGTCGCTGCTCTGATTTTCCTGCTGCAAAGGAACTATCCCAGACACAGTGATGACACAGAGACTTTCCTCCCACCTTCCCCACTCCGTGATTTTTGGAAAGGCAGCAGCACCAGCCTGGGAGCTTTCTGTCCAAATTGGATGTATTAGTTTGGAGCAAGAAGAAAACCTCCTTGCTGAGGGGCAGAGAAGCCACCCTTGCTCAGGGGTGGAGCAAACAGGACCTTTCCTTTGCATGTCACAGCCCTGGTTGTGTCAACACATGGTTGGGTCAGCAAAGGGGACTTTTACCTGACTGTGGCCACAGAGAGATAAATGCAGCAACGCTGTTAAATAGAATTAGCAATTTATTTGCATGGCATTTAATAGTGTTGAATAAAGGTCAGTGTGTTCTCACAGCCTTGCCATTTGTGTTGAGGGAAAGTGAGCAGCTGTGGCTCCTCTCCCCATCTCCAGGATTTCAAACTCCCTTATTTTACAGCCAGGTATTCACAGCTACGTTTTATGAACCCACTCCATAAAGAGAGGTTTCTTGCCAAGAAAACAAAAGGAACTTATCTTAAAATTCTCATCCACCGTGACAAAAGACTGGATTTCACCCAAATACAGAAGGGACATGAAGGAGCAGCATTTCTCCAGGAAGCTAACCAGAAAAGTTTGGCTGATACATTTTTCCCCGGGTCATTGGGATTTATCCACGTGCTATCCAGCATGTCACAAGCAGCCCTGGCCATGTGATGCACTTGGTATATCTCTTGGTCCTGTATCTTTTACATTTCAGAATGGGCTGTTGCAGATCAACCCTTTGATAATGCTCAATTAGCAGGGAGAGTTTTGAAACTCACTATTGTCATCTTACACCTTTCTGTGCAGCCCTCACACTCCCTCCAGTCCCAGCAGGTACCAGTGTGTGATGGGAACTGGGACCACGGCCCAGCAAACTTCACAAAACTCTGTTTGTTGCAGATGCAGATTCTGCCTGCTGCTCCTCTCCCGGTGGAAGGGTCAGGGCACGAGGGGCTGAGGGTGGAACATCCCTCACCCCACCTTGCAGGACACGGTGGAGCTGCATGGACTCAACCCCCAGCCCAGACAATTTAAAATACAGTAGCTCTCCATGTAGACGATCTTATTCAAGAGGATTTAATTACAGTGAGATGAGGAGCCTCCATCCAAAGGTTTCACCTGCTGTAGTTTGACACCTTTTCCTGATAATTTTCATGGCCTTCCTTTAGGCTCTGTAAGGCTTAGGCAGTGCCACAGAAGTAGCAATATTTCCCTAAAAGAGCCATTCCCAAGCACCTCCTTTGGGTTTTTCATAATTTGGTACTGTACCAACTCTTCTCACCGAGCTACTGTGTGGAATAATGTGCCCAGGCGAACATTGTTACACGAAAACACAAATACTGGAGATGCTGACAGATGGAGGAATCACACTGTTTTGAGGGAAGGAAGGGCAGGATAGGAGCAGGAATATCAGAATGAGTCTTGCCGTTTACATATAACAAGCTACAGCTATATTTGGATACGCTGAGGCATTCACAACCTTCCCAATTGCCAGGCTTTCAAATACACACATTACCACCAGAAGTGCTCTTGCTTAAGTGCTCCCATCTCCAGGATTTCCTTTGAAGTATCTGACTGAAGTAATGTAAAGTGCATTTCAATTGGCAGTGAATGCAGGTTAAATGGTAACGGCACAACAGATCCAGTGTTTGTTCCCTGGGCTTTTTCTTTTACCAGTCTCTCTTTTTATGAGGCTTGGTTACTTACTGTAACACTGCATTCAGGCACCTTCAGTCTATTAAGCCTCTTTCCTGACCCTCTATACAACTGCTCGAGGATGCTGTGAGCTGTATCAGTACTGCTTTAGTACACAAAAAAAGTGAGTAAATGCACCGCTGAGTGCACAGGCTGAGCAGTAAGTGGTAGGTAAACTCCCTTTAGAAATCTGTGCGCTTGCATTTACCCTTGGCTACACCGCCGAGCTGGCTGGAGACTGAGCCAAGCGCCGCGGATCACTCCGGATTTGTGTGTCACCTCCCATACATGTTGATGCAGTATCAACTATTTAACCTTTAAACAGAGTGCCTTTCTAATCCATTGGATTGGCTGAAGGAAGTATATTATGCTAACAAAATAGCCAAGTCTGCACTGAGCAATGAAATACCTCCCTGCCAGTGCCAGGGACTCTCTCCGCCTTCCATGGCTGAGCCAGTGCTGCAGCACTGCTCTTTGAAAAGCAACCAAAACATGCAGGAGAGGGAAAGAGACTATCCTGAGTCACTGGCATTGTCCAGAGATACTTCACCCTGCCTGGACCTGAGCAGGATCTTCCTCATCAGAAAGAGGGAAGACCCAGTGAAAAGTGGGGAATGAATGCTCCTGGTGGTGAGGCATCAGGCTGATTTATAACGGGAAAAGGATTGATCTGGGCCATGGATATGCTGATACATCATCCTGGTGTGCCAGGGAGAGGACAGGGATCAGCTGAAGAGGGACACAGAAGTCAGCTCCTCCTTCCACTTCTGTACCACAAAATCAGGTTGAGTGACTTCTAAGGGTGACAAGAGGAGGGATCACATCCTAAAACTGCTGTGTTGTACACTCAGGCTGAGGCTCTCCCACCAAACCCCTCTTTGTGCCTGTGAAGCAGAGACTGGAATTGAGCTGCTGCAGTGAACTTGCTTGTGCTTCACACATACACACTCAAGAGGATTTACTTTATTTTTTTTTTCCTCTTCTTACAGCTGCGAGACATTTTTTTTTTTCAGCTTCATCCTTCTGGAGCGGAATGGGGGAGAAAAAGGAATGTTCCTTTAGGGCTTTGCTGAATTAAACCCCTCACATCTGAGCATCCTCCAGATCTGGATGTTGGCACCTCCTTACATCTTCCCCATGGCTTCTCTGAAGCTGCACCCATGATAGATGTTTAACATGCTGTAATGCATATTCCTGTGTAATGACTTTGGTGGGGCCATTACCATGAGTTACACCAGTGACAGATTGATACTTAAGTCAGTATATGTTTGCATAATATCTGTCTGCGTGCCCACGTAGCCCCCCATTAGCAGTGCACATAATGACAGCACCGAGAGCCACATGACTGGTGGGTTCAGCCCCAGTCCCTGTCACTTATTGCCATGGCACCCAGCACTGAATCACTGAGGGTGTTTAAATAGGCAGACATTAATTTATAGAGTAAATCATTATGAAATGGAGGAAATAAGTGACTATCATTGGCACTGATTTGATCTAATGGAGCCTCGCAGTAAATTGCTAATATTCTCCCTCTCTCACTGTATTTTTTTTTTTAATGAGGAAAACAAATAAAAAATATAAACCTTTGTTCAACTTGCCATGTACATTGCCAGGTGTGTGGCTTGCTGATGATTTACAAATCCAGATCACTTCCTCCCTGCTGCTTCTCCAGCTGGGGACAGGATCTCCTCCTTGAGGTTTCAGTAGAGGCTCGGTAACCTGAAAATTAGAGCAAGACACATTTATTGCTCTCTCCTACTCTGCCCTTTCCCTTTCCTTTCTGGGAGAAGGCAGCTTTTGGTTCACTGGAGTGGAAGTTGGCTGTCCATTTCCTGATGGCAGCAAAGAGCAGACTCCCATCTGGTTAATGCAGATGCCACTGTTTTGACTTTATCCAGGTGGTCACCCAGCAAACCCTGTTGTGCCTAATTATTTAAGAGGGTTGTGAAACACTAGGTGATTTTATATACCATATGTGCTAGAAAACATAAGCATGAAGATGCTGTGACTTAATGATGTGGCAACTGCAGCTCCGAATCTTCCATGTTTTACGGCTTAAATCTGACCTTTCCCTTTCCTGTAATGCACTTTGTAGCATTTAGCATGAAAGAAGAGCAAACAGCATTGGAGATGGGGAGGTTATCAGCAGCAGTTACAGAGCCATCCTCCACCCTCTATCAAGATAAAGCACTTGACTCATTTTAGAATATCCATCCTAGGGGAAGAAGGCAGGAAGAGAGAGAGGTGAGCCTGGCCATTAAATGGAATTTCAGGATTTGGAGTTCAGAGACTTTGTTCATGGTGTTAGAGCAAATCACAGACCTCCTTCCTCAGAGCAAAACAACAACACACAGGGTCTCCTGTTCTGGTTATTAATTTATTTATTTTTAACCTATGTACTTTGTTGCTTTGACTCCTCGAACAATGGGAAGGTACAAGGAGAGAAGGATAATAAATTGCATTCCTTCCTTTTTGCCATCACAGGAAACCTTGAGGGACTGTTCAGCAAGCTGGAGCTCTTATCTGCCTTTGGGCGATCTCATTATCAAACCTTCATTTTGCTCCCCAGCAGGAGAGATGGCCTGCAATGTATGATAACCTCTACTTATGAAACTCACACTCCAGAAATCTCTGATAATAGGCCAGCTAAAATGGAAAACCAAAGAGCAGGCACCAGGTTTTTGCCACCAATAAAGGCTACACACGCACACACACACAGAAAGGCAGGTACCAACACACATATATATATATATTTAGTTTTTATTTATATTTCTATGCACCAGCCTCATTCTGATATCACCTCCCAGAATTTATACCACAAATCTAATAGGAATAATATTTCCCAGCATACCTGAAATGATATTTTTCAAATAAGCCTGTACAATATAGGAGCCTGTATCCCATCCACAGAGAGGTCAGTGAAATCAGTGGGAATTATAACCTATCTAACCTGCTCAGGTGTTTCTATAAATCCCATTAAACACTTATTTAAAGACAGTTGAAAATATGAGCCATAGGAACAGAAGTAGTTCCTGGGGGTAGAAAGAAAAAGAGGAGAAGAGGGATAATGAAATTCCTTAAGCACCTGGGCACTTTGATTAATACAGTATAATGTAGAATGACAGAATATTTTTTATTATTTTCTTATTTTTCAATTATTTTCTCACCATGATGGCACTGTCCAGTTAATTCTTCATCCTCCAAACCCCCCACTTCTGAACCCTGCATCTATCTACAGGCCACGAGGAATAAATGGGTTTGCAGCACTCCCGCTGCAACCCCTTCTGGTTATGAGCTAGAGAAGGGAAGAGACTGAGATGTGGGGAGTTTAGTTGCAAATCCCCGAATTCCTGCCCATTCTTCTTTGTTTAGGCTGTGTCTCCTACAAACCTCCATGCCCAGCAAATAGATCCAGCCGACAGGGGGCCATGAGGGCACAGCCCACACTCACTTCATTGTGAGAAGGTGAAATCTTGAATCACATAGAAAGGTGAAGAGGTTCTTTTGAGCCCAGAAAGGTCTCCAGAAGGGCTCCCCTGGATGCACAGCCCCACTAATCCATACATGCCCACTTGCAGGGCTGCCATTCCCAGCTCCATGAGCTCCCACCAAGAGCAGCTGCTCTGCCATGGAGCAGCTTTGCTGCTCTCCACAGGCAGGGGATTAGGTCACAGGAATGAGCTACAGCTCAGCATCCCTTGGCCATCCCCATCCCCACCACGCTGCCATGCCAGAACTTCCTTATCATAACCTGAGAAACAGAGCAACCCAGGCTGGGAACTTCATTTTTGTCTCCTTTTTGTTCTGTACCACTGCAAGACGTTCTGGAGCACACAGAATGTGGTGTGAAGGTAAAACACCTGGAAGTATCAACTGTCCATCCCCTCTCTTTTTATTTCCACTTTCCTCTCAGTAAAAAAGGTCACCAATAGTCAGTTGGTCGCCCTGACTTGCGCAGTGAAGGCAAAAATATATTTGCTCTTGTAAAACCTCCCTAGGCATAACACACTGTTGCAAATATGGTAACACTTTTAATTATATTTTAATATATCATACGGATTATATTTTCAACACCTTAAAAAATAATCAGCCTGAAAAATCCCAGCTAGTGAAGAAATAAAGGCAGAGAACAAAATATTAAGATATGAAGAGATTTTTTTTATGAAGGCTAAATAGGTGTTACTTCTAAATTTTCATAAAATGGAAACAAGTAGGAGAAAATATCATAAAAAGCTGCACCTGGTTACCTGAACAGACCTCCTTGGGATGGGTTGTTCTTGCTGGATAAAGAGTAAAAGTGAGAGAGCACCCCACATTTTTCTGCACTGGACCTTGGGCACAGGCTCATCTGGGGGTGTTTTCTCCAACAGCAGAGGCAGGGAAGGAAGGGGAGTTCTCTTGATGTCAGGGCTCCCACCACAGGGAGAGCTCATCCCCCTGTGCATTGGGAAGGGAATCATTGTCCATTTCCCATCCCTGGAACTGCTCCAGCTCACGTTGCTTGGAGCAACCTGGTCTGGTGGAAAGTGTCTCTGCCCATGGCAGGGGGCTTGGAATGAGGTGAATTTTAAGGTCCTTTCCAGCCCACAGCATTCTGGGGTTCTCTGAGTCCTGTGGTCAGGCTGCGGATCATCACCACCAGCAGGGTGAACAGGAACCAGCTCTCACTCACTCGTACCAAATGATTGTTTTATTTTGTTAGATTAGAGGCTCTCATTTCCACTGACAATCAATTCAGTAGTTCTCAGCAATAACACATAGCATCTTAAAAGAAGTTTGGGGGTTCTTTAATGAAAAGCAGAATCACCCCTAAAGTGGCCAGGGCTGGAGGCAGAGCTGTCTGGGCAGACCATGCAGGAGGCCTCATGAAAAGAACATTTTGATCAATAAAGTCAAGTCTACTTCAAATTAACACACAGAGGCCTTCCCTTTAGAAATAGGTGAGGAAACAGGTGGAATTCAAAGCAGTCCCTTTTTCACAGAGGTGTTTGAACTCTTCTCAGCTGTTGCTTCGCAAGAGAGAAAAAAACTGAACCCTAAAACCAAGGCAGTAGCTCTCTGCTCCCAACATCTTCCAGCCACATTCCCAGCCAAGACCGCAGGTGGATTCCTGGGAGCTGGAAGGAGATGGAGCTCATGCTCGTTCTCCTCTCCCATGCTAAGGGCAGGTAATTATCTCTGCATTCCTGGAGGAATGTTACAATAAATATGGCTGTCATTTTTCATTACTGCGCAGTGAACAAAGGGAACAAAGAGAACAAAAGGAAGTGTGGTTTTGCTAACCTGGGCTTGCATGTGCCTGGATACGTGCAAGGCAGGAGCAGAGGAGGGAGTTTATTTCTGTTATTTATGGTAGATAATGCAATATGGGTGGCTGTCTAAAAGTTTACCAGTTTTTTGAACTTATTAGAAATTATTCGCTGGGAAAATCCTTCTCTCTTACTTGGTGTCCCACCATTAGGTTTCTTGGCTTAAAATGGGACTTATTTGAAGGGCAAGAAATGCAATCAGGTCTCCCTAACTTCTATCATGCAAAGCACAAATATTTGCTTTCTCATTTTTCCCCATTTAACCTCTCAGTAGTGGCCAAATTTCTGAATTTATCTGGAAGACCAGTGTCTTATGATGCTGGAAAACAAGGCAAAGGAATTTGTGTAAATAAAAGTACTCAGAAACTGTGTGTGTGTACATGTTAGTTCCTTCCCTCCAAAGTCACCCTTGATGCTTCTCCTTCAGTGCAGACAAGATAAAATGGAAAATGTTCAATACCTCTAATCACTGAGAATATCTAATCTGAGACACAGCCAGCTCAGAGTCCAGATCTAAGCTTGTGTATTTTTTTTTTGCATGGTTCCCAGGTGCTTTTCCTGCCTAAATGAAGAGACACTTTGATTTGCCAAACTGTTATTAGAGAAAAAAAAATAAATTAGAAGGTTCACAGTGTTCACACTGACTGCAAAATTATCTCCTGAGTTGCAGAGAGAACAGTTTGCACTCATCTATCTGAAGTCTAGCAGCAAATGGAAAATTACAGTGTAAGCAAAATTTCCCCTGGCAACTGTCTACGTATGAAACATCAAACTCTGGAAAGGACTAAAAACCACAGGTCACAACACAGAAGGATCCCAGAGAAGAGCCTTGCCTCTCGCTTTCTCTGGTAAGAGACTTTGCTGAGACCTAGGAATGACAAATTCACTTCTGCTCTATCCCAAACCTCATGCTTAGTCTTCCATGACGTTTCCTGGAACTTTGATATATCCTATTCTTTTGATGGATGTGGTCACTTCTCCTCCCCAGGGCTCTGGCCCCTGATGGTCACTTCTCCTCTGGCTCCTGATGGTGTCTGTTGCAGCCACGTGGGTTTGCTACCAAAATCCAGCTCACAAAGACACACCTTTGTGCTGATACCTGCACCAGACACACACCTGGGGATGACTCTCCCCACAAGTTTTAGCAGCACTAAAACACCAGCCCCACAAGGTCTTGCAGACTCAAACTTCCCAAACAACTCCTGCCCTTAACTCCTCCCCAGAATTTCACAGGTGTCAACATGCTGCATGTTGCTCTGGAATTTAAAGCCAACTGTACTGATATATAAATATCTCAATAACTCAGAGCTACAGTGGCTCCCTCTGAGCCTGGAGATGACTTGGGAGAAGCTCAGCCAGCCCAGAAAATGCAGTTTTCCAGCACTGTGGACAATCTGCCCCCACTGGCACAGGGTGAGCTGGGTTCTCTCCCAGAATTGCACACAGACCTTGTGCAGACACACGAGTGTCATGGGGCAGATGCTCAGCTGCAAACCTCTTCCTGACGGGCATTTCTGCACTGGGGGAAGGTGTGGACACATCCCAGTTAGGTCCTCAGCAGCTTTAGCTGTGAGATAAAGCATCTGCAGCCCCAGCCCTGCCAGAGGCGAATAACTAGAAACTGGTAGGGAAAAAAAAATTAAAATAAAGGACATTGATGAAAAATGAGATATTTCTCATTTGTCACTCTCTGCTCTTATCTGATCTCAGCCTGTTCTCTCTAACAGGCACCTTCTTGTCAGTAGCCCCAATGACATCAATTGAGTGGGAGTGCAAAGCATCAACATTACTTGTGAGAACAATCCAGTTAGGGAAGGTTGCTCTGCTGGTAATATTAGAATCCAAACATTCAAATGCACAGACAGAGAGGCTAACAATTCAATTTATGCTGTGAATGCTGAACAGCACATTAAGCAAATCAGTTCAGGTGGCTCTGGGTTGTTCGTGTTTAAAGAAGATCAGAAACAAAATTTCCAATCCTGTTCCACATCTAAATGCTCCAGAGGAAGCACTAAAACCTTCACTGTAGATATATTTATTTTTCTGCATTTCCCTCAGCTGATTGGTCTTTTACTGCTGCCCTGTGGTCCACAGGGAGCTGCTGTGGTCTTTCACAGAAGAAATACTAAGTTTTCCATGTGGTTACACCTCATGTGATGGGACATTTTAGAGGTGTTAATGGTAATATTTTCCTAAATATTCTTCTGTCTTCTATCATCCACAATGCAATATGCAATAAACCTTCCAGCAGGAGTTTCTCATTCCCCCTACAAGCCCAGATTTCCAAAGGACTGAGAATTTCCAAAGTTGCAAACACCCATTCCAAGGATTTATGAAGAGCTTTAAGCAAGTTTGCTATCTAACCACAGCAGGTCATATTAATGCCAACTGACCCTGAGTGCCTGAAGGTGTTGCCCCACCACTGACACATTGCTTTGAGCCCTTCAACAACCCACTTTCCATGATGGACCTGATCTTGGAAGAAAGACTCAAAATATTCCTGGTCTCAATCTTAAACCCCTGCTCGTACATTACAGGGGTCTCCAAACACTGCAGGAGGAAATGAATCCACGTGGGTGCCTTCCAATCAGGATATTCTGTGATTTCATATTTATGTATCTATATAAAACCCTGGACATAACCAGACAGCGGGATACATGGGTGAGAACAGCCCCTACAGCAAGAGACCTGACTGACTGCAGTTTCATAGCTGAAAACATCTCTTTCCAAAAAACTTGAGGAGATGGAAGAAAGGGTCCAAAGCAGAGCTGTGGAGGCAGCAGGGCTGGAGGCAGCAGAGCCATCCCCCGAGCTGGCAGTGCCACCGTGTCCCTCTGTGCTCCCAGGTCGGGCTAATTAGCTCTTGTTGAGCAGCACATTAGACGCAGACTTTCCCCAGTACCCCGGCTTGCTTGGAGCTACACTGTGCCACTTACAAATGTTTTAAGATTCATTAACCTCCCTCTGCACTCCCCAGCTACAGAGACAATATATCAGGAGAGGAAAACCTGCAGCAGTGGTGAGACAGACAGGATGATAATTTCTCACCCATTCTCCTCTCCTCTGCTCTAACACACTCCAGATAATCACACCCCGAGCTAGATCAGACAGGGACAAAATTAACTGGAGCTGGAACTCGGGCCTCACTCGTTTCTTGCTTGTATCTGCACAAGGCAGGGCGACCCTTCCCCATCTGTCACCTTGTCCCCGTGGCAGCGCCACTCGTTGACAGCCCAGCTCCAGCAGCCTGGGGTGCTGCAGGCTCAGAGGATATTGAGGCACTAATAATGGTTCTGTGCTGTCCTCCAGGGCTGTGTGTGTGAGCCTGCACCAGGGGACAGAGCAACTCCAATCATTTACCCAGCTCCTGTTTGTGTCCCCTGTGCTGGTGGGGAAATTCAAGGTGTGTTCTCTCTGTTTCTCCCTTTTCCAAAAAGTCGAAAGAATCAGTCTTTACCATCAGTCTTTACTACACTTTAACCACCTCTGCAGCACTGCTCTTCAGTTATTTATGTTTTAAATTTATGGAGAATATTACTGGAAAAAATAACCCTGGTAATGAATCCTGTAATTCCCCTCCCCCCCCCCCCCCCAAAAAAAAAAAAAAATCTTTGAAAAACAAGTTTTCTTTGGTCAAAATGCAATCCCCTCAATTTCATGACGGTTACTGAGAATTATCTGGGTCTACTATGCTGTTCTGGACCTGAATTAATAGTGACTCGTTTGACACATAGTACTTAGTTAACCTAGGTAGGGTATTACTTTCTTATCTAACTACATTAATTGATTCTACATCACTTAATAGCTCAATAGCTTATCAGGTTACTTCACTCACTAGACAAGCTAAATGTCTGGAGGCAATTAGAGTGTCATTCTCTGTAATAACAAGTTTCTTTGAGAAGTTGCTGATGAGGTTCTTTATTACACAGATTATAAAACGTATCTTCATACTGTTATAAATATAGGTACAAATTGAAATGACTTACCAGGAGTCCCACTTCCCTAGCAACCAGGCAGATTTTAGGCTCATTTTAGGAATGGTTGCTTTCTCCCCTTCCTCCCCCCTCCCCAAAGCTCTCTCCTGCCTTTCTTGTGATGTGTGTCCAATTTTCTGTCACTCAGAGGTGATCTGTGACCGCAGAGAACCTGTCAGCAGCTCCCTTGCAGTTTGCCATGCTCAGTGCTCAGTTCATCCCCAGGATGTCACCTCTGGGACCCCGGGCTCAGGGCTGGGGTTTAATTATGGCTGCTCTGTGGCTGCCGCTGACACGAGGGGTGGAAAGGCAGGGAGGAGCTCTGTCCTTTCACAGCTCTGTACCCCGGCAGCTGTGCCTGGAGCAGCATGGACACAAATTCCCAGCCCTGCCCCAGCTGAAGGTCTGCTCTGTTTTCCACCCCACCCTCCCACTTCAGCTTTGGTACCTGGTTCATTTCTCACCTTTGTGCCTGAAAAGGTGAGCATTGAACAGGGATGGAGAGTCCTCTCTCTGTGTCCTCAAATACACCCTGGTGCTCAACTAAAATGCAAAAGCATTTTGCTTACCCCTGCATGCATTCAAACAGTAAAAAATGCTTCTTTCCATGGATTAATTAATAGCATTTAAAATTAGATGAAAGATCGTTGAACTCATTTGTTAAACTGCCTACAAAGCTGAATGGTATGGGAGAAACAACCAAAACTCAACACCTTTTGTGCTATCCCCAAACCTGCCTCCACAAAGCCTAGATTAATATTTTCTTATCCCAAACCAATGCCAAATTTGGGAAGCAAAGACAGGTAGAGAGGGAAGTGGGGCTGTAAGAGATGGGCTTTGGGCTCTGGTGATCTCAGCATTGTGCAAAAGGGACATGCAAGACTCTGGTGATCATCCTCAAGGAACTGGGCAGAGGCATGATCTTAAACAGCAAAGGGAAAACTTGATTGTGTTTTGTTCTTGCCATTCTAAATCTTTCTATTTCTCAGCCACCTCCTGTGGTCAGGTAGGTGGCTGAAACTGCCTTTAATCGTGAGGTTTTCTGGTTCTTTAGGAATGTCTTTTTGGTCACTGCTGGAGAAGCTGTAGGAGCTATGGGAAGACAGAAAAACTGGTAGAAGTGAGGCAGAATGTGAATAAAAGGAGGGGAAACCCTATGTCCCTCCACAGAGGGAAAGATCTTGATTTTTTTCTGGGTTCCTGATGGTTGTCCATTGGGGTAGTGACTTTTCCATCTCTCATGGAGGCTTTGCATGTAAGGAAAACCAGCAGCCCACGACTCTGGGACGGGCAGAAGAGGAAAGCAATGCCAGGTCACATTCTGAATGTTCAGCTTCTCCACTGACATCAACACCTCTACACCACAGATCCACATCTCCCCTCAACAACCAGTTCCTGTAGGTTCAGAGTTTGGTTGGGGAAACTATGTTTTGCTTTTAAGCCCCTGATTCTCATCACATTTTGTAGAAGCTGAGTTGGAGGATAAAGACAGAGCAGCATTAAGAGATGTCCTGAGCCAGCAGCTCCTTTGCCCAGCAGCACCCGTGGTTGTGGAAGGCTCTGAGCCTTCAGGAATGAGCCTGCAAGGCACAAAAGCAGCCTCCAAACAATCCTACAGGAGCTCCAGCTGCCTTGTTCAGCCCAGCACATTTGTTTGCTGTGTCTCCTATCTCTGGCATTTGAGATGTTCAGTAATTTTCAGAGGACAAACAAACAAAACCCTCGTGGTTCCCTTTAAGCAGCCGGCAGCACCCACGGCTCGTTGATATTCACCAGCCAGAGATGTCTGCTACCTCCCAACAATTAGTCTAAAATATTTATCAGAAATAAGTGTTGGGGTTTTTTGTCCAAGTTTTTTGAAGTTATGAGGCCTCAGATGGGATTAATGGAAATTTTAATTAAGATATGGAAATAAGCTGCTTTCTCCCTGTCTCTCTGAGACTGCAGGGAGTTCACATTATCCTCAACAGCATGTCTCAACCTGCTGGGGGAACCGCTTGCAAGATGACTTTGTTTTTAAGTTCACCTTAGACAGGATGTTTAGCTGGGAATTTGATTTGAACCCCAAGTCCACGTCTGCAAAGAGCTGCTCCTGCCCCCTGAGCACACATCCCCCTGCTCTCTTCCACAGTCAGAACCATGAACCCGTTTCCCACTGCAGGGAAAAGCATTCCTGAAGGAGGGAGAGGGATTTCAATCCTTTTAGATGTTTTCTGACAGGCATCCTGGCCATCAGGCTGATTAGCTGGGCTCCATTCATAAGGAGAAGATAAACAGAAAGGAGAATTGAGGGGGCAGCAGCTGAGCAGAGGAGCCCAGGCTGCCACAGGGGAAGAGCATCCCAGAGGAGCAGAGGCTCTGCTGCAGCACTCTCCAGGATCTGCTGCTGCAGATGAGGCTGATGCTGAAGCAGATTTGAAGCACCAATGATTTTAGGTCCGATTTTAGTCTCTGACTTCATTCACCAACGAGAGTGCAAATGCCCAACACCAGCAAAGTGAGCACCCTCCTCTCAAACACTGCAGTTACTCTCGGGAAAACATTTATTTATGGATGTTTGCCCTCCTTACACTGCAGCACTGCTAAGAGTGTGAACTGAGCTTTTATAGCTTTTAGTTTTTGGAGGCAAAATATTTTAATTTGAGCCTTGGAGCAATTTTGGCCTCTGGTGTTTGAAGATTTCCCTGGAAATCAGGAAGCCAAGTAGGCTGAAGAGTCAGATTTTTGCACAGAACAGAAATTGTGTCTTGCATGGAGAGGCTGTCTCAAAATACTGAGGAAAGCTGTCTGCAGGAACTGTCTGGAAGCTTTTCTGCTTCCCTTCCTTCTTTTAGTCTCTATAGATAAACCTCACTTTTCCCAGTCTAAAGATGAGGGAAACTGAAGCACATAAGCACCTATATTTCCCTAAGGGAACTATAGTTTTGGATGTTTTGGCCTCTGTATGCACTAAACATATGAATTTCTAGCTGACCCCAGTGTGAGAAGAAGATTTAAGAGAAGGACATTTAAAATCTGTTTCGAAAGGTAATGAAAAATATCTGATAAAAGCATTTCAAGTCATTCATGTAATATTGCATTATGTGGGATCACACTTAGATAACTATTGATATGGACCTTGTTTATGGGAAACAAAATCTCATTCTCAAAGCTTTTAAAGCAATGGAAGCACATCTGAATGTGCTGTGAGTAACTTATTTCATGTGAGCATCACAAAATAACTCATGAGCGTTAATTAATCAAATACTGTGACCCAAGCCTGAGCTATCTGGGCATTTCTATACCAAATCCATCTTACTGACAAGGGGAACCAAAAGGCGTGGAATGACTTGTCCAGGGTCTCCTACAAGTCCACAGCAAGACTAAAACTGAAATCTAGCCATTCTTTTTCTCTTTCTACCAAATTAGGGACTCTCCTCCTGCTGTGGGAACAAAGGAAAAAAGAAAAAAGGAAAAGAAATAGATGCATTAAGGATGCCCAGATGTTCTGGACACAGAGGGCACAGGTCAAATCTGAGATCCTATTTCAAAATCTAGAGAAAATTACCTTTCCAATGACATGTGGCATGACCTTCAACTCCTAATAGTGCAGGAGCAGTCCATTTCTGAACTTTTGCATCATGCATTTTACATTCCGGATCGCTAAATCATCTCTTATCATTTACTTACTTCTCCCCGATAATGAACACTATTTTTCTGCTGTATCTCTCTCTCTCTTTTTTTTTTTTTTTTTTTTTTCCTCCATGTGGGCTGCATCCTGTTACACCCTGCTTTTCAAAAGCACATGAAAAATCTCAAAGCACAAAACTGACATTTAATGCAAGGCTGGGGTATAGTTGCTGATTACTGCTTGCGTGTGTGTTTTGTACAAAATGGGCAGACAGACTGCAGAAGGCTGGGAGGCATTAAGCAGAGATGATTTTGAGGGGATCTCAACCAAATTAAACTTTTTTTTTTTTCAAGTAAAGCCCAGCAGGGGATAACAAAAATTAGGGTTGGATTTACTAAAAATGAAGTGCTCCGGTGATTAAAAAATGGTTGGCTGCAAAATCCCAAACTGCATTTGATTGTGAAACAGCACCAAGCCAAGATAGGGCAGCTTTAATAAATTGTGTTGCTAATTACAAATATTTCATAGCATCACCATTTAGACAATAAGGAAGGAGCTGTTTAATGACAATTTATTAGTGCATGTGCACAGATATACTGTATTTTAATCTTCTTTTTATTTCTTTTTTTTTTTTTTCCAATTGGTTCTTCCAAATAGGAAAAAATGATAATCGTTATCTAAGCTCTTGACTTCCCTTGACTTAATTGCAATCTAAGCCCACTTCTAATCTATACAGATCACGGTTGCACGATTTGGAGTTTAATTTGAACCCCTGGTGAATACATGTGCAGAGGCTGGAGGGTTTGTGTGTGCACACATTTGTGTGCTCAGTGCTTTGAATGTGCCCTTTTTTTTCCCCCCACCAAAAAGAAAACCGAGCAGGAAAATGTCTCTCTGTATTTTCACTATTAGCACACGCAGCATCTGCCTGCCTGCCAGGACTGCAGCTTTCTGAAGGATCAGGATTTTTTTTTTCCCCACAACTCTTGTATTTTGTGTTATAAATACAATTCAGAGCTTTTGAAGTAGGAACCATAATTTGCTGAGAGTGGGGAAGGCCAGAGCAGCTCTTCTGTGCGTGGTCCACAGAGTGTGTCGTGCCCCTGAGCTAGGGAGAAGATCCCTTTGTGCTTCACGTCTGATATTGCAAAGCTGTTCAAGAAATCTGGATGCCTAATTCTTATTAGAATACTAAATTGAGGTTTTTCTTACACATCTTCACCTCGTGTTTGCCTCAGGAGGATTCCTCCATCCATTTAGAGATGCTGGGAAGGGGATCTCAATCTCTGCATTAATGTGGCTCAGCTGGGGAGAACAGGCGACACAGATGAAGTAAGAAAAAAAAACGCACCTAAAATTTGAACCAATTCGTATTTGAAGCTCAAGAGAGACGAGCTACCTGTTTTTCTATCTTTTTGATTATTACATTTAAGATATCTGCTCATCCTAGATCAGGTTGAAACCCCCGAGCACTGAAATATCTCTGTGTTTGGTAACTGTCTCTAAATAAACACCGAAGGGCTGTGTTTGTCCCTGCAGGAACCACATCCCCTACATGGTCAAGGAATAAGCTCAAAACAGCTCCTGCCACGGAGGAAAAGACACTGCCTCCTCCCCTGCTCACTTACCAACAAAAAAGCAAAGTCACATACACTGGAAAAAAAAATATTTGCTGTGCTTGTAGCTAAGATTTAGGTTGATTACAGCTGAAATAAGACTTCCACAGTTTTAATTAGCTACGGGGTGGGGGCCAAGCTCATTACTCTGAAAACGTAATGATGTTTCCGCTTCCATTTCCACAATCAGGTTCTTCTCCTTATGAAGGGGCTTCTGGCATATTAAAGATGGGCTGTGAGCTTGTCATGCCACATCCGCTGTTTTTGGAGCACTTTGGACCTGGATGTGGGAGTGTTGCTGGACTCCATCCTTTGCCCCGGGGTTCAGAGGCAGAGGCTGCTTCAGCACTCCCCATCCCTTTACCTGAGCTGAGCTCTCCTGCCAAGAGCAGATCCCCAAACCCTCCTGCACAGCATTTTTCTCTCTGCAGCAAACCCAAGGTCACAAGGAGCTCAGGATTATCCCCACCTGAGATGATGCATTGTCCAGGCTCCCCCAAGCACGCTCCACATGCCTGCGAGTCCCAGAGCCCACTCACAGACAGGCAATGAAAAATGTCCCTGCAAGACGGGGAGGCTGAAAGGGAAGAAACAAATCCCTCTGTGGTGCCCTGAGAGTTACTTTTAGGCCTGTGATAGCTCCATTAGTTGTATCTAAGGTGCCACTTCGCATTTCATGCTACAGCGAAGTTTTCGTTTGACCAGCAGTGATTTGCACAACTTGTGGAAGTTTCTTTCTCAGTGCTGGCACATTAAAGGAAAAGGCTCCACGGCCCTGCAGGCAAGATCCAATATTTTGTTGTCATCTACAATTGCCTATTGACTGTGAAAAAGCAAATAACACACTCTGAACCAGGCAAGCTTTTGGGTACCTGAATCCGAGCTGGTCTGGCTGATTACAAAGAGACCCTTTGGCAAATGTTTGTGGTTTGTGTGTGTGTGTGTGTGCGTGTGTCCCTTTTTCCATAACCCCAGAAAATGTGACAGACTCTCCCAGTTAAGAAAAAGGATATCTTTCCTTTTAACTCAGTTAGCAAACACTGCCAGCTCTGACAGTCCCCAGCTCAGTCCCCAGGCTGTCAGCTGCTGGTCCAATTTTAGTTTTGTGTACTGTCTAGATAGCAAATTTATTGATGAAATATGGTCGTAGGTGTAAGAAAAACTTGGAGGATCCAACACAACTTCTTGAACCTATACTTGTGAAGGCTAATGTATATCTTTATGAGCTGGCAAATGCATCTTTCTGTCTCTGAAGGTTCGTGTATGTAAAGAAATGAAAAAATAAATCTTCAAAAAAAGATGCTGATCCTTTAAATGTTGGCTTGTGGTTTTGTTTTTGTTTTTATTTTTTAGTTCTGCAGTCAAGGAAAAAAAAAAAAGAAAACCTGGAAAAAACAACATATAAATAATTGTTACTATGACAGTGCTGAGGAGACTCAGCCCCAGAGCAGCACGTTGTTCCACAAGGGATTTTCTCAGCTGAAAACCCCCAAAAACTGCTTATGGAAGACTTTTGTCCTGAACTTTATTGGGCACTAACAGATGCAATTCCTTTCTTACTGCACACATAGGTGATGTTGTGTGAAGAGACTGGAGGTGGAAGGGAAGAGTGGCAGGAGGGACCTGTGGGTTGGCAGCTGGGTACAAAGGTGACACCATCCATTGAAGTATTTGAATAAATTTTGTGGTTCTCATTTAAATTAATGCCAAACATATTTTGCATTGTAGCAAGGTTCTGTCCAGTCCATGTGCTATGCTTTCTACAAATGGAGGTCTCTGAAAACAAAGGATCAGCTCAGAAGCAGATTTAGCACACATTAGTCCCCTAAAATTGGTGTTTTATAAGAACTCTACCCATGCCACCCTGAAGCCAATGGGATTTGTTGGAGAAAACATAATCTCAGATAACCAGGACCACAAATAATGGTAATGGAGGAGATTGTGCCCTCCTACACCATTGCATGGATATCTTGGCATATGTGGGGATTGCCCTTCACAACAGGGACTGAAAATCAAATAGGTCAGGGAAAGAGGGATATAACTCCATGGTATACTGAGAAAGAGCTGGAGGGGAAAGAAATCCCTCCAGTTCCATAGAGATTCCCTGAAAATAACAATTAAAGTTCTCCCAAAAGACTCTGAGCATTGGCCAGGAGGGAGTTACATCAGGAGCAGACAAGATGGTGCAGACTCCTTGAAGTTAATGCTCCTGGCTTTCCTTCCCAGAGCCTCTGGAGAGGAAGCAGTGATTGAATCCAACAAATCACAACCCATTTACACACGGAGAGGAAGGACTGCTGGCTATGGAGCCAGGTAGCAGGGAAGGCAGAAAACCCTCAGAAGTGTGAGAAGAAATGTCCCCAGTGTGTGGGAGGAGAGGGAGAAGTCAGACAGATAATGCTGCTGGCTTCTGTTTTGTGGCTCAGGCCCTCTCATATCCTCACTGAGTGTGTGTGACATGGGCATGCCCTCCTCTCTTTAACTCCCTTTAAAATTTTAACTCTTTAAGTTGCACACAGTGTGTTGTTAAGGCTTGGTGCCTCGTTTGGTAGAGGCAAAAATTTCTGGAACCACAAGGGGCGAGGGGGAAATCAATAAATTACAATAAAAGTGGAAGAAAAAGCATTTCTCTGGCAACCAGCAATACAGCACCAGCAGGAGAAGCAGCCGCAGCAAAGGGGGAGCAAAAACAGGGGGAAAAATAAACAAGAAATCTCATGTAAGGGAAAAAAGAATTAAAGCAAGGCACATGCTGTGCAGGAAAGGAAGAGTGGTGACAAGAGGACATTTACATGAAGTAATTCCCCTTGAACCTTGGATAAACTGGAAGGAATATACCCCAAGCAAAAGCTGGGCTTTGCTGGGCACTAAAGACAAGTGAGAAGAAGGAAGAGAAATTAATTCCTGAATTAAAGCAGGAGGCAGCAAACTGCTTTCCTGCATGGCTGAATGCCCAAAGTCCCTACCCAGCAGCCTCCAAAGTATGGAATTCCAGGTGAAAGGGAAAAGACATGAGGACTGGGGGCAGGACAGACATGCTGGGTGGCACTGGTGGCTCTGTGCTCTCCCTGCAGCTCAGCCACAGCTGAATTTTCAGTGGAGGGTTTTTATGGCTTTAAAAGCCTCTGATCTGGGGTTGTTCATTGGTAGGGAAACAAAATGCTGAGAGTCACAACCTGCTCCAGGTTGGAGAGAGTGGCTAGAGTGGGGAATGGGGCAGGATCCGATCCTCAGGCTACATCTACACCCTTGTGCTGACACTTCCCAACCTCTGCATCTCTGCAGGTGCTTCAGCCTCTTCCTTGTGCTCAACCTAATCAGCAATTCATTGCTAAACCACTCTCTGAGAAGCTGCTTTGCAAATAAACTCTGGGCTTGGGTGCTGGAAGAAAACAATCTAATTATTGGCTGCTGCTTATTTTCTTCTTTAAAAGATCTTTAAGAGCAAGTCTGATCTATTCCCTTCACAGTTTTTTCCTCCCTGTCAATACTGAGAACTCTTGTGAAGGAAAACACTGGATGCATCAAACGATCTTGCTTGTCTGAGAGTCACTTCGGGTGGGTCCAATACTTTTAGGTTTAAAAGGTATCCAAAAGGTTTTACAAGAAGTGAGATGGAAAGAGGTTGGTTTGTATGCATGAAAAACACACATTCTTGTCAAAAACTCCTGATAGCAGCTAACAGCAAAAGGGATGGGTTAAAGGAAAAAAAAAAACCAATGGTTTTACTATGAGCTGAAAAGTAACAATGAAACGAAACAAATATTCTGCAAATAGGGATTTAAAGGCAGATTTCAGCCTGGGCAGCTCTGGAAGAGCTGAAGGGAGATGCATGGCTGCAGGAAGCCTCGTGCTCCTGCAGTGAAACCCTGCAAGGCTGTTTGCTCCCAGGAGAGATTCCCTGTGCCCACACATCCCTGCCTGGCCTTTCCCTGCAAACGGTCTCATTCCCCTCCCTTCACAAGAGGAAGAAATGGATGCACTAATAAAGTCTTCAGGGTCTATTTTCACTAATTTAATCCATGGAATCAAAGCAATTACCCAGCAGAATAAGGTCTCTCAACATTTTTGAGTCCTTGACAGCAACCAGAGAAACGGATACACCCAGGAAAGGTTGGAGTCAGTGGGAAACATGGAACATACAGGCACTACTGCAGGCTGTAAATTAATCTCACTGGATGTAAACTTTGTTCACTGCCTCTCTGTAACCTGTGCTGCCAGACAGCCTCACTGACATTTCCCAAACCAAATAAAGAATCCCTAATGCTAATCCTGATTTGACTGAAAATAAGAAAAAAAAAAAAAAAAAAAAAAAAAAAAAAAGGAGCAGGAGGTCTGTCAGGCACCTTTGCTATACTAGGTTCTCTCCAAATATAGACCAGAATGAGGATCCCCAGAAGACTGAAGTCAGTGAGAAAATCCTTTTCCCCCTCTGAACTTCTCTGGATTTACCATTTCCATGTTCTTCCCTTTACGTGTGTGTGTATGTGTCTTATTGCCAAGACCCTTCCTGCCCCCAGTCCCTGCTTGCCTACTCCCAGCCTGAAAAAACACATGGACTTGGTCTGGAGCAAAATAAAAACAATGGAAAGCAACATGAGCAAAGCAATGGACGTGACCATTGTCTTCTCTGGAAGTTCACTTGGACAGAAAAGGCACAGGAAGAGAAAAAAAGGAGAGAGGAGAGGAGAGGAGAGGAGAGGAGAGGAGAGGAGAGGAGAGGAGAGGAGAGGAGAGGAGAGGAGAGGAGAGGAGAGGAGAGGAGAGGAGAGGAGAGGAGAGGAGAGGAGAGGAGAGGAGAGGAGAGGAGAGGAGAGGAGAGGAGAGGAGAGGAGAGGAGAGGAGAGGAGAGGAGAGGAGAGGAGAGGAGAGGAGAGATGCAAGTAACCAGAGGTCTGGCTGTCCACCAGCCCTCAAACTCCTCTTCCAGTGTCTAGGACAGGGAAGAGCATCCCACTGCCAGGAGACAGCCCTTTATGACGAAGGGAATTTGGCATCATCATCATTCTGCTGTAATCATTCAGCAGCAAGCACTCCAAACCAGTGACTTTTCAAGGAGAATTGGGGTATTTTTCAGCCTACTTGACCTGCCAGAGCGCTGCAGCCTGGGAAGAGTCCTAGATTGAGGTTAGACCCTAAGGACCTGATTTCCAATATTCCTGCCCATTGGCCCTATTCAGAAAGGGACTGAAACTTGTGTCTAACTTGTCTGACTGAGCTCACAAGCACAGGAGTCAGAACCAGGCAAGAAGGCAGAGCTGTCTTACATATCACTTCAGGCTTCAGTGTCAACAATACAGATGCTATGAGGCACTGCTGTGTCAAAGATGAAAAATGCACTTTATCTTCCTCATCATTCTATTGAGAGAATTCCAAGGAAATGTGTACACATCTATTTTTAACTCTTGTTCTTTTAAAAAAAAAAAAATCAGCTCATACAGGCAATGAATATAGGCCACAGAATCCAACACACAGCAGCAAAAGTACTCCATTATTAAGTCTGTAATTGCCAAGAATTAATTTGCTAATTGCATGCAACTAATCTGCGTCCTTTTTGTTTTATATCAATTAACAGAGTAATTAAAAAAAGCAATCTTCTTGATAGTTCCTCACTGGCAGACTTAGCCCAGCAGAGCTAATGAAAGAGGGCCACCCTTTAACTAACCTCATTAGTATCTCTTCTTTCGTTAAACATCCTACAAAAAAATAGTTAATTTTGCTGCATGAAGGTCCTTGATGTTTGACTGTTAATGAGGGGGCCACACCACCCTGGTTCAGGGTTTGTTTGGAGAGTGGCTCTGTGCAAGGCAAATCCTGCTCTCTCCTCGCTGCCCTTCCAGGGATGGAGGAGCAGGGAGGCAGCTGCAGTCGTGGGCTGGGGAGAGTTTTATGGATATCAGCAGGTACCAAACATTTAAAGTTCCCTCCAGAACAGAGGGAAATTTAAATGCTCGTTTCACTCCAAAGAAAAAAAAAACTCAAACCAAACAAAAAGCCAAGAAGAGAAAAAAAAACTAAGTGCAAGGAGAGAGCAGCAAAAGAGGGGAATCACCAAAAGGCAAGGACAGGAGGATGGGTGCACAATTCTATCTGTGTCACTGTGGTGCAGGAAAACGAAACCTGTTTTCATCACTTAAAGAAATAGATTTCAAAGTCTTCCAGCAGGTTGAACATCGTGTGAACTTTCATATGAGTAATCTGCAAGTTCAGCCAGCCACTGGAGTCCAAACGCAGCCTTCCTCAGAACGTGTGGGCTTGGTGCTGCCCTCACTCAGCAGGATAAAAGCACATAAACAATTGGGGTTTTTTCTGTTGCAATAGATATGCTCTAGCATTCCATTGTCCAAAGGAGTTCTGTGAGGAGAAATGCAGCATCACTAAAGCAGCAGATATTCACTGCTTCCCAGGGCCATGGCGTCTTTTATTTTGTTTGCTTTGGGCTTTGTTGGGTTGGGAGATGCCCAACATCCCATCCCCACAGCCCTTGCCTCTGGGGCAGCATGACGACAGGCACCTCCTCCCTGACAGGCTCCTCTGAAGGCGTTTGCAGCTCATGTCCTGCTTTTTGCAAAGCTCCTGGAGCTGGAAAGTCTCGCTGCTGTAATGAGACCTTCCACCAGGAGGCAAGTCTGGCTTCCCAGCAGAGAGCACAGCACAGAGCACAGCACATCACTGCACAGAACAGCTCAGCACAGCACTGTACAGCACAGCGCAGCACAGCTCAGCACAGCACAGCACAGCTCAGCACATCACTGCACAGAACAGCTCAGCACAACACTGCACAGCACAGCACAGGACTGCACAGCTCAGCACAACACTGCACAGCTCAGCACTGCACAGCACAGCACAGCACTGAACAGCACAGCACAGCTCAGCACAACACTGCACTGCACAGCACAGCACAGCTCAGCACAACACTGCACAGCACAGCACAGCACATCACTGCACAGCACAGCACAGCACATCACTGCACAGCTCAGCACATCACTGCACAGCTCAGCACAACACTGCACAGCTCAGCACAGCACAGCTCAGCACATCACTGCACAGAACAGCTCAGCACAACACTGTACAGCACAGCACAGGACTGCACAGCTCAGCACTGCACAGCTCAGCACAGCACAGCTCAGCACAGCACAGCTCAGCACAACACAGCCCAGCACAGCACTGCACAGCTCAGCACAGCACAGCACATCACTGCACAGCACAGCACTGCACAGCTCAGCACAACACAGCTCAGCACAGCACAGCTCAGCACAACACAGCACAGCACAGCACTGCACAGCTCAGCACAGCACAGCACAGCACAGCACAGCACAGCTCAGCACAACACAGCACAGCACAGCACTGCACAGCACATCACTGCACAGCACAGCACAGCACTGCACAGCACAGCTCAGCACAGCACAGCACAGCACAGCACAGCACAGCTCAGCACAACACAGCACAGCACAGCACAGCTCAGCACAGCTCAGCACAGCACTGCACAGCACATCACTGCACAGCACAGCACAGCACAGCACAGCACAGCTCAGCACAACACAGCACAGCACAGCACAGCTCAGCACAGCTCAGCACAGCACAGCACAGCACAGCACATCACTGCACAGCACAGCACATCACTGCACAGCTCAGCACAGCTCAGCACAACACTGCACAGCACAGCACAGCTCAGCACAACACTGCACAGCACAGCACAGCTCAGCACTGCACAGCTCAGCACAGCACAGCACAGCACATCACTGCACAGCTCAGCACAACACTGCACAGCTCAGCACAGCACAGCTCAGCACAGGAGCCGCTGCAGCCAAGAGCTGCCTTTCACCATGAAGGGTCCCAGATTGTGCTCAGGTACCAAGGTCGCCAGGAATTTATTTCTGAACACTTTTTTTTTTCCCCTCGTTGGATTTCTACATTTCCTCAGTAGATTTACTGAAAAAATTTGTCAGAGTAGCAGGCGAGAGCAGTAGCAGTGTTTGCCTGGTCCAGGAACTGGGCTTTGTCAGAGGAGACTGAAATGGGTCCAGATCACTCTGAAAGGACAAGTCAAAACCCAGGAAGGTTCAAAATCCTCCTCCCAGGCAGGCTGGGAGACCATGGACAGAGACAGAATGCTCTGTGTTCCTCTTTAGGAGCTTTTTAGAAGCCACCTTTCCCACTGGACACTTTCTCCTGTTTTGGGTGGATGTTCCTCACCACATTTAAGGAAGACTGGCCAGAGAAATTCTGGATCGAATCCTCAAGCTCCTTAGACATGAAGCAGAGCTCATTTCACCACTCTCCTATCTATTACCTGTGTCTTTAAGACATGCTCTCACAAGTAGCCAGAAGTCTTCTAATTATTTGTAAGTGAAGAGAAGGGATAAAATAAAAAATAACCCACAACTGCTATTGTTATAGCACTGGTGACTTTGAGGCAAGGGTGTCTTTGCACTGCTGAGAACCAGGAGCTGGGTGACAGTCTCAGTGTCACCGTGTCCTGGGACATCACCCTGTGACAATGTGTGTGCTTGGCTTTATTTTGACCAAAACTCCCTCCCACATATCAGTTACAGTTAAGGATTGAGCTGACTCTCTCTGTGTCTCTGAAACAGTGAAAAATGCTTGCTGCTGTTTGAAACCATCAAGATTTCCTTTGCTTTCCCCCATGCAGGGATGCCTTGGAACCTGAGGGATGGCAGGGCCTGTGTCCATCTGCCTTGGCTTCCCTGCACGGGGAGCAAATGGAAGTGAAGCAGGGGAGGGGAGAGAGATGATACCACCAAGGGGGATAAAAAAGGGAGGAAAAAAAAAAAAAAAAGGAAGGCAGATTTATGCTTCAGCCATTTCCCTCCATAATCAGCTTATGTTGTAGAGTTAAATGAACCGACAGGGAACTCACGCAGGCGGATGGGGCTTGTCAGCTGGGAACCTGGAAATCAGCTGCTGGTGTGAGAAGTGTGTGCAGAGGTGGGTGTGCCAGAGCGGTCAGTGGTACCAGGGTGGTCAGTGGTACCAGGGTGGTCAGTAGTGCAAAGGTGGTCAGTGGTGCCAGGGTGGTCAGTGATACCAGGGTGGTCAGTGGTATCAGGATGGTCAGTGTGCCGGGGTGGTCAGTGTTTCAGTGTGGTCAATGTGCCAGGGTGCTCAGTGGTACCAGAGTGCTCAGTGTGCCAGGGTGGTCAGTGATGTCAGGGTGCTCAGTGTGCCAGGGTGGTCAGTGATACTAGGGTGGTCAGTGTGCACAGGTGATCAGTGTGCCAGGATGGTCAGTGTTTCAGGGTGGTCAATGTGCCAGGGTGGTCAGTGTGCCAGGGTGGTCAGTGATACTAGGGTGGTCAGTGGTACCAGGATGGTCAGTGTGCCGGGGTGGTCAGTGGTGCCAGAGTGGTCAGTGTGCCAGGGTGCTCAGTGATGTCAGGGTGGTCAGTGTGCCAGGGTGGTCAGTGTTTCAGGGTGGTCAGTGTGCCAGGGTGCTCAGTGTGCCAGGGTGCTCAGTGTTTCAGGGTGGTCAGTGGTACCAGGGTGGTCAGTGTTTCAGGGTGGTCAGTGGTGCCAGAGTGCTCAGTGTGCCAGGGTGGTCAGTGTTTCAGGGTGGTCAATGTGCCAGGGTGGTCAGTGGTACCAGGGTGGTCAGTGGTACCAGGGTGGTCGGTGGCTCTGGCAGGAGGAGGCTGGTGGATGCCCCTGCCCCTCCCTCCAGGCCGGGTGTGAAGGAGCAGCTGAGAAGAATTGCAATACCTCCCACTCCTCTGCCTGTTTGTTTCTTACAAACGCATAATGAATGCTAATGAATTCCCCACTTGGGGCATATGGTTAAGACATATAGAGGCTAACCTTGCTACAGAGAAGAAAGACCTTGATGTTACAAGATGGGGGAGGGCCAGGGGGAACCCAGCGATTCCTGAGCTGAGTTTGGGTCAGCAGGACTCATCCTGCTCCAGCCTGAGATCTGCTTCAAACACAAGGGCTGCAGGATTTGGATGGGACAGAGAAATTCTGTACTTTTCTACTAAAGGAAAGGCAAACATATGTCCACAGATGTGTTTTAGAGGCTGAGAGCTGCCATGAGGTTAAAGTAAAAGGATTTCTCCTTTCTCTGGAGAAACTGAAGGTGTCCAAAGGAAAATGTGTCACAGCAGTGCAGAAAGGAAATAGACACACAAAGATCCAAAAGCAACATTGGAAAAGACCAAAACCAAAGAAAAGACCACACCAAAACAAAATTATCATCATGCTCCAACCCCAAGACACTTCTTCTTCTCAATCCCTGTCCCTGCTGTCCCATGGTTCTCCAGTCTCCTTTCCAAACATGAAGGTTTAGGGTTATTTTGGACTCTGTAGTGTAACCAAGTCATCCTTGGGGGAATGGTAGGAGTGGCACAGGAGCCCTGAGTCCACTCCTGAGTCCTGAAGCTGCAGACAATGATGTTCAGGCAGCTGAATCCCACCCAGCGTGTCACAGGCTGGTTTGGTGGCACAGTGTAAGCCTGATGGCACAAGCTCAGGTTGGGACCCTCCAGCAGCAGGAGTTCATAGTTCTGCTTTGGGCTGATGGGTGACTGAGACATTTGTGAGCTTTCTGCCATCCTTTAGAGAGATCTCTGGTGCTGGTACCTCATGGATTAATGCTGCAAACCCTGGACTGTGCCCCAGCCTTTCACAATCCCATGTGTTTGAAAACTACCGAGACACTTCTTTTTCAATTAGAAGAGCTAAAACCTTGATTCTCCAGACAACTTTGGATCTGGTCACAAAATGCTGCCAGTACCTCAAAGAAGCAAAAACCTACAGCTCAGGATTTAAATGAGCTGGCTGAGACACCTGTAAAAGCACAGATCTCTTTGCTGGGTTGTGTGCCAAACTCTTCCTAGCTGAGTTCTGGGTCTCCGTGCAGCTCTCACCTCTGCCCTCAGACCCAAGCCAGACAGATCCAGTATTCCCCTGACATGAGTGAGATATCACCAAACATGCACCCTGATGACCAGTCCCCAAAGGGTTAGAAGACATCAAGAAAATACTCAAGGGCTTGCAAAGTATTCCTCAAAAAAAAAAAAAATCGGAAGAAATTTTCATCCACATTAAAAATTCTTTCAATACCAAAAAGCTGCCATTGGACCCTTCTGGAATCTTGCAGCAGGCAGATTTCTGAGTGAAAACACCTCTTTGGAACAGCTGGGGTTTAGGCTGACATGTGAGCTGTCTGCTCCACCATCAGCATCAGGACTTTGACCAGCGTGGGTGAAGGTTTCTCTCTGCTGTTTTCCAGCTAACTCTATCCACATCCTTTCCCCTCAACTCTAGCAGGAGCATGGACAATTTAGTAGCACTTTGAGGCATTGTTGTCCTTTGCTGCCCATCTCAAACCTTAGAACAGGAGCTGAGATTGGTCAGAATGCAAAAAAGCAGCTTTTGCCATAGCTGGAAACTGCTAATTCACCAATGCATTTCTGAGAACAAAGCAGCCCAGGTACCTCCCTGAGCAAGCCGTGAAAAACAGCAGAGAGAGAGAGAGAGAGAGCTGGAAAAATTTCAAAGTCCTTCTAAAAATTAAAGTCTGAAAGCCAGCCAAGTCCCAGCAGCCGAGTGGAGGTGCGAGGCATTTTAGTCTCCGGGGTGGGCAAAAGCAGCCGACTGCCGTATGCATCAACACCTCTTGACACTTATGAATATGGGGCTGGTGCTGATGCCCACTTGGATGAAACAACAGAGTGAGATTGCCAGCGCCAAAGTGGGTGGAAGGGAGGGATGATCTGCAGCAAGATGTTGGGTTTTCTTTAACCCTCTCTCGCACAAAGAGCACGACATCCGTGTGGGGGCTTGGAGCCGTGGGGGTTTGGAGGTTGGAGGTGTTTGGGTGCAGGTTAAGTGAAGGGTGGAGCTGAAGACCACCAGAGGAGATCTGTAGGGTTGTGTGTGTAAATGAACCACGTGTGGACGCTGATACTCAGGGCTGGGGAAAAAAGATCTGATGGATTTCTTGCAGCATTGAATGGTTTGTGGAAAAGCTTCAGCCTGCAGGGAGCTGTGGTTGTTGAGGACTCCGGAAACTCTGGGCCTCTGCAGCTACTGCAGTACTTTGCACAAAACTCAGCAGCAGCCCCCAAAGAGCAGGGAATCCCACTGCCATTAAATTTCCAAGCCCTGATGACTTCCACAAGCCCAAAGAAGATACTGAGATCAGCTAAAATAGTTCTTTACAGTAAAAGATTGTGGGAATCAGAAGTTTTTCGTGAAAGCTACTGCTAAATCAGGGCTCGGCATGGAACATGTTTTAGATCCCTACACCATAAATACAAATGCATGTGGGTGGGTGCAACCAGGTGAGAGTTTGGGTTGCAACAGCCCCTCATAGACAGACAATGAACCTCTTTCTTTTGAAATGCCAGCCTCTTTCACTTTCACAATTCTCAGTTGTCATCTCCGGTTTTTGCCAAATCCCGAACAGAGCAACAAAGTCATCCCAACCTGCTCTGCTTCCCTTCCTGCCTCTCCTCCTGCTCCCCTTGCAGGCGGCTATCCCTCTACAAAGCCTTCCCCACTCCCCCAGAGCCACCAGGATCTCGCTCAGGAGCAATCCTCTTGCCTCTCCATTTGCATGACAGACGGCTCCTTTGCCTCACCCGCTCTTCCCACAGAAGCCCGGTGCATCCCTCAGGCATCCCGTGGGGATATCTGCTTCCCACCCTCTCCCTGCCCACCCTTGTCCTCGCTCCTACATGATTCCAGCAAAGCACTGCTCTCATAAGTTGGCCCTGTGTTAACTTCTCCTCTAATTTGTCTGGATTTTCAGGGATGCAAAGAGTGAGGAGTCCTTTGATGCCTGTGATGCCCATCCTGCATGGACACTCTCCAGCCTGGCTCCAAGAGCCCCCAGTCCACCCTGGAGAGGGGCTTTGGTGGTCAGGAGGAAGACAGGAGCATCTCCCTGGGAGAGACTCAGTCCTTACCCCAGCTGCAACATGCACCGTGCCTGATATGTTGTAATGACATGAAAATGAATAGAATAAACTGACTGAGTGGCATTGTTATTAACCTTTGTTACCTCAATAAATCACACCAAAGAGCAGCAATTACTCCCATTTCTGACAAATACTGGTTTATGCTGTGGATTCCCCCCTTTGCTCTCAGTCCCCTATCCTGTCCCTCACTCTCTTTCTCAACTGGAACCTGGATGGTGCAGTGCATAGCACAGCATTGAAAGAAACAGGAAAGAATTCAGTATTATCATAAAGGCGTGTAACAGACAGCATGGGCCTTCCATGACACCCATCTTCTTCACTCCTAAAGCATCTGCTGCTCTCTTGAGTGCACTGGGTTTTCTCACTCTGCATCCCTGGGCAGATCCTGGTTCCAGCCCCCCAACCCAAAGGCACAGCAGCACTCATTCCCCTCTCCATGCACAGACACGGGCTTGTGCATTTCTTTTCCTGCATCTCAGGAATTACTGAATGAAGAGGCCAGGCAGGAAAACTCACCCTCCTCCAAACTCTGGTCCAAGGCATGAGTCAAGAGTTTGGCCCCAGACCAGGACCAGCAATTGGGCTTTTTGCTCAGCTCTGGCTTGGCTTGGGTTTTGTCACGAGCTCGTGTCACCACTGATCTGAGTTTAGGGGTTTGATGCTGCTCCCAAGCCAGCTAATTTCTGAGGTCAGTGCCACTCTTTGAGATCGATAAATTCCGAATTTAGTCAGCACAAACAGCCTCGCAGCAGAGTGCTATGCTTGCATATTTAAAGCAGTCTGGGGAAAGGACCTTTCAACAAAGGTATTCAATGAGACTTAAAAATCAATCCTCATTTGCAGAAACTGGCAAAATATTGTAGTAGCCATTGTTAAAATGCCTGGATTGATAATAAATCAGAGCTGACAAATATTTCAGGCTTTTTTTTTTTTTACTTTGTAGATTTGTTTTCACAGAGGACCTGGTTGTGGATACAATTTTTCTTCACAGAAATATTCAGAACTGTATTTCTGTAAACTTCAAAAAACTTTTTATAAACCTGGCAGAACCTGTGGTTTGGGTTTTGTTTTTTTTTTTTTTTTGTACTATCTTTTCTTCAGGAGATTTTAAAAATTCCCTGGGGATTTCCAAGTAAATATATATGGTGAAAATAGTGGCACTATAATATCATGTCCAGTCTTGAAATAGTTTGAGACGAGAACTGAACAAATGGTCTGTGGCCGTGAACTGCTGAAGTTTGGGTTCTTCTTGCATCCATGACTGTCCCTCACCTGTCTCAGGAGCCTGTTTGTGTTGCACTGTCTGTGCTTACACCCCACTCCACAGGCCAGAAAATACAGAAGCACTGCAGGGCTGGTTGGCCTGCCAGGTGAAACCTTCTTTTTGAGATTTGCTGGCCTGTATTTGCTTTCTCATGCTTAGATTTTCATGAATGCAGCATGAAACCCATGTCTGACATCAACACCCTCTGGTGCAGGATCAGTTTCCCCTGTCTCTATGTGCTGCACAAACCCATGAGACATAAGAGAGGCCCAAAATCATTGTAGACCCTCATCTCTGTCTGGGAGAAAACAAGGGGACATTAGATAGGATTGTGTTAATACTCTGAATAAATTCCTTATTTCCTCTGATGCGATTTTAGGAGTGTGGCAATGTGTGGTTTTCAGCCAGGGAACTACAACTGTTAGGACCAAAGGGAAATATCCAGCTCTTCCTCAAGCTACTGCTTGTCTCAGTAGCTTTGCTGTTGCTGGATTTGCAGTGAGATCCAACCTTTGTTTTAGGTCAGCTCGAATCTAATTTAGGGAGGAATCTTTGTCGTGTGTATGTCTGTGTGACTTATGTGCTTGGAGTTGATTTTACTGGCCCAATCTTATTAAGGACTGATTATAGAGTGAAGACTGCAGCAGAGTCCATGAGGGGATGGGAGAGGTGCCCTTTATTGCTAGTGAGGGGTAAGTGTGTGAGCTAGGAAGAGTGAAAGGGACACAAACCGGACATAAATCATCCAGAATGCCAGCCAGCAGAGCCTAAAACCCACAGAAAAAACAAGATTATTTCTCTTTTCCGAAGAGCAGCGGATGTGACCCAAACCCTGCTAGCGAGCAGTGACTTCAGCAGGTGTGCAAGAAGCAAGACAGGACCTCTTGCTTCATTTTCTGCACTTCCATTACCCTAAAACAATCCTTCCTTTCCTGCCTCCCCCACTGCTTCAGAAGAAAGAAGGTGGGATTTTGTCATTTCCATCAGCATGAGGGAAGTGGGGCTCCCCAGATTTCCTCCCCTTTCTTTTCTGCTGGAGCATGTGACAGTTTGCAATGTGAGGAGCGGGCGGCTGCAGGAGCAAAGTAGTACAAAAAAAAAAAAAACAACAACCACCCAGTCCCACATCACAATGACTTTCCTCAGATGATAAACATAATAATAAAACCCCTCCTAGTAGCCAATATGATGCTAATGCTTCTTAGCTCTGTCAAAAGTGAAAACAGCTCCTTGCTGTCAATTACTGGAGGGACAGCTGGAGTCTCTCCTCTCACTGTCAGGATGCAGACATATTGCATGTCATCGAGAAGGTAACAAATTCACCAGGACAGCATCACCATCTGTCACCAACAGAGACACCGCCGAAACAAAGGGTCAGGCTCGGCCCTGAGCTCTCCCTGTGCTGCTCGGCCTTCCCTGCTCAGAGGAGTGCAGGTTCCCCCCAAAGCCAACCTTCATGCAGAGGGGATTTGAGTTTGTAAACCAAGGGCATGAGGTCTGAGCTTTGAAATTGTTGTTTCCGCCAGAAAGCCTCGTGCTGAAGCCTTCAGAGCCTGCTGATGGGTGCCAGCCATGGGGTGAAGCCCTGTGGGGTTCAGCAGTGTCCCTCACCCAGCTTCCATGGGTCTGCCCCCCTTCCATGCCCTGTGTGCACGGGGAGAGGTGTTTGGGATACTCACAGGAGCCAGCGGCACCCAGGGAGGGCTGGGGGATCAGGCTGCAAGTCGATTTGTTTGGGGACAGATGGTTGAGTCCCCACATTATTGAAGTCTGACTGCCCTGGATCTGCTCTCGTGAGGAGAAGCTCACCACCCCAGGAAGGCACTTGCAATGGGCCAAACTCTGCACATGATCTGAAACGCAGTCAAATGACAAATCTGTTTTGAGGTCATTGTCAGTATTTAACCATCCTTCCAAAAACTTCAAAAATCCTCTTCAAAATAAAAAACAACACTCCTCAATTAATAATGCCATTTTTCAAAAACAGGTTTTTGAAGATGCTGTTCAGAAGAATAGTGTAAATAATGTAAATAATTTAAGCGATTTTTTTTTCCTCTAGCATATATTGTTGTGCTATTTAAAAATAACCCACATAACTCCATTCTTTCACTCCAGACGAGGCTTACTTCCAACGGATGATGTGCTAATTATTTCAAGAGCAAAGTTTATTTTTGACAGCAAAAATCATTGTACTTAAAATCATGTAGAGTGCTGAGACTTTGGGTGAGCCTGAAAGAAAGATGTTTCTGCAAAACTAGCCCGATGTGACAATGCAACATGTTCACATAGCCCCTGTGCTTGTGTCACAGCATTAATTTGGGATACCCTGCGGCTGCTGGCAAATGCAGCTCTGCAGGGTCCAGCTGACATCTGGGGATACCCTTTGGGTTTCCAAAGTCAGATGGCAGCTTTGCTGTTTACTGTCAGTTGCAAAATCCAGGACTTTTAATTTATATTATTAAGTATCTCAGGTGCTGTTGTGGAGTTAGCTCATGAGTCATCCTGGTGAAGATGAAGTTACCTGGAATTAGCTGGCACAATTCAGACTTTTGTGGTCGTTTGGAAGCTTGCAGGATCTCCCTGCAAATCCTGCCTCTCCCCTGCTCTATTGAACAGTAATAATCCAAAATAAGCACAATTGAAATATGAACTTAATTCCAAAAATGCAGCACAGAATGGACTTGCTGCTGCTCTTTGCCAACTTGCACTGCTTCCACTGAGATTTACAACCAGCACACAGAGAAAAAGCTGCTACAGCAGACATAAGGATTCATTTCTAACAAGGAGAAATATCCCATCCTCTAGTCACAGGCCTGCATGCCAAAACCCACTTCATACTTTAGGCTACAATAAATGACAAGTGACCACGCTGAATCACAGGAAACAACTTTTAAAGAAATTACAATGACTGCTTCCCTGCCTTCCCAGCAGCATTTCGTTTCTCAAACCCAGGATGAACAGCTCCAGCAGGGAGAGGCAGAGCATGGGGCTGGGAGGCTGCATCCACCATCCTCCTCTCCACCCTTCCATCTCCCCAGTGCCCGTGGGCTGCCTTGGGGTTTCTCACTTGATTCTCCTCCAAGGTTGTGTCAAGACTGCTGTGAAGTGGAAGTCATGGGATATTGCCAGCAAGGGGCTGGAAATTTTATTTGGATTGTGCCTGGCAGTCCTCCCTCCATCCCTCCCATCCTGGAACACCCATGTCCTTTCCTGCACAATCCAGGAGACGTTTGGGGGAGCTGTGAAACTTTCACGCTCAGAGTCATGTAAGGCTGTGGGAGTGAAAGGGGGAGGTTTGCAAACTGGTCTGGGAGAGCCAGTTTGTGTTTGGGAAGGGAAAGTGGTGGCTGTCCTCATTAGAAAAGAGACCACAGAATGGCCCCATATCTGTCACCATGAGCTGAGGGCAGGGGCTTGAGGCTCTGATTGCTGCTGTCATCCAGCCCCACACTGGTGTCTTCTCCTGGGGAGGGAGGATGGGTGTGATTCACTTGTTACACAACTTCCACAGAACCCACTTCCCTGAACTCCCACCATTCTGGAGGTGGCTCTTTGGCAGAATTTTAGGTGGTCTTTGGTCTGCTACCCTCACTATGTTAATTTCGTTGTGAGAAGCAGACAGCCTAAAAATTCACTTGTGGTTCCTCTACCAAAGCCTTTCAGGATGGTGTTTTCCAGTACACCAAGGGAGAGCTGTGATCTGGATCTCCACAGGGAAGCTGAGGCCATTGGGGAGGCTGTGACAGTGCAGGGAGGTGAGCTCTGAGATATTTTTCTGCCCTTCAGGAAATCCTTCTCCATAATCCTCACATATGACAACATCCTCCACTGAGCAAATCCCTGACCCCCTGCAGAGAATCAAACCTGGACACTTTGCTGAAAGTCAGAATCTCACCTCTAAATTTGAACACAATCCTGCCAAAAAACAACCTCAACATATTCACTTAGGAAACCATATAAAGTATTTCTCCTTGAAGAGCATCTTGGTCTGCTTTGAAGAGATCATCTCTGCACAGAACCTGCCTGGTTTAACCCAAGAGTTGCCGGTTTAACGGCATGGAAGGATGGAGGCTGAGACACACACTTGGGATGTGGACAGGATTTTGAATTCTCGTTTGCCAAGGTTTCATCAAAGTGAAGCAAATCTTACTGTGGTTACCCAGTTTGGTTTGCCCTGTGATAAGCTTAGAGTGGAATGAGGGTATTTTATCTCTACGACTAAACAAGAAAAAGGCCAAATGAACAAATGCTCCTCGTGCCCCTCCCTGACTCAGTCCATGCTGGGCGCTGACTTCACAGCTGGTGCTCGCAGCTTTCACAAAGCCCTGTGCAGCTATTTTGGAACTGGAGCTGATCTTTATGCATTAACATGGACCCAGATTTTAGAAGAAAACTCACATCTCCTTTGAGCTGCTGCTCAGAACATTTTGCTCCCTCACTGGCTCTGCCTGCAGAGCCCTGTAGCCACCACCAGCAAAAGGGACGTGAGAAACCCAAGGCTGCTCCTTTATTAAACAGAGCTGAAAACTTTGAGACAGAAAAAAAAAAAAAACAACCCCAAACCTTAGTTTGAAAGCAATATCTGCACTTAGATATTGTTTGGAATGTTGCTGCAATATAGAGACGTTAAAATACAACCTGAGCTGTTGTCCTGAGAGCACATTTCAGTGGTGCCTCCCCATCAGATGCTACAGCAGGGCTTTGTCTGTGGCACTGTACATAAAAATTGCTTCTCTCTCCAGTTTGTCTCTGGGGTGGAAAGAGCAGTTGATAAAAATGCAGCTGTTTCATTACTTTGGACAGGGAGCGGAAAAAAAATTGGAGAGCTATAAGGGAAAGCCAGATGGGAAGAACCTGATCTGAGGAGCTTTTCTAAGGAAAGATTTTTTTTGTTTGAACGCAAGTGGCTTTTCAACGTGGATTTTTGGTATTGCCCACATTTTTCTCTCTGAAACAATTCTGACATTTCCATTAAAACTTCTCATTTTGACTCATAATTTGATTCAGTCCATAAAAATCAGCAAATGTTGTGATTTATCTCTTAGAAGTCATGCACATATTTGAAGAAATAAATGAAAACATGTCTAAAATCATCAAGAATTTTGGAACTTCTGGGGTTTTTCTAGTAACTTGACCACCTATAGTAAGCAATAGGCAAATAGAAAAGGCACAGTTTTTACTCTGAGGACACAGAAAGGGGGAAATGTTGAGAGCAGGGGGGTCATGAGGGACTGCACACAGCTGGGCCAAGGCACACAGGTTTGTTCAGGACTGGTTTAGAGGCCTTTTACAAACTGGGAACACTTTCAGCACAGTTTCTACACAATGTGTCAAGATGTGTATGGGTGTAAGTGCTGCTGGAAAACAGGGTTATCCATTAAACAACAAATCTGTCTCCTCTGGTCTCAACTTATCAAAGGCACCTCCACCAAAGGTATTTAATGAATAAACACCAAAAATAATTCATACTAGACACAGGAGAGGCACAGACTTTGTGTAGGTCATAAATGCTGTGAGCCTGGGGCATGGCCCACACTTTGTGTTTCCTGTATCCCTTTGTTCAGTGGTTACTGATAAAAACACATTTTCTAGGAATGCAATTGTTCAGTCCTCCTGTGTGACTACAATGAATGAGTTGAGCAGGTGAAGGCAATGGGCCCAGAAATATTTTACTGAATTTGAATATTTGAAATATTTGAACATCCACAATGATAAAAAGTGATGTAAGCAATGAAGTGCATTTCTTACCAATTAACATTTTTTTCTTTAGTCCAACAACAAATTAGTTTTCTAAAAGATCTGAGGTATTAGAGAAACGTATTTCTGGGATTTTTGTTTTGGTTTTTTTAAAGTAATTTCCCAAGTCAGGTCTAAGAGTCTTGGCTCTGCTGACACCCAGTAGAGACAGATTCATTCTTGAGACTTGGGGCAAGATTTGTCAAAGGCAAAATGAGGAGATTTTTTTGACATTTCTCCTTGGTGCACTGGATGAGCACTTTCCCCACAGTCGCTGCAACTGCTCTGGCACTGAAACCCCCTCGTTTGCTCCAGCTGAGATGGTTCACAGTGAGGTGAAATGAAGCACACATTTGCACACAAATACTGGAAAAACACCAAGTGCACAGCTAATGATGTCTTGGTTTAAATTACTGTTTTTCCATAAAGGTAGAAACACATCTGAAATTCACTGTTACATTCTGCATCCAATGTGAGAATTTTTTTTTGAAGTCTCACGAATCTAGATCCAGTTTTCACAAAAACCCAAAACAATTAAGTACCTGATTTATTTAGGCAAGTTCAAGCAAATTCAAGAAATCCTTATTACAGTTATAGAAGTTTTACTTGCAGCTGAAGTTCTTTTCTATCCAACAGACAGGGACTAACCACTTCTACAGACTCAAAAATGGACATTTACTGCAATTTAAAAAGTATCTGGGAACCTGAGGATGCATATGCACATACTGGGATTTTTGAAAGTTCTTGAACATCTTTAACAGCAGCTACATGGCACAAGCTTTGAACGCTGCAGTAGATATCTGTATGGATTTTCAGGCAGAGAAGTGTTTCTATAAACACAGGTTACTATTTGTAGGGATAAATATAGAAGAATGTAGACAAACACACTTCTGAGGATGGTTGTTTTTGAGAAGATTTTCTGGAATCCTCCAAAGTTTTAACATTTAGACTGCTTTGGTAGAATGTGAAAGACAAAATGAGTACGTGGACCTTCCTCAGGTTTTCCTACCAAGTAGCTCCACCAAATTAGGAATTTAAACTGAGTCTGAAACAGCACTTAGTCTGCATTTACAGACGTATTGCCCCAGGATAAGAGATGTAATTCTCTGAAATGAAGAAAATTAAATCATTACCCTCTTCACCCAAGCCTTTTTGCTGTTGGAAAGTTAGTTTTGCATTTAATGAATACGGGCTCATGTCTTTCTAATGAGTATGAGATAGCTGATGTAATTGAAAACTTAAGCAGGAAAAAATCATTACAAGGTTTGGTTGGGTTTTTTTTTTTAATTAATTTATTTTGTATATTTGTGTTATGAGTGATAGCTACCAGTAGAGTAATGGGGATGGAAAACCACAATTTACTCAATAGGCAATTCAAAACCATGTGTTGTAATGGGAGATTCCCCCTATTTTACCTGCCTGAAGGGAAGCAGCTGGAGGAGAGTTTTCTGCTGTACTTCCCTGTGTCCCTGGGAGATCCTTGGCACCTCCCTATTCCCACCTTCCTCCTACTCCTTGCCATCATGAACTCCTTCTCATATTTTCTCTTCTCCCTTTTTTTCCTGACAGAAAACACCTCCTCTGCCCCTTATTCTTCAGGACTGTCAAGCGTCCTGACATTTGGGAATGGCACCCTCAAACAGAGAGGTGGGTAGGGGATAACACTCCTGGGCTGCCTTCCCTCCACAGCCCCACAAAATCCTCCTCTTGCGCACTGGGATGCATTTCAGGCTGGGTTTTTATCTTCCTGAGGCCCAGGAACTAAGCAAGAACCAAGGAAATGCAGGGTAGAGCTGCTCAAGGGCTGTGTGTGTCTGGGACTGCAGGGATGGCTGGGACCTGGACAAAGGACAGACTCTGGTCCCCTCTGCTTGTTGTTCAGTCCTTCAGCCAATGTCCCCAGTGCCCCAAAGACTGATGGCACTGGTTGTCACTGTGCTCCCAGGCATGAAACTGAGGAGAGGAAAATGAGGTTTTAGTAATGAAAGGACATCCAGGGGAAGGGCAAAAGTGGTGCTGGGGTGAGAGGGGAGTGGTTCATGGGATCAATGTGGGTCATAACAGATCCTTAAATCCACACTGTTAACAGGAAGTGCTTTCCGCCTTTTTGATCTCTCCCCAGGTTTTGATTATCCCCACCAGCTCTCTGCACATTTACGTCTGAAGGCCAGCCTTCATCTGCAGGCACATATATCATTCCCAGACACAGATCTTGCTTTTTAAGCTTTTTGTTTTCCTTTGACCTTTTACCAATAATCAGATATTTTGTGTGTCCTTGCTCTCCCATGAATAGCTTTTCTTGGCCTTCACCATCCACAGCAGAATACCTGTCATTAACCCCTGATATCATCCTCCTGACAGTCCTTCCCATGCTTCCTGTACAAAAAAAAATTCATCCTCATGCCCATTTCAGAGACCATCCTTGAGATATCATCTCAAATTTCAAGAACTAAATCAAAAGAGAGAGGAGGTAAAATGACCTGGAGAAGCTCTTGCTGCCAGGAATTTTCCTGGAAAGCCCCATTTGCCCCATTCTTTGGCTACTGCAAGGACCATGGTTAGCACCAGGCCCTACATTGTCCTCAAGGAAGATTTCAAAAATAATTGAGAGTGCTACGTAAAGGAAAGATATTTCTCTGCACACTGCAGCACTGACTGAAGGCTTTCCCAGACTCCAGCTTATCCTTCCTTCCTGTCACCAGCCAGGAGTGTGTGAGAGCTCCCTAATCAGTTCCACGTGGTCATCCATCTCCTGCCTGCAGTCCCTGGCTGTCTAAACCTGGCTGATTCTGCCCCAAGTGGATTAGGGAGTGCACATCCCATTGCTGCAGCCTGCAGGGCTGGTAATAGACAGCTGGGGAAAGTGAATGTCTTCAAGGAGCATCACTTGATCTGGGAGAGGATAAATGTCTGAAACAGTAGCCAAGGGTGATGTCCTGATCCAAGCGCATAATTTATCCACAAATTGGCTTCCTGAAAAGAAGCAGGAGCAGAAAAACACCTCTGCTTCCTGGCAGATCGAGCTGAGACAGGAGAAGGTCGCAACTCTGCTCCAGGACTGGATCTGGGCAGTGATTTTTCTGCTCTTCCTTTCCACAAACGCTCAATTTGAAACCAAATGTCAGTCCCTGCTCAGTGTTCAGATTAGAACACACGCATCTGGAGACCACTCATTGCCCTGAAAGCCACCCAAGCTGGCTCTGGAGTTGGAGACGAGGGTGGAATGTTCTTATCCCGGAGCCAAGGCTGTCGCTGCGCGAGCACAAAAGGCAGTTGGTAGGACATCAGCTTGTGGGAGTCTCCTTAGTTACCATAAGGAAAAGTTAAATGTCACAATCTCCACTGGATCAAAACTACAAGAACAGAGATTATTTATTTGTGCTCAGATCTGGGCTTAGCTGTTGAGCTGAACGTGAGGATGGAGCTTGCAAGGAAAGCGAGTTTTGGGTTCTGAGGTAAAACTGGAGAAGTCAAGGCAGCAAGTTTTAAATGAGGTTGGGAGATTGTGGCCTCCCTGATCTACGATTTAGTTTATCTTCATCAATATTTTAATGTGTCGTTTTGCTCGTATGAGCTAAATTTAACTAATAAATTCTCTGTCTGAGGAGAGAAGAGGCACAAGATCTACAAAGCAGTGATTCTGATCTTATTCTCATGTCAACTTCCTGACGACCTCAGCGTGACATGGGCAATATCTGCTGCAGGGGAGTGAGGTGGCATCTCTCTGAGATGGGATTTACAGCACAGTGACCCACACGTCCCACACCTCCACATGTCCCACACCTCCAGCCCTTAAACCTTGCACCTCACACTCAGGTCTCTGCTGACCAGAAACAAATCAAAGAAAAGCCTGGTTGAAATGTTATTGGCAATTTAACAAGATGCTAATGCCACTGCCAGCACTGAGACCTTCACAACATTTTTTTTTTTCAGCCCAAAACTCACCCTTTCAAAAGTCAGCAGCACTTTAAAGAGGCAGAGCAAAGGAAATGGTGCTCATTAATCATTCTTCCATGACAACACTACAGGGTGATTTCTGCTCTACACCTTTTTGCACAATAGTATGCAATTTAATTGCTTTTAAAAATGCTTTAATGATACAGACCAAAAGCTGATCTTAGCAACATCTTTTCTAATTCAGTGGAATTAAGGACACAGTTGGTAGTTGACAGAAATGAGCAACTGAACCACTTCAAAAAAGACAAATATATCTCAAACCTCAGTCAGGCTAAATACAACATTTTCTGCAAAGGGCCCACTAGATCACCTCCTATCTATCCTCAATCTAAAATGCCTTTTAACTTTCTGTCTGGCCAACACATATCAGTTCAGAGTATTTTCACCCAGGACCTTCTTGTCTGTAAGAACTGCTCTCTGAGGAGCAGCTTTTACAGATGGAAAGAGGATGGAGACACAGATGCCTGGTTAGTAAACTGAACAGACAAAACAGATGAGGATAGTGATGGAACGCCAGAGAGTCTTTACAAAAATTAGGAGTCATAGACCACCAGGTGTTCAAATAAATGTGGTGTATCAGCAGATGCAGCTTTCCAGCAGCACTCAGCAGGCTGGGTGCTGGATACACAGTGGGTGCTTCACTAGGATTGTGTTAGATGCCAAGAACTCCTCTGAAAAAGTCAGATTATTATGTGAATGCATCAGCTCTGAAGCTGGACTTTTCTGCAGGTCTGACCTAGAAAACAAGAGCTTGAAACTGAAAATGTGTATGGATATTGCAGAGAGTTAATGACATGTTAAACAGGGGATGCGGGCTTTTTTTGTGATAAAATGTCCAGAAGTCAGTGAATGATTTTTGTATTTGTGCCACCAGCTATAAAGGGCTGGTTTTAAGGTTGATTTCAGGTCACTTCTGTCACTTGTTGTGATGTGTGGGCACATAGGAAGCAATGAGGCCCTTCCCTGCTAAAGGGGCGATTACTAAATCCATCCATGTTTTTATATATCTGCACTTTGTGACCAAATTATCTGATCTCAGATTGCCTTTTTCTCCCTAGGTGGGATTTTCCAGCTCTTTGACAACTTTTCAGCTTCTGACACTGCAGAACAGGACAGTCTTGCTCTGGCATCCCTTCTCAGGGAGGGCTTTACTGAAATGTCACAAGGATTCCTGCCTTTTCTGGATTTCAAGGAATGGTGTTTCTGCCACATCATTGCCAGGAGAAGCAGAATTTCTGGTCATTGGGGTAGGAACCAAACTGAAGCCCCACAGATGGGATAAATCTGCCCAGTGCTGCAAATAGAGGCAAACTCCTTGAGAAAGGTGCTCAGAATTCAGGCCAGAGGCACAAAGAGGATGAAAAATGCCAGTTTTTGGGGAGGAGGGGGTGAGGAGAGAGGAGGAATGCAATTTGTGAATAAAGAGAGAGTCCTCATTCTATTCAGCTTTGCCTCTGGATAAGCATCTGTGGCCATCTTCTCCCAGCCAGAAATGTGCACTGTGACTCTCTCCAAGCCACACAACATGCTCCCAGTCCTGAGGTTTCCATCTGCTATCAGATGGAAACAGAGCCAAGGCCAGTCCAGAAGAGATTACCTTCCTAAGGTGGAAGACGTTGCTTTTTCTAAAAGCTATTTATGAAAACCAAATTTGATGCAGGAATAGACACAGCAAACTTACTGGAAAATATTCACCTCAATGGGAAACTTCGCTCATGGACAGAGTTCTACATCACACAGCACCTTAAAAATTCCTCTGGGATCATTATTCTTAAAGGGATTCATTTCAGTGCTGATGGGGCTGCCTAGAAGGATATCTTCTCATCAAGCTGTAGATATGAGTGATTCCTTAGATTTAAAAATAAAATAAAATAAATACTTCGGGAGTTGTAGGCCATGGACAGGTTTCCTTTTTGAACCAGAACTGCCAGTGAGAGGGCTGGCACCACTGGGCTGCTGTTTTCCAACCCTTGCTGTCTATGACTGAAGAGATGAAAAGCACTGTCAATTTGCCCCATGCAAAAGCCCCAGACCTGATGAGGCTGGGAAATTTCATTATTGCTCAGGGAAATCTGGAACTTGAGAGTTTTGAGAGCAAACAGCCCAGCCAGGCTCCAAAAGAACAAGAAGCAAAAAGCTCGTTTTTAGGTGAGCTGATATTTTTAGCTGTCGAGAGAAAACAAAGAAGAGAGGTAAGGTCATAGAGCAGGTCGATGGCAGGAACAGAAACAGAACAGATCTCTCTCCTTCCCAGCTGGTGCCCTCCTCACAACAAGGTCTCTCCAGCTGGAGCAAAGCCTATCCTAGAAAACTTTGGCCCCATACATGCAATTTTCTTCCTCTGGCTTTCATTTAATAACTGGGATACAAGGCTCGCTCTTGTGCTATTGTATTAGTTTAATGTACATTTATTTTGTATACATTATCTTTCCTTTCAAGCACTTCAATATGTCTGAAAATAAGAGATAAAAAGGGATAACACAGTAGACACACAGCAACTCCCAGAGAGGCAGGCAGGGTGTGAAGAACACTGAATTCCCTCATGATATTATTATATTGCCTTCTTTGCTGCACAGTGTTACAGTAAGTAAGGGGATTAGCTGCTTGTCTTCCAATATATAGATGAAGAGAAGAAAAAAATGGCGTTTGTTTCAATAGTTCTTTTTGCCTACAGGAAGAAAAAAAATCCTGCTTATTCAAAATATTCTCCTTCTGCTGCATCACCCTCGTTTCTCAAGAAACCATCTCTGCCTGAGCCGAGGGAGAAAGGAGAAGGTAGAGAAGCTAGAATATTCATCATCATAACTACACATGCACTCCCTCTGTAGGGTAATAAGCCTTAAGTGGACGTTGCCCTTTGGAGCTGGCACCTCTTCCAGGGCAGGTGGAACCTGGGGGGTGGAACCCTCCCTTATTCCTTCAGGGAAAGCCAAAGAGGAGAGCATCCCAGAACCTGGAGAAAGTGTTCAGGTCCTGTAGTAGGAATAAAGTTAGATTCTGGTCAGAGTGTGTGTTTGTCACCCTGAGAAAGTACAGGCAGACTCTTGAGTATTTCAAACGTTCCCCTGGACGCTGGCTGCTGAGGGAAAAGCGAAGGATGAGGTTGTGTCAGCTCTCCTGCTTCAGGAAAGGACTTGAAGAGCAACAGGAGATTGTGGCATCCCTGATCTATGTGTGAAATATGTGTTTCCCCATGTGTGAAAGCCCCACTCACCCAGCTGCAGGGAGGTGCAGCACAGCTGGAGAGGTCAGGGCAGCCCTGGAACAGTTCCTGGAGAGCTGGGGCTGCACAAACTCCAACACAAAAAGCCCCTCGTGCTGAAGGCAAACCACAGCAGCAGATTCCACAAGAGAAGGAAGAGAGATCATTCCCAAACGTGCCCAGCTCTCTCCAGGATCAGGTCCTCTCACCTGACGTGCCACTCAGCCTGGTGTCTGACCTAGCAATTAAGATGTCCTTCATTGTCTATTGAGTGTGGAAAGTCTCTCTCTCTTTACCCCAAACACTAATTTAGAAAGCAAAATGCCAGAGTGACTGCCTCTCCCGGGTAATTTTTCCCCCTTCAGATTCCCTTGCTTCCTTTATTTGGTGCCAGCAGAAAACAATATGGTTTCTCTCATTGTCTTCTATGAAGACTTCCAAGCAAGGGGGGAGATTATTACTGTTCCAGCGTGTGACGACATAATAGGCTCCTGTCCCAGAAAACAAAAGTCTTTGCAAGACGATAAAGAGACAAGTCCTACTTATGATGTCACCAAGAAGACAGTAATAAAAATAAAGAAAGGAAGGGGGGGGGAAAGATAAGAATAAACATCTGTATATTGGGAATAACAATAACATTTGTTCTGCCATTTATTTCTGAAAGATGCCTTAAATTGCGCCTTGTACAGAACAGAAAAGACTTTTGTGTGTGTGTGTGTGTGAGCACAGATGGATTTATAATAATAAAAAAATCCATTGAAATGCAAAGTTTAGGATTTCCTCCCTCCCCCTCAAAAATAAAAAGATCAAATAATTCTTGACAAAGAAAACTGTTCCGGTTCTATTTTTTTCCCTGATCTTCTCAAGTTCTGCCCCTTTTTTAACCATGAAGAGCAAAATGTAGGATTCCTTTCAAAAGAGAAATGTGTATATTTCTGGAAATACGCTTTAGGTTGTATAATTTATAAGGCACGTGAACAGCAGAAATACAGGAACTGATTTTCCTTCAGTTGCCACTACCACTGGGAAGATGGAGGAGCCACCCCTCACCCAGGGGCTTTTTCCCTGAGGACAAGGAAGGGAGGACACTGGGTTTGGAGAAAGTCATGGGCACTGTGTGGAAATCCCTGTCCTGTGGGTGGGGATGTGAAGCAGCACCAACCCTGGTCCTGGCAGCAGCTGGGTTGTGTTTGTTCCCAGTGTGGGATGCTCCAGGCACGAGGCTCCTCAGGCACATTGGGAATGCTCCTGAGCCACCCCAGGGCTCTGCCCACAGAGGACTCTGTGCATGGCCACAGCAATGACCCACGCTGCAGTGGCATCCACACGGATGTTCTGGGTGTGCACCAGCCTGCCTCCGAGCAGAGCTTGTCCCTCTGCTTGGAAAAAGGGGGGACCCCTTGCTCATTTTCAAATGAGTGTGAGCTGTGCATTAATTAGCATGCAGCTCGTGGGCCTCTGATCTTCAAGGTGAGATCATGGAGTGCTCTCTGATGTGGGAAGAGGGGAACTGAGGCACTGCAAGGCTCCAGCAGCACTGCCTGTTTGCTCGCTGGCTCTGTGGAGGTCCTAAAGGAGTAGGGGAGATCAGAGTACACAAATCACAGCCTTGGGCAAGGAGGGACAGCATCACTTCCCACAACTGCTGCTGTGGGGAACACCAGGAGTTTTTTCTCACAGATTGCCCAAAACCCCAACAAAATCAGCCTCATTGCATCAATGGCTCTAATGATTATTTCTTGCTCCTGAAGGCAGCATTGTAACAAAGGTGGGCATTATTGTATAAATAGCAACAAACTAGGCATTTACATCTGATTTACCTCTCCTAGCACGGTTATTCCTAAGACTTGCATAGCTTTATTAGATCTATATTAATGTGTATTAATAATAACAATTGTACTTGCAATTAATTTTAAAGCCCACCATCAATCTTTCTTAGAATTCAATCTGATGCACAGCCAGAGGGAAGGGACGTGTGCACTGAATTCCATTTTAACCCCTTCCTTTTTTTGTTTCCCAGCACTGGATTTATGGTGGATAATAACCCGCATTTGCGGGCCAGACCTGAAGAGTTAAATTTACCATCTCAGGGAGATAGGACATCATCAAACCCTAAACCACAAATACGTGGACAGAGGAGAACAATGCGCCCCTCCCTCACGTGACCGATGTCACTGGTGGAATTAGGAATTAACGACAAGATTAAAGCCACGATTTTAATTTCTCAGACAAAGCTGGTTATCTGGACAACCATCGTAAGCAGGTGGCCAGCTCGCCAGGTCCCATGGACACAAGGGCCAGCATAATGCAAAGTGGACTGGGAGGTAATAATTCAGCAGATAACCCCTGACACTCTCATTCAGTTGCTAATTCACCCTGCGTGCAGGAGCTGTAACCAGCGTTTAAAGATGCGTTATGATATTTAAAGCCTAATTTATTCTCTTTATTAAAAATGATATCAAACGATATTTCACTCTCTCTTTTGGTGAAGATTAACTGTTTATGATCCTTGTGTATTATGTGGGGCCATAACCATCACTCACATCAGCGGCTTGGCCAGGGCATCTGAGGCCCTTTTAGATTAATTGTCTGGTGGTTGTTTGTTAAAGCACAGGAGGTGCCATGGAAGGAAACAGCCTCAGTTCTGAATCAACTTGAGACAAGTATTAAAAACATCTACTTGAGCTTGGTTATTTATAATGACCTTCATATTTTTGATGCTCTTTAGCATAGGTAGATATACATTTTTGAATGAGAGTACAGAAGATTTATTGTTTATTTATTTATTTAACACCCACTTTTCCTTAATTGGATTCTTTCTAAAAGAATAGATTGATCACTCCCTAAACAGCTACACTTCCCAGGTATCCCAGAGTTCAGGAACTTATAAGATGCACCAGTGGTGTGAGCAAGTTACAAATACTGTGTCCAAGCTGCACCATCTGAATCCCTTCACCAAGCCCTGGATGAGCCACTGGGTATTGATGCTTCCAGCTTCCCTGGAGAATGGATTTATTTTTTTCTGCTCTGGACTCTCTGGCACATTTTCTCAAGCATCTTTTTGCCTTGCCCAGAAAGAAAACCTCATGGCTCAGCTATTCTATCCTACAAAGACCAGTCCTAGTCTTCCAGGTGCTCCACAGGTCCCCTAAACTAGCCCAGGTGAAAGGAATCAGAAAAGCCATATAAATATGTGTGAGGTACCATTGCAATGGCCAGGGAATTTCTAAAGAAATAAGACTATTTATTTTAGTTGCTTGTAGCTAATGAAGTATCATTAAGGCAGGTCACTCCTGTTAAGAAGGTGAAGTTTGAAATAACAAAATGGAATTAGTGTAGAAATAGCAAGGAACTGTCCTTCTGAGAAGCAATGAAGAGAAATGAATGGACATTATAAAGCCAGATAACACTATCTGCAAGGGTTAAAAAAGCACAACCTCCTCCAAACTTTCTTTGAAACAGAAGTAGAGCGTTAATGGAGCAACACTGCAGTACAACACAATAATGGGGAGTTGTGGGAGGGAAGAGACATTCAGGCTCCAATTTGGACACAGGCACAGGAGCTGTAAGAGCCCTCTTTGGGCTCCCTTTGGCTCGGTGCTTGTCTCCAGCATTCCAGAGACCACTTCCAGCCACACTTATGATGTGATGGCACTACAACAGTTCAGGCTGCATCACTCATCCCACACCTCCTTTTCATTCACTTGTACCTCCGGATTTTCTAAATTTTAACCCACTGAGACTGCTTTGATTTTTGTGCCTGCCCTAAAACCCCAGCAGCTCTGGAGGATTCTGCTGGCTCGTCATAAAAGGAGCAGATGTGAGGAGAGCCAGCCCTGCGGGAGCTCCTGTCCCCATCCCGTGCTGCTGCAGGCCTGGAACAACTCCACCAATTCCAGGAGGCTGCACTGGTGCTGCAGGGAGCAGAATTTGGGCCACTGATGAAACAACAGGACAGTATGTGGGTTTTTTGCTGTAAAGCTAAGGTGGAAGCAAACGGCTCTTACAGCTCCACAGCTCTGTGGAATTGCACGGATTTAGAGCTGCAGAGCATCTCTGGTGTCTCTTGGTCTAAAGGGATCCTAATTCTGAGTGAGGGAAAGCAAGCAAGCAAATGAAGCAGCAAAGAAAGCCCTCTCCATCTTTCATCAGTCTTATCACGCCACAGAGCTTCATTTTCTTCTCAAGCAGTGAGAGCAATGCCAGTCAGAAATTGTTCATAGAATCATAGAATGGGTTTGGTTTGGAAGGGACAGCAAAGATCATTTTGTTCCAACTCCTTGCCATAGGCAGGGTCACCTTCCACTTGACCAAGTTGCTCCAACCTGCCCTTGAACATTTCCAGGATCATCCACAACTTCCCTGGGCTACACGTGCTACACTCACAGGGAAGAATTTGTTCTTAACTTTTAATCTAAATGCCTCCTTTTTTAGTTTAAAATCATTTCCCCCTTGTCTTGTCATTATCTGACGGTGCTAAAGTTCAGTAAAGAACTTATATAACAAACCTCGTGTTAGTAATGGTAAATTTGAATATGTATTATACCCCATCAGTCCTATTCTTTTAAGCCCACTTCCCATTTTGTCCTCCCAACTGTGTGTGTGCAGCTACCTGGGCACACAAAGCTACCTGCACCCCATTTTAGCAGCCCCTTTGCCCAGTTGAGTCACCCAGAAGAGCAGCTCCCTCCCTCTTGGCTCTGCAGAAGGGACTAAACCAAAACAGTTGCTCATCACATGCAAGTAGAAATTTGGTGGCAGGAATGCCAAGATATTATTTGACATGAGGAGAATAAAATAGGTCCTTCCTGCTCCCCACCTCTAAAGAAAAGAAGAATTGAGCTGGAGCTCCTGGGACCAAGGGGCAAAGTGCTGGAGTTGGGGATTTGGTCCTGGGACTCTGTGCTTCCATTCCACATCACTGACATAGGGACAACTGCACTTTCATAAGAGTGCGACAGCTTATCTTGGAAAAGGACTGAGATAAATAGATTAACACTGAGCTGGTGGAGAGCCACAGAGAAGAGGGTCATGCGACAGACTATTCAGACAGTTCCTATTATTAATATGTAAAGCTGTCATACTTCATAAGATCACATCCAATGTAATCAAGAGGATTTAGTTCACTAATATAGCAGCAGTCACACTAGATAAGATTGCTTATAGGGATAAGAGTGTACATTTGTTGCTCCATTTTAATTAAAAGCAACCTTAATAAAAGGTTGTAATGATAAACTGATAAGCAATTGCATCTCCCCTTCTCCCTGTAGGTTACCATGCAAAACTCATATTGCAATTAGAAACCTCCCCTAAGACACCATAGGACATATATCAATGTTGGCTCAGCAGCAGAGAGGTACTGGTCACCCCACTTCGTATGTTCAATTGCTGCTAACTAGATTTTTCTCCCCCCACCTCAATTCACAAATTATATTGCCAGACAAGGAACAGCCCAGAGTGAATTTATTTAACACATCCTGGTGTTATGACTAAGTGGGAAGAAAATCCTCTCTCCGAAGAAAACTAATTGAAAATGGAAGCAATTCCAGAAAGGCAGCCCTGCTGCTCGTCCTCCCTCAAAAAGGAGCTGCTCTCCCAGTGGTAGCACTGCTACACATTCCCCTTTGTCAGCTGAGGTGTTAAATCCCCTTTTTGGGAGATGAATGATAAAATGGTGTGATCCAGAGCTCCAGCCTGGTTGGATGAGAGGTGCATGTCGATTTATACAACAGAGTATATACATTCTTGTAGCAGCATGAAGAGCATGCTGCTATTGAAATTTCAGATCATTTTGCAGCTGCAAACTATAATAGCAGTAATAATAAACCAGAAGCTGTGCTATCCATTAAAAAGAACCCCAGACACTCGAGCATGTTTGTTTTGCCTCTGATTTTAAACATTCAGCACCAGCTGAACTTCTTGTTCACGACTCATTAAAAATGTCCTGCATCTTTTCATACACACGGGCTACTGGGTCTGCCCAGAGACAAGTGCACAGGGTGGGAGGAGGGACAAAACCCTTCCCTGGGTGAGGTGACACTTCAGGATGAGGTTAGATGTGGCACTTCAGGGTGAGGTTAGATGGCTCTGTCCACCTTGCTGGGCCTCAGGTGCTCAGAGGACAGGATGGAGGCAATGGTGCATGTTTTCCTGCTGATAAACCCTGTAAAAAGTTGAGAGAGGAGCTGGGTTGGAGACAAGCAGGCACAGAAACTGGCTGGTGGTGTGCTCATGTCCTGCTAAAGGCAGCTGTGCATCACTGTGTGGGTGCAGTGCCAGTCCTGCAGCACAGGGACAGGCTCAGAGCTCCTGTGTAGGCGACATTCAACAGTCCTGAAACCCTTTCTGCTGTGTCAGACAGAGAAATGATTTGTTTCAGGTCACAAGTGCTGCTGTGCTGGATGAAAGATGGAACTTTTGCCTTAGAGAGTCTCTCTGTGCTGTGTGGGATGTGGAGTTACAGGTTTGTCCACAGTGCCAAGCCCAAGGAACCTGAGCTGTCCCTGCCTTCAGCACAGCGTGGGTCTGCAGCTTTAATGGAAGGGTTTCTCTGCCTCACAAAATCTCACCATCATTTCACCTCAGTGCTCAGGCCACGAGGAAGAGCAAGATCCATTCCCAACGCTGTCCTTTGCAATGCTGGATAATTAACCGAGTATGGTCAACCCAAAGGCTACACTGGGTTTTGTGACCCTGAAAACAGCACTGAACCCTTCTAAGAAGACAGAAACATTTATTTATCGATAATATTTTCTTGCTTAGCCTTTTTATTTTTTTAATTTTGCCAAATTAACACAATAATGGCAATGTTGATTTTTTTTATCTCTACTTTTCAGTGAATATGAATGCCCAACTCTGGCAGGGCTTAACTTTGTGTATGAAGAGGGAAAAAAACCCGCTGGTAAATATGTTGTTACTGATTTAAAAATCTATTTGTTCAGTAATTTCTGCTGGAGCCATCATTATCTTGCCAAAGCAGCTGTTGGAATATTAACTAGACACAGCAGTAACAAGTGGAATATAATTAGCACTCCTTGTTCCAGTGAATTTTCAGTTTTAACTAGGAACAATTTGCAATGAATCTCTGTGCTGTTGTAATTAACTTAACTAATGCACCACACATACCAACGACTGTACTGAGTACTGTAGGAAATCACCGAGGGTGCTGCGGGTGGGGCAGAGCTGATGCCTAATTCTGGCCAGCTCTTACATTCCAAGGATATCCCTCCTTGCTTTGCAGTGCCTTGTCTGCAATTACAGGCTCGCAGACTGTATTTGTGAAACCATAAAAATGAAATTACAAGGGGATACTGATGCTTGGGTTTTTTTCGGGTGTATTTTTACAGCATGTGCTTTTAACACAATAATTGTTTCCCAAGTGTTGAGACTAAAATGGTGAGGGCAGAGACATCAAAGTGAGCTTTCCCAAGAAAAGCTGCTTCAGCAGCTCCATCCTGCATGGTTAATGTATCATTTCACTTTTAGTGCCCCAAGGAGCTTCTTGTAGCCACTGGCATAAGCCAGAGCAGCCACAGAGGTGCTGGTGATGAAATGAATCATGGCCACTGCTCTGGTGTCCAGCAAAATTCCAGCCCAACATTCCAGCCTCACCTCCCTTCTTTACCAACTTATTTCTTCCGGCTGCACCTCTCTCTGCACCACTTGATTTTACCCTGGAGATTGGCCTGAAACCCCAGTTCTGCAGTATTTTTGTGATGGGCAAATTCTTCACAGGGTTTTGTCAGACCTCACTGCACCGAGCTCTTGCCTACATCACTTGGGGTTGAATCCCATGCCCTGCATCCAAGCACTTCTCCAGAGACCACATCTCCATCACCTTCAGCTGCAGAAGCTGTTGAGCTGTCCTTGTCAAAGGAAAACTCAGAGAATTGGCAGCAAGCACAGAAACTGTTTCAGTGCTGTCCTTGTCTTGTTACCTTCAGAAGCTTCACTGTTGTGTGAGGTTATCCCAAGCAATTGAGATACTGTAAAATGCTTGGGAGGCTCTGGATAAAGCTGAAGCCTTGCTATTTCCTAATACCCTTGTCTGCTAGAATGTCCAGCCTTCCTGGTGGGGGAAACCAATTCCTAAACAATTTCATCCATGGAGGAGACTCCAGGCGTCTCCTCTGAGTGGACCTACACTTCCTGCAGGGAGAGGAACAGAGCCAGTGTCAATTCCACCTCTAAACCCTTTTATTTGCCTCCTCCGTGGTCAATTTTTCAATCAGCTGAAATATAACCTCCTGCACCTGTGTATATGTGACCAAAAGTACAGTTAAGGCCAAAGCATCTGAAGATGATCAAGATGTTCCTTGCAGAATGTCACCCCACAATACTCCCCAGACTTCAGCTCCTGGAAAGGTGCTGGGGGAGACTCTCAGCTTTCCACCTTTATTAAAAAAGGCTAAGTTGCTCCCTAGACCTTACAAACTGTTCCAAAAGCTGCCCCAAAGCAAACTGGCTGAAAGCAAACAAAAAGAAACTCAAAACATTTGGAATTTTTCAGGTTGGAGTCATAAGATATTTTCTGGAGAATGCCATGAATTGCAACTTCAGTCACAGGTTTGTCTCTGCTTCTTCACCCTTGTAAGAAGCAGTGAGAAATATTAATCAGCAAGAAATATTAAAAAGTCTTGTATTTGAACTTTTTTACAGAACAAACCCCTGAAAACTCGACCACATAAGTGGAAGAATGAGCACTTCAGCCCGGCCTCCTCTGGCACTGCTGCTCAGGGCTGGATCACCCCCATGTCAGCCTCTGTGGAAGATGGTATGTAAATTAAAGGGGTTAAAACCTCTCTTTGATGGTACTTTCTAGAGGAAATAGTTTTTTCCAAAAGTCAACTTTGAATGAGAAATGTCCACAATATATCAGTTTCTAAATTTTTCATGCCAAAGTCTCATTTTTCTCTGAGCCACTGAGGAGCAAAGGAGGGGGGAAGCAAAGCTGAAATATTTTTGCATAAATTTTTTAAGTTTCTTTCCACTAAAATTTCACACACAAATAACTCATTTTCTGTTAATCCTTTTTCCCTGAATAGCTGTCTCTTCTTCTTCTTTTTATTATTATTGTCATCATCATACATTTGTCCTACCTCTTAATGTGGCATCTGCAATCAGAACTTTCATTGCATTTTAGTTTCTATAGCAGATCTCATAAAAATTCTCCTGCAATAAGGACCAGTGTGTGGTTGTAGGATTTTTGAAGCAGGGCAGCAAGCAGATCACATTGGAAGAGTCACACTGGTCTAACAGTTTTTCTTTAAATACTTGGTGTGCTAGGAATCGGAAACAAATTTAAAAACCACGGCAGCATAAAAATAAAACAGGAAATGGAAAAAATAAAATAATAATTAAGAAATCTGCTATTTTTACAAGCAATTGAGAGTGCTACAAATAGCAAGTCAAGCTGATACTTAGTCACCAATATGGAGAATAAAGATTAGAGGGAAACGAGAAATGGGGTGGGGACTGTAAAGAGCCGCTTCCCTGTCTATAAATATTTTCTCTTTCCTGTGGTTCTGCAACCACAGAAGGGAGTTTGGAGATGGTCCATGTATTGAACACCTTCATCACAGCCTTGCAGACAAGAAGGTGTGTGATGATGGGCTCCATCAAAGCCTCCAGCACCCCAGGAAGGGGAGCCAGGGGAGCAGCGGCTCCGCAGCCTCTCTGCACCAGGTGTGAGCTCCCAAACCCCCGCAAAACCCCACAGACTAAAACCACACTGAGAAAACATCCTTTGCTGCCTCAGGAGACATCACCAGAGGAGGCAGCAAAAGGAAAATTTATTAAGTCGTGCTGTTGCAAAACACAGTTTTTGACATCTAACTCCTGAAAGGCGAGCGAGGTGGGCTCCTCGCACGCGCTCTGCAAAGCATCACTTCATGCTCCCTTGTCTTTTCCCATTAAGATCCCACACGCGTGGCTATTCATCCCCTCAGCACACAGCAGCCAGATTGTTTGCTGAAGTGATAGATGAAAAATTCATTCTGTTTTTGAGGGTGTTTAAACATTCAGTGCAGGAGTGTCACTGGCTGCTGGGCAGCCAGCTTAGCAGTGGCTCTGCAGCTCTGAGTCTCTAAGGTTCGGGCTGAAAATTCCAGCTCTTATCCCTGCTCAAATAAAATCATCAAAAATTTAACTCAGGTTTTTTTCCCCTCTTTGTTTTCAATAAAGGGTTTTTGATTTATAGATCCATCTACACTGCAGCATTTTACAATTTTTTCTCCTGGGCTTGACCAGAGCTGTTGTAATGAAAATCTTTGGGTCCAAAGGGAAACACCTCTCTGCGTTTCATGTGTGTGTGTACACATACACATATTATTTTGAAAACTGAATTGACAGACACCCCTGTGAGATCACGTTTACGGGCTGAGTTTCTGACCCTATTTTTTGCCTACAAGACTAAATCAAGACATTTACGCTACAGAGGCAAAAGATTTGAATATCTAACCCATCGCCACCCATACATGCTTGTACACACACAAAGCCAAGGCAGAAAATCACATTGCTTTCTCAGCAGATCCATATTCCACTCCTGCAAAAATAGTGTAATCTATTTTCTCTGTAGCTGGAATTCACGATTACCAAGGATGCTGAAGGCAGTGTCATGAAATCAGCTGAGCCTCTCTTAATGGCATTTTCACATAGGACTTTTCTCCTTCTCCTTGCCTTATGATTTAAACTGCACAGTTTAATCTGCATCCACCATCTCACACGAGGACTTTAAAACAGCCACACACCTTGACACAGAAACAGCCAATGCTCCTCTCTATTGTCAGCCATTGCTGTCCGAGGCCAAAAGAAAGAGGTCACCCATAATAATGTCAACCATCACCATGGTATCTGAGCACCATTTGATTTAAAGAATGCTCTAAGAGCCTATGGAAAATGTAGAGGCAGCAAAGGCAAAGCACTCAGAGTAACTTCAGAAATAATTGCAATGCAATTAAGACGTGCCACCAAAATGAATATTTCAGAGCAGAGTTCATCTGCGGTAAGGTTGCCTGCATTAGAAAAGTTAAAGGCATTCAGGCTTGATTAGGTTCTCACATGAAACTCAGCAGCCAAACACAGAAATCAATGGATTTGTATCTGTAAAAATCCTCTGTGACAGAAAAACCTGATGCAGAGGGTTGGAACTCTGCCCATCAGCATCCCCAAACCCTCTGACATTACTGGGTGCCCAGCATTGCTCAGGGTCAAGCTTTGAAGCTGAAATATTGCTGGACAAGGCAAGGGAAGGGAAAGAGGGACAGTGGAGCTGCCACATTTTTGGAACAGGGTTTTCACATGTGTCTTTACATCTGCAACAGGCAACACCTTTGTGCTGGCCCCTTCAAGTGTCACCATTTAAATGCCTGTGGGCAGTGGTACTGGGAAGGATCCCTGTGATTCCAGTTATTTCCAGTGTTTCATTTAAAAGGATCTTTGTTTTCACATTACCAGAGCAAGCTGAAGGGCTGTGATCCCACAGCAGGGACCAGGACCAGAGGAAGAGGCAAGGATCTTCCAGCAGGCAAATCACAGGTTAAGCTGCCTAACTCCACCAGGGAGAGGTTGGTGGTTCACCTGAAAAATTGTGTTATTTCTGCTAAAAAATAAAGAAAAAAGTGATCTCTAACCCTGATAATTTTCTCCACACCCAGCACTGGGCAGGGTGGGCTCTGCTTTCATCAAATGAGCGGGCACCAAGTGAAGGCAGCTGCCTTCAGTAAGGACAGGTTTAAAATTAATATTAAACATGTTTTGCTTAAATGCTTAATGTTTGAATGTTTTGGTGAAGGGGATGAGTTCTGGCAGACCAGAGGGTTCAATCCCAAAACACACAGAAAGATTATGAGCATGAGTTAAAAGCTACAGAAATCTCTTTGGAGAAGTACAGGGGTGCAGTTTTGGAGGCTGAACCACGCCAGAACTCTCAGCAGCAGGACTGTTGTGAGCAAAGATGGAGCTGTTTATCTACTGGAGGTGAGGATTTATTTTCTAGAGGGCAGGTGCAACTCTAGGGAAGACTATTTTGGTCATTAATGCAGGTTTAGCAGGCACCATTATATATCGAGCTTTGCTGGTAAGAAGCTGTAAATATATATAAAATTCTCATGATTGAGAACCAGGGACAAGGCTCCCCCAGCCAGGCAGTGCTCCAAGCTGAAGGTGAATGCGAGCACGGGGCAGCTGTGTTGCCTTTTTATGATCCCCACTGTACAGTAGGCTTTGATGTTTATTATGAAATATTATGATTTAAGTGGCTAGACTAGTTCATGAAAAATGACCCCTGTAAATGCTGCCTGGGAAACTGGATTCAGCAAATTAGCACATTCCTTAACATGATCCTCCTCGTTGTGCATTGTGTGTTAACTTAAATGTGCCTAAATGGACAGTTCAGGAGCCTATACATAAAATCTGTACATGATTATCCTATTAAGGACTATTATTGGAGTGGTTTAGTCTTGTGCTGTATCACTTATGCAAATGAGAGAAAATCTGAAGTTACTGTTACTTTTAGACAAAGTGCAAATAAGCTTTTCACTGCATATTAATGAATTGCTAATACCCAGCTCTTCTGCACCCATCTTTATGCAGATTAGAGTAATGCTGTTTGCACAGTTGTAGCATTTCAACTTTTTCATTTGGAAGCACCTAGAAGAAGATTTAAAAACAAACCCAAACTCCGTACCGTGCAAGTTAAAGCAATCAAAAACCCAAACAGAACTCCTGCAGAAATTTAAAATTGAACCTGCAGACTTGGTGAACCTTTGACTGTAATTTGTGTTGAGTAGTTCAAAACGAAGTTTTACAGGTTCATCATAAAACTTAGCAGATCCAAACTGCAGGTAAAGACAGCATTGAAGAACAGGCTCAAATCCATCCATATTTGAGATGGTTCTTAATTTTAAGCAGATTTAAATGCCACTAATTGCAGCAATGTTTCGATATATGTTTCAGTGCATCCCTGAAAGAAATACTTTCTTGATTTGGTACTTGAAAGAACACATCCCAGCTCTGGACCCAATCATGCAACCTTAACTCATAGAAGCAATTGCTGTGAAAAGAGACCCCTTATTTCTGGGCAAAATCTTCAGATATCAAAGTTAAAACTTCAAAGAAAACTATAAATGCTCACTAGCTTCAATAGGAAGAGCATGAGGTCCACAGAGAAAAACAGTGCTGATAAATGTGGTCAATAATGACTGTAATTTAAGTTTTTTCTCTGTTGAAAACAAGGAACTACTTTCAACTGTAAGAAAGGTGGGAAGAAATACATATACACTATTTCAGAGAAGTGATAATGTGTTATGTGGCTTAGCTACACAGTCATTAGTCAAAGTTATCCTCATAAAACCATCTGGTCCATATCTACAACATTGCATTTGAATAAATATTAGAAAAATGAAAATCAGTCATTCAGGAAGACAGCAGTTGTTCTGGAAACGACATTTAGTGCAAAACAAAGGGAGAAAATTCTGGCCAAAAGACACCTTTCTTGCAGGTCCCTTCCAACCCAACCCTATGACTCCCAGCAGCTGATTCCCTGGATTTGCAGAGCGAGGGGTTCTCTGCAAGACTCTCTGAGCCCTGATTTGTGACAGCAGCAACACAGCTGGCAGCACCAGACTGGTGTTTAGGGCCAGTTTCTGGTGTTTTCAGCACTGGTTGCTTTTCCTTCCTCTCTCTCAAAGACAGCAGTATTTGATAATATTCCTCTGTGAAATCCTGTTCTTACAGAGGAGAAGCTCTGCATTCAGATGGGAGCACTATATAAGTTTTGGGTGGATTTTGCCATTAAGAAGGCAGTTTATATTCATGATTACAGGATACAAAAACTGAATTTCCAAGAGCTCCCATCTTCCAGGGACTCACACACAAACAAGCATTCCTTCCTTTTGCAACCATCCAACAAAATATAGATTATCATGCTTGAAAGGGAAGATTCTGGCTACAAAACAACCTGAGGACTTTAACAGTAATAGTCGGTGGTTTTCTGTTACCACCATTCATCCTTACATCATCCCAAGGCTGGCAAAGTGCAGCAGTGGCCACAACTCAGCCAGGCAAGCAAGGTGAGATGCTGAGAGCTCCGTGCCCATTTTCTGTGTCCTGAAATCCTCAGACGTTCCTATTTACCCTGGATCATCACAACCGCTTCACATCCATTACCAGCTCTTCAGTAAATAACACGTATTCTGTCTAAATGCATAACATACAAATGCTCAAATACATAATTAATGCGGGTTTACCCTTGAGAGCTGTTGTTGGTCTCTGAGGTAAGTAATAGGTCTTTTATTGTTTAGACTTAAAGATCTCTTGAGCCTCTTTTAAGGACGTGCTTTGAGCAGCTAAGGGGAGAAAAAAAAATAAAAAAAAAGAATTCTGCAGAGGAAATCTATAGGTGAGTCCATTGGCAAGGAGCCAAAGCTATTCCTCTGCTCTGCTTTGCTCTGGCAGGTCTCCATAGAAGACTGAACAACAAAACTGTCTGCAAGACAGACTGGACAACAAAACCTTCTGTAGGAGACTAGGATTTCAGTGAAGATTAAGGTGCAGGTCCTTAAAGGGGACCTTGTCCAGCTGCTGCCCTCCCATGAGCTGACTGGAGTTTGCAGAGGGCTCACAAACATCCCCACAAACAGGGAGAGAACTCAGAGACCAGCATGAGAGGAGGGTGTATTTCAACCAGCAGCTTACAGTAGGAGGGCATTTCTATTTGTTCGTGAATTCTTAGGAGAATTCAAGACCCTCAGCATTGTGATTTGGAGAGGTTACAACATGAAATTCCTCTGTGGCACCTGGACAAACAGTTTCTGTGCAGCTCTGTGAAGCCTGGTGACCTAATCCAGCTGGGCAGGGCAGCCACCTTCAGTAGGAGAACATGAGGTGAATCCAAGCAATGCTGTGCTATGCTCAGGAATGGCTCCTGAACACAATCCTAAAAACTCCACACCAGTGATTGTGATATTCCATAAAAACCACTCATGCCAACCTATCAGGGTGTATGTGTTCAACATTTTCACTTCTTAGGTGTATAAAAAGATACCATCCCCTATTTTTGATGTGGAACAGAGCCAGTCCAGTGCAGAGACAACATCCCATCATGGCTGTGCCCATTCACACTTCACTCACTGCTGTGAGCTTCTCCTCTGCAGGGTTTAGGGATTCTAAAAGACCCTCTTCCAGCCTAAAGGAACAGATTTTATCTCAGCCTGCCTTAACCAGAGCTGTGCAGGGACAGATATGTGTGCACCACACCAGCCCTGGAGATCCAGCATGGCCCAGGAGATGCAGGCACACAATTCAGAATCATTTCAATCTCTGCTGGAGGCTGCACCACAGTTTGGGAATGGAGTTTGCAATAGGGGCACTCAGGGTGGATTCCAGCTCTCATCATGGGCTTGTGCAGTAATTGTCGCTGGTATTAATGAATTTATGGGAGAGCGTCAGTGGGGAATGTACCCCAAAGCACATAATTTAGAAACATAAAATGGGCAGCAATGGACAGACACAGGACACAAATGGAATTCAGGCCTTTCCAACACTGTAACAATTTTGAGGATGTCAATGACTATTTTCATACGCAGACAGCACTTGCTTTTGCATTTCCTTTTATAAATGATCAAATTAAATTTGCACTGTTACTTCCTTTGGATTCCCCTCCTTTTATGTTTAAAACACAACAGTATTATAGACTTACTTTATGGGTAGAGTAACTAAGAACAATACAAGCATCATAATGAAAAAGATGTGCAGCATTTTACACTGCATAATAAATGTGTGTCCGTATCAATGTAAAACATACAAATGGCAATAATTTAACACTGAATATTTTTCTGCCTTTAATTAAAATAAACTAATAAAGATTTCAGAGATGCATTTGCTTTAATAGAATGCAGAGTTATAATTGGTGACCTATTTTAAGCAATTTAATTTCCCATGACCTGTTTTCCAAATTAACATAGTAATAGAAGAATGTTTATTGTGTTTGGGAATATAAGTTTCTCCTTCAAAGATGTCATATGCCTTTGTGATTTGATTTAAAGGTGTGTTCTTTTATTAAAATGTTCATATAAAGAGCTTGTAAATTATGTAAATGTTTCTTTTTATGGCATTTAATAAGTCTAGAATTTTAAATCAAAGCACAATCAAAGAAAATAAACAAGGACATATTGAAGATTCAGAAGATCACTTTAAAAAAAGCATATCAGCTGGGTCGTACCAAATTCATTAGAATCTTCTTTTTCTTACAGCATTCATAAGAATACTTTCCCCAACTATTTTATTGCATTTTTGTGTTTGTATATACACATAAACACACCCAGGCACAAAATTATGTATTTTACACACACAAGCTCAATCTGCAGCTGTTTGGAGATGGCTCTTTTTGGAATCTCATTAAACTCTCGTGGCATTGTGTGCCAAGGGCTGATTAGGCGTTATTTAAAAAAAAAAAAAAAAAATCCCTTGTGTGATTTTGAGGCACCTGAATTATTCACAAGTTGCACAGGGGGCCCATTTATTTCCTGGGCCTGATGCTTCTGCACCAGCTGAACGCAGCAAAGAGCGAGCTCAATCCACTCTTACAACAGAGCCCAAGCCCAACAGTTGGGGCTGAGTTTTAAATATTAAATCTTCACCTTTAAAGAATAATGCCCAGATGACTCGCAGATGGATTCGTTGAAAACAATTTTTTTTTATTAACTGATTTTAGAGAATATTCTTATTTTCTCCTGGTCCTTCTTCAGTCTGAGGGCACGCAGCCTGATAAAATGCTAAACTGAAATGCTTCAGGACAGGGGAACTCACGTGAGGTGAAGGTGCTACAGAGACCTGGGAAAGCCTCTGTGCCCCTCTTGTTCAGGTCAGCTGAAACCTCTTCCCAGGTAACCAGCCCAGCAGCAGCAGCATCCAAAGATGAGCCCTGCACGTGTTACACTGTGGGTAATCCTGCTTTTCATTATGGGATTATGGAGCAGTGATTTTCAAGGCTTCAGAAGAACTCCAGTTTGTTTGGTACAGGAGGAACGACCCAAGATTAAGGCAAACGTACTAAAAGGACAGGAAAAAAACATTTGTTGTCTTCTCAAACACACTGTAGATGGGAGTACATTCCTAGGTCATAGAGAGTAGGGGAATTGTGTCAAGGTGTTATGCAGGGTTAATAAAATATGTCACCCTTGTATATAACCTGTTCTAATGTTTGCTAGTTTAATTATTTTGTCATGCTGTAAACTCGCAGATCGACTTCTTTTTCTGGAGGGTTCTTTTCTTATATGTAAATAGAGTTGTTCATGATTCAAATATACAAACGCACCTATAATACATGTATGTGCACATTTTGGTGCTCACATGTATATTTATATTTATATATACAGCCCCATAACTGTGCACACACCACAGGTCTCCGTGTGCCAGCCCCATCTCAGCACCGCCCAGAGAAAGCCTCATTCACTCCCCCCATGAAAAGGCGAGAGAAGAAAAAAAAACCTCCACAGAAATCACTCTTTAACATGCCAGAGATGCACTCTGCCCCAAAACCTCTCGTGCTCTCTAAAACCATCTCTGAGTCACCTGTGAAACGCTCGGGACAGCAAAGGCACGTGTTTTACAAGAGGGAACTCTCCTCACGGTGCTGTGCCTCTGTAAACACGCAGAGGAGCAGGGTGACTTTCACAGGGGGTCAGCTGCTTGGCTGGATCTCCGGGTGACGAGCAGGACATCAACACCTTGACAGATGACAGCCTCCTCCTCCTCCAGCTCAGTGAGGGCTCAGACAGCCGCGTGGCATCATTTCAGCGGCGCAACCCCACCGCAGAGGAGAATGCTCTGTAACAGCTTGTTACAGCCCCATCTGTTAGGAATTTACAGCTAATGCGTCTTACAGCATGGGTTTTTATAGGTAAGGGAGAAAGAAGCGTTTGGTCTGTTTAAGACACCTCGGCGTGGCCCCGTTCGTGATTTTGCCGCCCGACACGCTGGGTTTTGTATTTTGGGGAGTCGGTATTAAAAATGTCAATGATTCATCCGTCATTGGTGAACACGATGGGATCTTCAATAAACTTGCTTCAGCAGCAGTATCTTTATGTATGTATATATAGATGGATGGAAATGTCTCCTCCATGTGTTTCAAGCACGATTCCCTCAGAGCAGTCCAAGCTACAGAGTATTTTATGCCCAAATCCAAGCTCTGTACCCTGACAGTTTAAACTATGAGCTCCATGAACGAGCAGGGCCTGAGGGCTGATGGAATTGGGGTGCCCAGCAGGACCCCTCAGACAGCTGATGCTGTCCAGGCTCCTGGAAGCATTGAGAAGAAAAGGTCAAGTGCCTCAACCTAAGAAGTTTTCAAGCTGTTTTCTGTTACGTTATTTGTTCTTGACAGCCTTGTTAAAGCACCCAAGAGCTGAAGGCTCTGCCAGGAAGACTCAGAGAGAATGAGTGAAATGGTTTAGGGTGGAGAAAGCAGGAGCAAATCAGTCTTTTACTCCAAAGACCAAGGCTAACAGAGTTCTGCTTTACATCTGCCCACAGAGTAAAGCCCTTCCTGCATCCAGATCACTAAAGCACCCACAGTCTCAGGGTTAGATACATCCCATACCCCAGGAGGTGCACACAGCCCACTCAAGGAACACTCAGGGGCAGGAGCCATCATGGTTTACCCCATGTCCCTCCTCACTGATGGGATTCAGTGTGTCTTCCCTGCTCCAGTCACCCCAGCAACCCTTGTCAGAGAGCAGGAGAAATGGGGAGAGAAAGCACTAAAATAGACAATAAAGAGAACACTTCAGAAACCTGTCCAAAGGGGATCTTTGAAAAGCATTGATTTCTGGGCTTCAAGAGAGGAAAAGGAAGAGAAAAATAATTCAAGGGAAAAAATAGCAGCCCTCAAAACAGGCTTCTAGCTGCCTAAATTTCCTACTGCCTTCAGGAGCAGCAGCCCAGGTTCACTGGGGTTTAATGCTTGTGCTGCTGGATCTGACCCGCAGTGTATGCTTCACCAGGACACTGCTCCAACACAGAATCAGCCCAAACTACCATCACGTTTTTGGCTGCTCTAACATCACTTCCAGCCCTGGGGCAAATCTGGCTCCAGACAGGCATGCACCGACAGAAACAGCCCCAGTGGAAGCAAAAAAAAACCAAACAAAACCAACCAAAAAAAAACCCCAAGACCTCCATTTCCTTTCTGCTTTATTTTTAAAGGCTCTGAACAGAAAGAGGGAGGAGGGGAGTATCTGAAGGTCTCTGCATGTTTTCTTCATTTGGGGGGTGAGGAGGAGCAGCATTTTGCTGCTTGGAGGGTGCTGGGTTGGGGCTGAGAGTGGTGTGTTACATCACCCCACCGAGGGGAGGAAAGGATGAAGGAATGGATGGATGGAGGGATGGATGGATGGAGGGATGGAAGGATGGAAGGATGGATGGATGGATGGAGGGATGGATGGATGGATGGATGGATGGATGGATGGATGGATGGATGGATGGATGGAGGGATGGATGGATGGATGGATGGATGGATGGAGGGATGGATGGATGGATGGATGGATGGATAGATGGATGGAGGGATGGATGGATGGATGGATGGATGGATGGATGGATGGGTGGATGGATGGATGGATGGGTGGATGGATGGATGGAGGGACAGCAGCCGGGGTTTGTGGGGCCAGCTGCGCACATCAAAGCGCCCTGGTGATGGCACAAACTGTGCCAGCACAGCTTGAGTGTGCTCACTGCCACCCTAAAAAGGTTCCTTGTGCCAGCCTGCCCGGCTTTAATCTGTGCAACCAGCTCAGCTCGCCCTCAGGATACCCCCCACTGAAGGCTGATGCTTTTCTGGGATGTCTTCTTGCCTTTGGGTGCCTGCTGGTCTGACACCTCACACCATCACCGACCTCTCAGGCTGCCTGTTCTTCCCTCAGTCTCACCCTGTTTCCACTGCTCTGTTCCTCCTCCAGACCAGCATCAAAAACACTGCTGAAATAAATAATTTTGGATCCTACATAGGACAAAAAAATTATTCTGTGGTTACCAGCCTGGAATATCCACATAGCTCTGCCTTGACCTTAGGTGCCCTTGGTTAAAGGGATGTTCCATTATTAATCCAGCTTAGAGCTGGATTAACTTTTAAAGATACAAAAATGCCACAAGCCAAGGAAGGTGATATATTTTTGGCTGGCTGGAATTGGCAGACTGCCGGGCAGGGTTAGCAAGCATCTAGAGCTTAGGAGAGGTTCTTTTAGATACAAATCCCGATGAAAAAAACCCAGCCAAACCACCCCAAAATAAATTATGTAATCAAGGGACAGCCAGCAGGTCATGCAGGACAGTTAACATCCCCCAGATACATTTGTACTCTATGAGAAATTCCCTTTACAGATTGAATCTGCCCAGTCTGGAAAGCAGAATCACGTTCCCACCTGACAACAGGGATTTTGAAAGGGGAGGGATGAAGAAAAAGTAATTCCAAAGAAGAACAGAAAAACATGCTGAAGAGAAAAACATTTAAGGTCTGCTCCAAAGCCTACAAAAACTGATGTCAAGGGGAGGTTTTTGTTCTCCTCCTTTAGATAGACATCAAACTGTGTCCCTCCCTGGAGGACAGTTTTCAAATGTGGCCGCTGTAACGAAGCATTGAGAATCTGCATTTGGAGGCTGAAAATTCACAGTGATTGCAGCCCCCCAGGTAGGGACTCTGCCTCATTTGCTGTTTGACTGAACCGAGCACCGGGTGGGCATTCCTGAAATGAGACCTGACTAGCAGGAACATGACCAGGAAGAGATCAGAGTGATGGTTGTGGTGAGTGAAAGGTGGATTTTCACATGCACCTGCACAAAAAGAGCTGAAATACCAACCTAAAATACCCCCTCACATTTTAAATCAGCTACTCAGACTTCTAAACACCCTTAGAATATTAATTTATGCATCAAGAGAAAGATGGATTTTAACATAGCCTTGAAAACAAACTCTGAAATACTTTTAATGAATGTCTCCCGTGGAACTGTGCACATCCACACCCATGGACTGCTGCTGTCTGCAAATACACATCCATTGTGTTTGCTCCTCTTGCTGCCTGGAGAAGGGATTTATGAGCAGGATACCTGCTTTTGACGAGCATTCCAGTGAGGAGCTTAGCAGAAAGGGAGAGGGATGATATTACAGCACATCTCTTCAGATGCCAAATAAACCAGGAACTGTTGAGCTGCTAGTGTTTTGCTCCTTGCAATAGAGTTCCTTGTTCAGCATAAAAAGGAGGTGATTCTGGCTGGTTTATCTCTATTACCATGTATCCAACATGTATAAGCAAAAATAGTCAGATAATGAGAAAAATTACCTTTGAATAAGCATCACATAAAAGGAAATGGTTAAGATCTGCCATGAATTATTCAAACAGCTCCAAATATAAATTGCCACAAATAGCAAGACAAGATTTTTTTTTTTTGCCTTTCTGTGTGTTGCATATGTCCTGCAACAACCCAAACAGCACATTCCACTTTGGAAGCTGCATACGGAGAATTGCATTGCCTCGAGGAAATCCAATGGGAGGCAATAGTACACAGGACAGATTATGCTCTTCCTCGCCTTACAGCTTGCATATATATATGTTTTAAAGCCATTTTGTGCAACTAGGAGCTTTCAGCACATTATGCCCCTGTTGAAAGCCCACCACTACACCCAGAGGGTTTCACAGAAAATACTGCTGCTGAGAGGGAGCCTGAGTCCCTCGGCTGGAAATTAGGGCTGTGGAGCTGCAAGGGAATCTGGGCTCCAGTATAATTAAGAGTGATTCTTCACTAAAATGGCAATTTTGTTTCTGCAATACTGACAGTTATTTAGATGCACATGGAAATTAAAAAAAAAAAAAAAAATACTGGCTGGTGGCTAACTAAGCCTGTGTAAATCTGTTTGTACCAGCAGGGCTGCAGCACACAGGTCAAACAGCAGATTTGGCACAGGGATGGTGGCACTTGGGCTCGCCTGCCTTTTCTAGGACACAGCACGCAAAGGACAGTGGTAATCTGCACTTGTGCTTGTCTGAGGCTGCAGGGAGCAGAGCTCCTCTCCTCTGACTTTGGTCACTGTGTAACACCTCTGACGCCTGATCAAATTAAACAGATCGAAGGCAGAGGCGCATCCTGGTGTGACCTGTGAGAGCCTGGATCAGCCCCTCTCTGCATCCACGGGATTCTGCATCCTCCCTCCTACTCAGCTTCCTCCTTCACCCTTCCTTTCAGCCTCTCCTTTTCTCTTAAAATTTGGGTCACCTTGCTTACACTGGCACAGATTTTCCCAATGAAAACTGCTTTTGTGCAGTCCCCCAGGGTAGGAATAAAGTGGGGATGGATGCTACAGGGAGACAGACGGCTCTCCGTGCACAGGAATTCAGTTCTCTCTGTCTGGGGGGAATATATAGATAAGCATTTATATTATTTTTTTTTCAGAGTATTCCAGATAAAGTTCAGAATATTCCAAACATGCAATCTGCAGAAATGCATTGCTTTTCTTAAATGCTTGGAGGAAAACAGAAATCTTTGCTTTATGAGTCTCTTTTTTATTTTTTTACCCTTTCTTTAGTTAAAAAAAAAAAAAAAAAAAAAAAAAAAAAAAAAAAAAAAACCACAACAAAACAGACCAAGAAAACAACAAATTTTCTGCTGCTTTGAAAGCAGCACACATTTGTGCGTGCCCACTGCTTGAGTGTCTCTGTGCCTTGCCCAAGGAGCATGTGCCTAGCTCGAGTCCCCACGGTGAGTGGCAGAATCTGCCATATGGAGGTCACCTTGTCCAGGTCCATAAATAGCTCTTTTTCCTAAGCAGGGAAGGGAAGGAGCTAGTGAGAGTAATGAAAGAGGAGGCTAGCTCACATCCGTGGCACTGATTGGTGCCAGGGTTACAGCACGCAGAGACTTGTCATGCCAGCAGCAGCGATACCGTCAATCTGCAGGCACAGAAGTCACCTCCTTCCACCGTGGAAACATGTGCCAGCCAGTTTTTCATTTCAGCTTTCACACAGGGGTTTGGATGCCTTTCAGGAGCAGAGAACAGATACTTCAGGAAAGGTGTCCTTGGGGAGACAGGGCAAAGGGATTTGCTGCTTAAGGACACGGGTGGGGGGCTGCCAGGTGGGTCCCACGCTGTGGGTCAGAGCATGGAGGGGGTTTGATGAGCAGCACCATCCAACCCCCCCACTGCTGCTGAGACCTCTGTAAAGGCACAGGCATGACATGGTTCAGGTGCAGTGACAAAACCACTGTCATTCAGCCCCCCCAGCTCGTGGCAAGGACTCCTCTTCCACGCACTGACAACCAGAGATGCAAAGATTAAGAACTTGCACCTTGTGCAATGAACCTCTTTGATTTATTCAGCTTTCAAGATACCAACGACTATGAAAATGCTACAGCAAAGCCACCTGATAGCCAACAAGGTGATCAGCTAGCACTAAGTAATTGATACCTTCATTTAAAAACAGACTGGAACGTGTCAGCCAGAATGTTGTGTCAGAATGACTTTCACAGGCCAGAAAGCACACTGAGATGTTTGCACTGCAGCATCCTGGGGAACAATGGGGGATTGAGGAAAACATCGCAAAAATAATATTCCCAGGTAAACCATAGGGAATTTAAAGGAGGATAGAATGCAAGGAGGAGAAAAAACTGTTTTTTATTTGATTCTAATTAAAAATTGTTTTAGAGTGCAAACACCTGAAGTCTGAACTAGCACCTCCCTCTTTTTGCCTCAAAACATTTAGGTGATAAGTCATTTCAAGATATAATGTTAAGGAGACAGAAGCATCAATCTTCGTGCACTCAGATTGCAACTTTTTTAGAGAGCTACCCCTGGCAGCAGGGAGGTGGTAACCCAGCTGCTAACACCCCTTTGTGAGGGTGATGCCAGTGCCCTGCTCTCCGTCCTGCCCAGAACGATCCCCTCCCGTTTGTCAACAGAGGAAGCGAAGAGCACTTTTCCCTCCAGGACATCTTTTTGCATCCCACAGGCTGCAAATCCCTGGTTTGATCTTGTTCGGTGTGGAACATCTGACATGCCTGTGATGGGGAAGCTTTAACCGCTCTTATTCCTTCTTATGATACCCATGACTATAGGATTGGATAAAAGGGAGGAACAGATGGATGGATCACGTATGCACACTGCAGAGCCTTTATCCTTCGCTAGGTGTTGGTTTAAGCGATGCACAGTATTTTTAAATAGCCTCTTCTCTTTTTCCTTTCCCCTTCACAAGTTTTCCTCTCATGTTCCTCCCCTCGGCAGTCTCTTCCCCCCTCTCCCGTATAAACACTTTGAGCTCAAGTTTTGATACATAAAAAAACACCCAACCATGAAGCAGCCCTAAGCCAATGTTTCCTTTGTCCTTGCTCTTTAAAAGCTGTAGTTGCCGCTCAGATGAGGTAACGGGCCTCATAACACAAGAAGTATGTTTTTCAGAACTTAATGTCCTCTGCCACAGATGTCGTCTCTGCCAGAGGCTTATTAACACCTCAGAAGAGCAAAGCCCTGCCCACAAAGGGAAGGGAATCTAAAGAAGATACACAAACAAAGGAGGTGAATGTTAAAAGCAGCTAATGAGGGGGAAAAAAACCCTCCACCTTCCCATCACTGCACTTCAGAACGAGTAGCATTGCCAAGCACTAAAAACCTGGGGATTAAAGAGACAATTTAGGAAGACTTGATGTGGGGAATGGAAATCTCCTGGAAGACATTAAAAGAACACAGAAGATCAGCACACGTATTTGGGGAAAAGAAGAACCACCTAGAAAAAATATACACGTATGTATATGGACAATTTTGCCAGGACTAACCGGAAAGCTATTAAGAAATAATCAGACACATTTATTTCCTATAAAGAACATTCAAATTTGAAGGGAAATTGAAACAGGGCAACATGCACAGAGGTTTCATTATCAAAAAAGATGCACATCCAATGGAAAGAACTGAAAATGCAAAGTCGTTTGTTTACCAACCTTTCTCCTTAAACCAATCCTCTCTCAGAAACACCAAGAAGCACTCACATTAAATATCCACCTCACTGACTTCTCTTTCCTGCTCTGAAAATGCTATGTGTTGTTTTTCAAATTATTTTTATTCCTCCCACTGGTCCTCCTTTTTGGTTTCCAGTACTCCAAGGCTATCCCAGGGGCACTCAAGCACCTCTGCCAAGGTGTTCACAGGCATCCCATGGCGCTCCCACCACTTCATGCACTGGGATGGAGTTTCCCTTCTCCTTCTCTCTGGGGCAAAGTGGGACAGGTGTCCCTTTATTCCTTTGGAGAAACTGAGACAGATCATAAAGACCAGGATTTTCTTGCCAGGGCAAGATCCTTGCTCAGAGACTCAAGTAACTGTCAGAAATGTGGCAGAGTTCTGGGGCCAGACCGGAGGGTAAGACCCCTTGTATGAAAAATGGATGGGTAAGAAGTCATTACAGGGCCACAAAAATCAGCAGAAATAAACAATAAGCAGGATGTTCAAAAGGGCACTATAAGTGATCTGAGCCACAGCAAGGACAATAAAATCAGCCCCTGAGAGTGTTGCTATTTAAAGAAATGTTTCATATGGAAATGAACAGCCCATAGAGGGATGAGCTGGGTTCATAACACGCATAATGCTAAAACTGCCTGGCATTTATCCCCAGTGCAGCACACAGAGGCTGCAGGGATCACAAAACATATCACTGGGGTTAAGAAAACTCAAGGGGCTAAAAGGATTCAAAAAGCTCTTAAGCCAGGTTAGACACTCCTGCAAGAACTGGATGATAATTAATGACTTTCCAGTTAGTTAAGCCGCATTCATTCATTCAAGGAGAGACAAACTTTTAGCAGGGGTCTCACACTTCCTGCCTTTAGCATGAAAAACAAGTCAATGTGAAAATTATCCTGAACTGAGGCTGCAAGAGACACTGAACAACCCATTCCTTGGAAAGAGCTGAATCATTGAGATGTCCTGGTCACACAGTGGGGCTGGAAGTCCCCATGTTGATAAGGAGCTTTGGAGGAGACCACATTATTGTCCCTGCGCTGCCTTTATCTGTCACATGGAGGGGTCATAATTCCCTGTTCTTTGAGGCTGTCCAATCCAGCTCATGTGCATAGAGAGGAGACCCATGGAGCCCCAGGGTGAAGCATCATGTCTTGGGCACTGGATGCACAACAAGGAGTATTGTAATTTTACAAATTGTCCACCCCTTATGGAGGACCCCCTCCCCAGTTTTGTCAGCTGTTCTTTCCTCCCCAGGGCTGAGCCAGACCAAAGGAAAATCAGGATCATTCAAAGGGCAGAAGGATGCAGTTTGCCTCAGATGGTGCAGCCTTGGATTGCAGTCAAAGAACTGAATCTTCTGCAGAGATTAACAAGCTCCACAGGTGCAGGGGAAGAACAGGCTCTTCGAACACAGGAGAAGAAAAACACACAGTATGGAAAAATGCCCACTGCCTGACTCGCTACTGAAACTGTTAAACAACTGTCAGTGGGTTTTCTGGAGGGAGGTTGGGAGATGCAAAGGTGTGGAAATAGAGAAAGCAGCAGCCGCCCGATGTCCCACAGGAAGGAAACGGCGGCCAGCGCTAGGAGATACAATCTGATCCTTTGTGTGTTCTGCAAGTTGCCTTGTTGGAATCAAAGACCGTAGAAAACCAGTTTGTGAAATAATGATGGTGACAGAGCAGCACCTCCCCGTGTCAGGGCTGTTTCACAGAGTGGGGCTAATTCACCTTTTGTCTGCCTAATAGTACTGCAAAACCAGAATCCCTCCGATCAGAGGGACTGAGCTATTTCATGCTGTAAACTCTTTGCAGGCAGCCTGACAACAGAACAGGCTCTGTAAAGCATTTCTGAGTAGCAGTGAGCCTCAAATGGCACTTCCCAAAGCCTTTCTATCCCATGGAGAGCAAAAAATGTGGCAGGGAAATACCAGCTTCTCGGAGAAGGGGCGTAAATAGCTCTAAGTGGGTATGGCAGCAAAAGCAACGTGATAATATGAAGGAAGAGCTGCTGAGATTATCAGTTCCTGGCATTATATTCCCAAAACACTCCTGAAGCCTCACAGCTTCCATATGGCTCATCAGACACATACAATAACATGATCGCTCAGAACATTCAGTCCTATAGGAGGGAAACAAGAAACACAGACACGTCCCTGTGCTCCTGCACACACACAGCAGTGACACCAGGGCCTGCAACAAAAGGGACAGGAGCAAATTCTGTGTTGGAGTCAGCTTCCTCCAGGCCTCCTGGTCACAAGTTCATTGTGAACATCAAACCTTTGCAGAGGGTGTGTGTTTTATTTCCGGATGGGGCACAGATCCCACAGAGCCACCAGGCCCATCTACTCAGGTGACACATTTTGGGCTCAAAGGAGATGTGATTCAAACCCAAGCTCACTGGGGCATCCTGAAGGCCTCTACTGCAGACCAGGGGGTACCACAGAGTAATTCCAGAGCCACAGCTCCATGACAGCCTGACAAAACCCTGCCTATGGGCAAACTGGAGAGCAATTCTGCTGGAGAGAGCAAAGCTCTACTAAAGTACTTGTGGGTGGTGGTGGCTCTGTGCAAACATGGCTGTTGTCACATCTTGGTGACATAAAAGCTGTGCATGTCCTACCCCTGGAAGTGTCCAAGGCCAGGCTGGTCAGGGCTTGGAGCAACCTGGGATAGTGGAAGGTGTCCCTGCCCAGGGGAGGGGGTGGAATGAGATGAGCTTTAAGATCCATTCCCACCCAAAGCTTTCTGTGATTCCATGAGAGCTGAATGGAGCCTCAGAGTCCTCATCCCTTTGCACTGTCAACAGAGCAAGGTTTTAAGAGAGCAGAAGTTGTGATTAGTTGTGCTAGAAAAACTTGGCTGTTCCCCAGATTTTTCCTAGATGATGTCCTTGGATGGCAAATCTGGCTCATCCCAGAGCTGCTGGAATCATGGTCTTCGCTGACTGTAGCATTTTATTTTCAGTATGAGGAAGGATCAGGCCTGTAGTGAGCTCCAGAAAAACTTCTCAGTCATGGCTTGTAACCATGAAAACTCCTTCCCCAGCCTGCTGAGGCTTAAAAAGATGCCATTTCAGTTTCTGTGAGTCTCTTCCAACACTGATAAGCCAGCAACAGTATTTCTTGTTTCTCAGTCATCTGTTCTTCAGTTTTCAGAAACTATTTCAGTTCTACAAACTGGCCTGCCATCTTTTCCCTTCTATGAGACTTTGGAAAGAGAAAAAGGATGAATCACCCTTTTTAAAATTACTTTTCAAAGTGGAGGGTCTCCTTCATAAAGTTACTTATTCCAAGCATCCATTGCAGTTCTCCTTCTGTGGTACCTCCCATTTCTTTGATGCTTCCTCTTTCCTCACCTAGGGGCTTGTTTATTTTTATTTTTTTTTCATAAGCAAAACCTAATTCTTGGTTTTCTTGTTCAAACTCCTCAACCAAGCTCCTGGAGGAGTAAAGTAGGCATACAGAAAGTTAATGAGAAATTCTCCCTCTGTCCCTGAGGACTGAAGAGGGGATAATTTAGGCAGTGTTTGGAACCAGCTCCGACCCTTTTAAGACTATCCAGCATCGCTGCGGGAGAAGGAGGATCAAACTGTCCTACATTTTCCTTGTGGATGCTACCACTGCTAATAGACCATGGCTTTCCTTCCATTTGTTGGGGTTTTTTTTCCATGGCTTTTCTTCCATGGCCTTCTTTCCATGGCTCTGCCAGGTCTGAGCAGGAGCAGGAGCTGCAGCGCTGGGATGCCACACGGTGACATTAACTGTTAATTCCCATCACTTCCCTCCACTGGACACCCCGAAAGCTGGATGGGATCACCTCAGCATCTCCTAATTAGCCAGAGCAGCTTTCCTCCTCACCACCACGAGCAGTCACTGAGCTCCTTCTCCCTCTTCCCAGGATGGGCTCTCCCCCTGCTCTGCTCTGCCGCCTGGGAACTGTTTTGTGATACTTTGGATCCCTTGTAAACCGTATTCTTCCATTTGGGCAGTCTTTCAACTCCGTGAAAGTTACACGTTGTTTTCATTTCTTCTCAAGTACCTCAGGTCAAAGAAAGACCTGTGTCACAGTGGCTCTAAAAGCCTAATAAAGTCTTTCATCCAGAGACCTGCTTGCTGGCGCAAAGTCAGGGAAAACAAACTAAGTCATCGAGTGTTGTTCAAACTGTCAGATCCTTTTCAGCATGCTCTTCCTGCCAGCCTGTTCGTGTGCGTTTGGGGGCTGGGATGGGGAGGAAGGGAAGGGGGAAAAAAAAATTCCTGATGGCAGAAAGCCCATGGAACAACTGGCACCTTTCCAAAGCAGCCTCCCCCCGGCCCCCAGCCCGCCTTCATGGGCACAGGCGTCTGCCAATCTGTTCTGCACACACACACACACACACACACACACACACTGCACAACACAACCAACGAAATGACTTTCCAACAACTTTGCTCACAAGTGCCACTCTACCCCGGGTTTGGCACCTTGAGCTTTCTCCGCACCCCCGCCTCTCCGGGCTCTGCCTCCCAACGAGCTGGACAGGTTCCAGTGTTTAAAAGCCCATTTAACCACTCCCTTTTGTTTAGAAATACTAAGCCTTGATCTGATTTTATCGACTCTGCCTTGCCAAGAGGAGGAGGATGCTGAGGGTTTCTGAGGATCCTGCAATGAGCTGAAAAGCTCCACGAGCCCTTCAAGAAGGGCTTTGCCCACTTTGCAGCAGCCCTTGTGCTATTGTGGTGCCCCAGAAGGAGAGAGTGTACCATTTATGGGACCACACAGGATGGCTTCCACTCTTGCTGTTGTTCACATTTCTCCCTTTGAAAACTTCGTTATTGGCACTGAGGAGCTAAAATTCAGCTCTGTGCTTGGCTGGCACCGGCTTTTGATGGTTAAATAGCTTTCTTTACACTCTTCACCTTGTTCAGTGCTGCTATGCCCAGAAAAATCAGAGCAGCAGGGGAGTGAGGCAAAGAGGCACGAACAGGACCTCTGCTCTGATTGACAATTGTAATCTTCCTGAGTATTGTTAGGAGACATCTTTCTGCACTTGATAAACCCAGCATGATTACATGAAACATATCCTTTTAAAATATATTTCTCTTTTTCATAAAGCGGGTAAAGCCAACTGCATTTGGAGCTAATTTCAATGCCTTTGTACAGTGTAGCATTTGGATGCCCTCTTAAGGATGCTGGGTTTGAAAGTTTGTCATTTCCCAAAACCCCAGAGAAGCTCTTAACATCAGTGACAGAAAGGGCTGTCAGATTACAAGTCAGACAGAACCAGAGAGCTCTGGAGTAACAGGAGACCCTTATCCCAAAAATACATCTCCATTTCCCACGTGATTAGTTCTTTGAGAAAGAACACACGTTCTGTGGAAAGGTGTAACCACACACTGACCACTGAGATCGTCACGTTTTGGCTCAATTTTTCATCTCCATCATCCCACCAGTCCTGTGCTGTGGCTCATCAGGGCACTACATCAGGGCACAGGGGGAGGAATTTAAACATCCACAGAGCTGCTATAAATTTGAATGAATACGAATAGTTTCTCATCTATGGCAATTTGCACCAATCAAGGCTGTACCTTCATGTATCCGGCAATCTGGAGGAAAGAGTCTGCCTCCTGCTAGGCAGTTACTGACACATTTTTAGCTTCCCTACGTTGGCTCTGCCCTCCTCTACTTTTCATTTCCCACCAAAGAGAAAACATAAAGGAAGTGATGATGAGCAGGCAGCTGTGGTCAACAGAAGACGTAGCATGATCGAGAGAGATCTTATCTAAAAAGTTCACACAGGAACAGCTTCACTGGCATTGAGAACAGCAGAGCCTGGAACAATATCACTGAAAAACAAATTACACACAGGCACTATCCAAGTCCAAACCAGTCAGATATTTTTGATATCCTGCAGCTTCAAAGGGGATAACAGGCAGTTGAGTGCTAGTGCTGAAGATCACGTTAGCCCCACCGGATTATTCAGGTCATGCTAAACAGCAAATTCAGTGGATTAAAAGAGTTCTCATTCCTGCTGTGCACTTTTAACAGTCTGCGACTTACACAGAGGGCTGAGGATGCTATGTACGTCGCACGTCTTGTGTAGCACTTTATAGTCAGACAAGCTCAGCAAGGGGCATCTGCCTTCCTAAAAATTGCCATTGACCCACTCCTGTTCAGGAACACTGAGAAACCAATGGACTCACCCAGCAGCTATGTGAAAACCTCTTTGCCAAGCCATGCAGAACTCACTTTTGTGTCTGCAGTGCATCGGCGCTGTATTACCATGACAAAACCAAATTGCCACCATTGAGGACAGTCTTTGCTAACACAACAGCCCTTCTCTGGTAATAAACTCGTGCTCACAAATGACGGCACAATGAGGGCATGTGGAACTGCTAGAGGATCTCTGGGGTAGCAGCCAACAGCTTTTCAGCTTTTTTCTTGTCTGACCCAAGTCATTCTCCACACAGGCGTTGGTGTAAAGTTCAGCAGCACAGAGCTTGGCCAGCATCACGGCAGTGTCATTGTCTCACATTAATGTACAATTCCTGCAACTGCTGCAGAGCAAAAGGCAGCACTGCCCCCGTTGTCGTTGCAAAACATTTTGGGGGTTCTGCTGTGTCTGGCACTGTCCTTGCTCTCATCATGGGTCAGTGAAATCATGGGTGTTTCTATAGAATGCCCAAAATCTGTGTGGTACCATCCCCACTAATACCGAAACCACCCACAGTAATTAAGGCTGTATTTCAGATGTCAATTACAAGTCTTTTGTAATCACTACAAATGGGCATTTACTGGGACAGGGGATCCTGGGACAGGAAGGAAGAGAAACATCCAGGTCTGACCCAGCTCCTTCCACCTCCTCACCAGCCCCCAGCCCAGCACAAGAGAGACAGAGCTCCCCAGGACCATCCTGTGGTGGTCATTGCTCATTTGAAAAAGCAATTCCTTCAATAGGTGAGCAAGCAAATGGCAAATAAATGAACAGAGATATTTCTGCCTGTTTTTTGAAAGTACCTTCTGCTGAGGTGGAGTTTCTTATGTCTAGTAGAGGAATGAACTGTGCAGCTCTCTTCTCTTCAGCAGGAGCAGCAATGGAGTTGCCCTCTCCTCCACTGCCCATGCTGGAAAATTACTAGGAAGGAAATATCATTGAGACTTCTACCTCTGTCAAAACTGGGAGACATTAGCTGACAGACTTAAAAAAAATATTATGGAAGCTGATAGACAGAGACACCTACACACTGCTTCGTACGGCACAGAACTGATTTCCCAAAAATAAACTGGGCTAAAAATGAAAATGGTCAGTCCCAGAACTGGTCAAGGCATGGAGACAAGCTTGTTGGTAGTGGGCTGATGGATCCCTCGTAGAGGCAGGCAGCTCTCCTGAGATTCAGTGAACAATATAAGAGAGGGATTTGGTTTAGAGTAAAATGCTAAGTCATGCACAAGGGTTGGGGAAGAGAATTATTCCCAAGATTAAACTCAATCTTGTTTCATAGAACAACTTTGACCTCACGAACAGCACATTATGGACTTGAGTCCCACACTTGCACCCAAAACTAGAAGCTGCAGTAGCCTTTTTTCCACCCATAATGACCATCTTACTGGTGTTTTAAGACAGAAGACAGCAAAGCTTTAACAGACACTGTACCCACGAAGTCCTCAACAAATATTACATTGGTACAACAGCAGTGCATTGTTTACAGTAACAATTTAACAAAGTTTTTTCATAAAAGTTTGCAGATACTCCTGAGTACTTTTTCAGCTGAGAAAAATCACCCAGAGCTCCTGCAGGGTACATCTCGAGGGTAGGAGATGGCAAAGCTGAACATTCATCACCAGCAGATCAGGGAGCAGATGGGAAAACCACAGAAAGAGGTTGCACTGAGTTTGCTGTTTCTTTAAGTCGCTGATGGATTCACACATGATGCAACTAGACACAACACAGCACTTGCATCTTCCTGCATCAGTGATTCTGCACATAAGATCTTCCCACCCTCCTTTTCCCCCTTCCAAGGCCCAGATGTAATTTTTGTCTGCAACTGGATACAATCACTTTCTGCACACAAGCCCAGCAAAACAAAACATCCCATTTTCAGTTCACAGAGCTGCCATGGCAGAAATAAATATTATTTTGTTTGTTGGGGCTTTCTTTCTGGCTACTGTTGTTTTGCTTTCCAAAAACCATTGTTCTGCAGAACAATTTAACACAACTCATTCTTCCTGATTCGAGACTTTGCAGCTAGCTGAACAGTGGTTAGGTTCTCAGGGAAAAAGCAAGTCCTTCCCAGATTTCTTTGAAATCCCAACCTTTAGATAACTTCTTAAATGGATAAACCCAAGACAAGCACTCGGTCTCTTCTGATTTTAGCAGGAAACGACCCAGCACAAACCTCTGCAACACTGCCATGGTTTGCACAGCAGAAGGTGGCACCTTTGGGTTTGTCTCTCTGCTTGGAGCATGCCATGGCTGAGGTAGGGCTGCTGGGCTCAGAGAAACCCATTCCTTACTGAACTCTGTTTGCACTTGGTATCTGAATTTCTTGAGAGGGAGCAACTGGCTGCCTGATACCCCAGGGGTTTAGGATAAAAGCCAGAGCAGAGCAGCAGCCTCACACCCACCATCACTGGGGCTGTATTTTCAGAAGCACACTGCTTGATGTTGCTGATGTGAGGAAGAGGATGAATCCTCCTTGGAAGAGAAACCTGCTTAAGTTAGGGCTTTATGGTCCTGGTTCAAGCACGTGTAAAAAAGCCTGAGCTCTCTTTGCAGGGGGCAGCTTCAGGAATTAGCTTCTGTTTTCTCCTCTCTCCCTTCTCACTTCAATTGCCTGATCTGGTGGTAATTTTCCTCTCTCTGGTGCCTCCCTACCCATCCTTTCCTTCCCTCTTCCCACCCTGTCAGCCAATGACAAAAATAGAGATGAGAAGAGACACAATTGCATAAAAGAAGGGATTTTTCCATCTTTAATCGCAGAGGGGGGATTGGTTTGCGCTCTACCTCACTGCAAAATCTTCTCAGGTTGGGCAGGTAAGATTTGAAGGGAGGCTGTGTGATGCATGGAGCGGAGCTGGCCCTTGACCTCCAGCTCTCTGCCTGCTCTGTCTCCAGCCTTAGCGAAGGCACCAGGCGTGAAATGGCACCAGCAGTGCTGCTTGGTGCTTTTCTGAGCAGCTTTTGGGAGGAGGGAGCAGCCGTCCCAAATGTGCTCCCTCTGTGGTGTGCACTCCTGGGGAGAAACACTGCTCTGGGTTTGCAGCACGAACACAAAAAGCACTTTGCTGTGCACACTCTGGCTCTGTAGCTCAGTACATACGATGCTGTCATACTCCAAGATCAGCTTTCATTTTAAAAACCTGAGTTACTGATAACTTAAAAATGAAGGAAAAAGGAAAACTAATCAATGCTTACCTTGCTTTTTGGTGGGTTAAGCTTGAGGGTTTCTTGTTCCTCAAGAGCATTGGACTTTTTGTAGCTAAGGAAAAAAGAAAAATACTGTAAGAACAAATCAAAAGAAAAAAATTATATCAGTACACCATTTTTTTAAAAGCTCTATAGGCTTTATTTTTATCTTTGCATAGTATTAGAGCTGTTCAGATTAAACTTTGCAAAAAATATTCTCCATAGGTATATCCTCAATTTTGTTGGACAACAGCAGTTCTTTGATCTTTATTCACTTAGAGAGCCGTTCTTTTCCTTCCAGCTCTTTGCTTTCTTGCCTTTTGCCACATTTGAAACTGAGGCTGGCCCAAAACTGCTCTAAGACATCTCATTATTTCCACCAGGGTAGTTTATCACCAACCTCAGTATATTTTTATGCTCCCAAACGGAACAACTGAAACAACACCAGGTTAACAAAGGATGGATTTCCAGGTACCACCAGCACAACCTGCAGGATGGTCCCTCATACAAACCAGGGCATTGTCATGCATTTCCACCAGCAGCATGGCAGACTGCTCAACCATTTCTGAATGCAGAGGTGGCTGCCCTGAGCCACACTTTGCTGCCTTGCCCTTGCAAGCAGGGACTTGTTTTTTTTCACCTCCATTTTTCAAGATTTCCAAAAGGAACAGTCCTGTCCTTCACCTCCACAGTCATTTGTACCAGCACAAAGCAGATTCAAACCACAGGAAAGCCCCAGGAGGAGATGCCAAGTCCATGGCACTGCTGACCTAAGGGACAATGTCACCATGCTCAGTGTTTCACTGTAGAGTCCCCATACAAAATTAATTTATCATGTATTTTCAATAGACCATGAACAGCTCTGAAAATTAAACATAAGGAAGCAGACTCCATTGGAGATTTGAATCAACAAGCTATGAACACAAAAATAAAACCATTCCCATTATGATATCCTTTTAATAAATGCTCCTCAGTAGGGCTACATGAAGGATTTTCTCTACTGTATTTTGGTCTGGACTTCTTAAACACATTTGAGGAATTTCCCCAAACAATTTTTGTAGAGAAATGGATCTATCAAGACTAAAAATTTCCCCTGGAAATTCACTGTCAATATTTTTTTAACCTACTTTTCTTCCTCACTCCCTCCCCAGGAGCTCTTTGTCTCACATCAGTGCTCTGCCACTCTTGGATCCTATGAGTCCTTCTGCCTCGATGCTTCTTGGGATAAAATGATCTTTCCCAGGAGCTCTGATAGGCTGCTTGAAATCAGCTCTTTCTTGATTCATGCATTTCACAATTCTCTCTCCTCTCCACTCTTGCAGCTATAATTACTGGTGAATTTAAATTTTATTTTAAAAAAAAAAGCAAACAAACCAAACCAAATACAAAACAACAAAAAACCAAGCTGCAAATAAACAAACAAAAAACTCACTAAAAAGCATCCTAAACCCCTCTTCCTCCCAAAATATCCATCTTTTCCTGCCGGAAATGACCCCCACTGAGCTGTGCTCAGGATGGCAGCAGGGCTGCCCGAGCCAGATGGAAGCTACTGAAGACCTTGGAGATCAAGCCACCAGCCTTCAAGCTTGACATTTGGTCGTGGGTGGCAGATTTTTTTTTTCCTTTCACACTTAAAAATGTTGCAAACCACAGTAGTTCTCTTCCATGGGGAGCTGGAGGCTGATTAACCTCATCTTCTTCTGTGCACATACAGATGTTGAGAAACAATTTCCCACCCACACTGGCCAGAGCTGGTGCCTGGACCATTGTCCAACACACACTCTGCCATCCTGAGCCCGACACCCTCTAGAGATCTCTAATGGGGTTTTGGTGCCATTCAGCACATGGGAATTGGGGGTAAATAAAGTTTGCCCCTTTCTATGCTGCCCTGGGAAGCAGCCCTGAATGTCCCCACATTTTTAACATCATTACAGAATATTTTCCTGATGGGCCAAAAAAAATGAGCCCCAGGACAATTTTACAATTTTGTTCCCCCCAGGACATAGCAGGACCTTTCCCATCACAGGTGGCAGGATTTGGGACAATGCTCCACCTATTTTTTTATTTGATGAGGATCCTTCTTCATCTGCTTTCATTAAACCATGTGCCTGCACTGTGAGCTCAAAATGACACTTTTGAATAATTTAAGATAATGATAATAGAAACATTAAAAAACCCTCTCTTAGAGACCAAACCCAATTCCTCTCGCAGCTTCTGAATTAGTTTTTCACTTGTAGACATTTCTGCTCTATCTTAAGAGCTATTAAAAAAAAAAAAAAAAAAAAAAAAGCACGATAGATATTAGGAAATTACTAATGCTTTTTTGAAAGCACCTATTGCTTAATCTTCTGCAGGACTATTTCTGGATTCCTGTGCAGCTTTCATCTTCACCCTGAGTGTTTTACAAGGCACCTCGCACAAGCCCAAAGAGGACAGGGTTGTTTTTGTGCATTTTCCCTGCAGCTGTTTTGTTCCATTGGAGATGATGCCTCACTGGGTCAGGACTTTTTTTTTTTTTTTTTTTTTTGCTTTAAGGGATGAGCTTTATTTACCAGCCAACATTAACCATTTAGATTTCCCAGTTCCAAAAATTCCTTGCTGGGATTCAAGGCATTCTGAATATGTTAGAGTGGTTTGTGGGGTTTTTTGGTGTGGGTTTTTTTTGTTTTGTTTTGTTTGTTTGGGTGTTTGGTTTTTTTTTTTCCTCTGTGCTTTTAAATTCTATTTTTAAAAACCGAGGTGCTGGATCTAACACAGCTGGGGACTTTGCTGCTTTTTTTTTTTTTTTTTTTTAATTTTTTTATTTTTTTTGTTTCAGGGAGGCAGGAACACAAACTACTCCTAAAACACCGCGATCAGGACATCATCATTTTTTCCCCAGCAACATCTGGAATATTAAGAGGCTGGAGTGGGATTGGAGCAGCTCTGGCTGAACCAATCTCCGGCAGGAGCCTCCCCCTGCTCCCGAGAAGGGAGAAGCAGCCGGAACGTGCAGCCGCGCTCCGTAACTCCGGCTCCATGCCTGCGCCTCTCCATTGATTTATGGGGCAGCTCATTCCCAGACCCACCTCCTCGAGGAGGAGGAACTTCAGCTCAATGTGGATAATAGGGTCCTACAGCCCTTAAAGCACTCGCTGCTTCTTCTTGGCGTGGGGAGGGGAGGGATGCGGCAGGGAGAAATATTCCTCCTCCCTTTGAGCGAGGCTGGAAATGAACCGAGAGAGCTGATGCATTTTTAATTTAAATAAAATAAAATGAAAAATGTAAAGCTCGTAACCCAAAGCGGAGGAGGAGATCCCTCACCCCGTTCCCGTGGCGAAAGCCGCACAATGGAAGAAGGCGCGCTCGCCTTCCGCCCATTCAATCTCTGCCTTACATCTCTATACCCATACACACATGCCCCACAAAGACATATTTTCTACGTTAAGCCTATGGATTACTGGCTCAGTCAGGCCCTCAAAAAAAAAAAAAAAAAAAAAAAAAAAAAAAAAAAAAAAAAAAAAAAAAAAAAAAAAAAGGAAAAAAATTAAAAAAAAAATGTTTCCAAGGCAACGAGCCAGGGGTTGCTATGGCATCTCGGAGCGAGCAGCTGGGCCAATCCCGCTCCCTTCGAGCTGGGAAGGCGCAAAGCCTCTAAATTTAATGTCAGTGCGGAGAGGAAGGGAAGCTGTTGAGGCATGCATGATGCTGAGCGTGCGCTTGCTAAATGCGGACAACATGGCCCCCATGATTAGGACCAGCACACTAATGAATATTCATTGGGCTGATTAAAGCAAAGTCAATTAACTACTTGACTGCTTGATTTTTTGCTGGATTTTAGTCGTCTCTTTTAACCATTTTGCCACTGGGGATGCTCTCGTTCTCCTCTTCATCTCCCTCTTTCCTCCTCTATATTTCCTTCACTGGCAATTAAGGTTTAATTTTTTTTTCCCCCTTGTCTTTATGTTTTTTACTGACAATAATCCATCCTCCTCATATTTTACAGCTCACTTTACCTTACCAATAAATCACATTCTTCTAGGGTCACTGTCTTCCACTACAGTTGCAGGTAAGGTAGAAGGTCACAGTTTTCCATCAAATTTTAAAATCTTGCATGTGATTTGATTCCAAATCTGCAGCCAAGCAATAATGCTGATTTTCTACTTCACAGTGGGATTTCCCCCATCATCACAGCCCTTTGTTTTATAACACAGGGGGTTGCTGTGAGCCAGGTCAAGGGCTGCAGAATATTTTTTTCTTTTTGATTTGTTAGGTCAGAATTCCTTCAGACAGACAACTCAGACTGAATGTTCTAGGAAACCAAAAGGGATCCTAAAATAAAACAACAATTCATTAAAGATGGTTTTCAATTTAGAGATATGTCTCTCCCAGTGCAGTAGTGATGTAATAAGACTGTGAAGAAGACTGCATATTTTATAAAGATCATTTTTCAGAATGTGCCTGAAAACTAAAACGTGATTAAATTAAAAATAAATGAGAAATTGTGGGTCCAAAAAAAAAAAATAGTCCACATTTTTTTTTTGATTCAGCCCTTACAACCTAACCTGGGAAAATACATAAATTTTTCCCCTGTTCTTTGGCTTGTTCTGCAAACTCTCTCAGGTTCCTGTATTATGTATACAGGGAAAGATGCATTTACATGACAGTTGTGACTCTCCTAGAATGGAGTTATTAATAGTTTGAAGTAATAGACCTGATGGAAAGATTGGAAAACCTGATCATAATCACCCAGCCTTTGTCAGCAACTGAAGGAAAAACACACAGCAAAAGGCAGAGTGTACAGCGGGGTAAGGACAACTCTGACTTCAATACTGTTTGTTCAATTCAGCTACATGAAAGAAAGAAAGAAAAAAAAAGAGAAAAAATAGAAAGAAAAATGAAATGAGATAGAGGATAATTGTGTGGGGGAAGTTTGCATTTTTTGTAAGTGCAAACAAAAAAAATGCTCAGTTTCTATTACATAAACTCCATGGATGTACTAGTTTCTCTATTATTTTGCAGGACGATGAGTATATTTACACAATTTTTTTCGATAGACAGTTATAAAAACAGACAGTTGCTTCTCCACCAAAACACAGAAAACAGGGAATGACAACGCTTCCCTACACAAATTGTATTTTTGGGAGCGCAGCAGGGCGCTTCCCCCAAACCCGCCTTGTGTCCACCATCCACCTATTAACACCATCATCCCAACTTTTAATCTTCTCATTTCCAGCCCAAGATCCAGCCCCCGTTTGGGCTCATGGAGACACCCGGGTGGGGAACGCTGCTGCAAGGATGAAATCACAGGCACGAGCCGGAGCGCGCGTCCCCGGATTGCCGAGATGACGCCCTTCTTTGCAGAGCTTTATGTTCCTGCCATCAAAATCAGGAGTCTGCATAGCAACACTCAGCTCCACGTTGCATCCACCCAAATCTGAAGAAAAAAAAACCCCAAAATAATTGCCCGTTTACAAATTAAGAGAGCAGCAAAAAGGAAAAGGAAAGGGAGCGCATTGAGCTGCCGCGTCCAATTTAAAGAAATATAGATTGGGGGCTCTGTTTCAAAATAGCATTTTTTCATCTCTGTGCAGTGGAAATTTCTTCACAGGGGGCAATGTGCAAGCATAGATGTTAATGCACACAAAGAGCAGTGGAGTAATTCCAGTCTCACAAAAAATTTAGAGAATTGGATTCAAATCCTATGTAGGTCGCAAATGAAATGTAGTCAGCAACCTACAACACAGAGAAAAAAATGAAAGAAAAGAATAAAATCCCAGCCCAGTGCTACACAACCTAGCAGTCTGCAATTCCTGGTCATGAGAGGCCACAGCATTAGCCAGGCAGGGTGTTGCAGGTCAGGATTAACACGCATTAACAAATTCATGTGGAGGAAGCTGGCCCAGCACCTGCCCACAATTTGCCAATTCACTTTGTCTCCCTTCCTTGTGAATCAAATTCTCTTTTTCTACTTGGGGAATGATTTTTGGGTTTTTTTAATAATGTTATGCACTGAGTAAAATGTACATCCCCAAGCTGTGAAAAGAATTTCAACTTGAAGTCTACACGGGAACAAGAGCAACATAAATATTGTACTTATATTGTGAATGATACCGACATAAAAATGCTCAAAGACATGTATGTGAACATCCACACACACATACAGAGAAATGACAGTAAACTGCATCTATTCTGGTTCTAAGATACTTTGCAAATTCACTAAACTATTAAAATAAACAAAACCCTCATCACAAAAATACAGACCAGGAATCTACATCTGCACAACGGAAAATATTCTGAGCGCAAACCCATTGCGGGAGCAGTAAATTCAGGGTTAAGTCTCTGGATTCCTGTCTGATACTCTCAGCCTTTCATCATGTCTCTATGAATTTTTATTTCTGTACTCTGGGGTAAATTAAGGCTGATGGTGTCAATACGGGATTTTGAGTCCGATTTCAACATTTCTCATGTTTCGCCTGTTTAACTCAGACCTTTAAGTTTGGGGTTTTCAACAATTTGGGAGGGAGGCTTGAGGGTTTTTCTAATCCTCTTTCAAAAATTTTCCAGGAGGCTATTCCCCACTGAACTTGCCCCCAAAACCTTGTGTCAGGGCAGTAGCTATTTTCCCAGGCAGAACAAATTCCTCCTTTCTGGAGAGCTGACGCTGAATGAGCCCCAAGAGGAGGAGCACCCTGAGGCTGCAGAGACCCTGAACTCCTGCATCTCCCTGCTCCTGCAAAAAGAAAAGGAGCCCCCCAAGAACCCTCCAGGAAAAGCCTGATGCATTTGAGATTAAGAACGTGCTGTGTCTGGGATTAAAGCAGAACACGTTTACAGCCCTCGCAGTGCTAACCAACCAGAGGAGTTATCTAATGCAGGATTCATGTGATTGCTTGAATAATATTCCAGGAGACGCGGCGTCCCTTCCTCCCTGCGTGCACAGCCCTCGGTGCAGGCACACACATGGTATTTCTAATAGGATCTCTTCTCCCCTCTCTCTCTCTCTCTCTCTCTCTCTCTCTCTCCCCCGCTTTCACAATCTGTCGCTCTCCAATCTGCCCACTCTGGTCTATTTTCCCATCCAATATTCCCCCTCTAACACCTTCCCCTCCTCTTCAGCCCCCACCCTTGCTCCTTCTCCCCCTCTGCCAGGCTCTGCTATGGGCCACCTTAGCCCTGGTGCTGAGGTTTGGGTGTCTGGACATTCAAAGCATTTAGCAGAGTCATTAAAAAGAGGCAATAAAGCCAAAAGCAATTTCTGCCCTACTACTAGCATGTAAATAACATGGAAACTAACTTACCCGTCTAATAATTTAGTGCCTAAATTTTTTTTTTTTTTTTTTGGTTGGACTATGTTATTAATGTTTTCCCTCATTTGGTGCTATTTTAACAGAAACTTTACAAACAAGTTCACCATTGCTACCTCTTCTTTGTGAAGGGGAAGCAGCAGCAGAGGGAAGGGGAAGGCTCAGCTAGAGCTCCCCAGCAGGCTGGTAGTGTAGCCTGAAATAAATGAGGTCTCCTGGGTTCCAGTCCAGTGGTCTAACCATTAGTCTCTGACTAAGAAACAAATGCAGAGGCCAGAAAATGTGTAAATTAAAGCACTGCTTCGCTTTTCCTTGTAGTCTGTAGAATAATTACAAGATGCAGATGTAGCTAGAGATGCCTGAGGCTGTGGTGATCCCAGGGATACATTTCTAAGATGAGGCTTTTGCTCCAGACCATCCAGCTGCTCTACGGTAGGAACTGTTCACTCTGGCTGAAATTTGGCCCTAACCAGGGCAGCGCAGGGCTAAGCAGAGCAACTGGTTTAAGGAGTTCAGGGGAAGCATCAGGCTTTATCTAGGCCTGGCAGGATTATGGAAATAAGTATTTAATTTCCCAGAAGAGAACAAGCTCGTGGCCAGCTTATGTGTGCCTACGCGTGGACACAAACACGGGAACACGGGAGAGCTCTGAAGGGGAGAAAAGGATTGACACAGTGTGTGATGTTATAGCAGCTCTTACCACCAGGAAAGAATTTACATTCACACTCTTAACTTGAAGGTTGTAGGTGCCCCTTGATCTGTGCCACGCTGCACAGCCTGTGGGATGAGGACAGCTCTGATCCCACGGAGCAGTGAGCATGGAGAGGGGATGCAGAGCAAGGACTGCTCAAGGATCTAGTGACATAGAGATTCCAGAAGATCAGGACATACAGCTTCCTTTCCCTAAAGATAAAAGCACCTGCACAAGGAAGATGAAAAGTGTCCCAATGGAGAAAGCATTAAACCCCTTAGAAACTGAATCCAGTCCTGCAGACCAAGCAAATGCTGCATTTAAGCACAAGAGGAATCCAAAGGTCCTTAAAGGTTCAGAAAGCTGAGTTAGGTTCTCATCCTCTCCCCTCACGTCTACTACACATTATCTTTAGACAGAGTGAAACACAGGGCAGCTGACCTCATGGACTGCTGCAAAGCAACTCCTGCATTAGAGAGCAGCAGACAGGAGCACCACAGAGCACGGGGCTGCTCTGGCAGAGGTTTGATCCAGAGATCTCCTGGTATGGACCATGGCTGGAATCATGATTATTACTGGAGGAACTTCAGCCATTCAAGCTGTTCCCCAGCTTGGAACTACTGTGGAACTACTCCAGCACCGCCAGGCTCTCCAGTACAAGAGAGATGTGAACACACAGGGAGTTCATTGAAGGACCACAAGGATGGTGAAGGGCCCAGGTTTTGTCTCCCACAAGGAAAGGGTGAGAAAGCCAGGACAGTTCAGCCTGCTGAAGAGCAGGCTCGCAACATCCAATCTTCTTTACCAACAACATGGGCTTCCTGCCTTGAGCAAATGCATCTTTATAGAAACAACTCAAGAAGAGATCAGACATGATAAATACATGAAATGTCACAGCAATTTGGAAAAACTGAACCTGAGGACTCTAAACTGGTAAATATGACTCGCATAACTAGCAGAAAATATTTGCAATCCTGTAAACATACACAAATTCCTAAGATCTGTGGCAGATTTCTGAGGTGTGACTAATTCACTCAGCACAAAGGTGACAGTGTTGTGACAGAGCACTTGCATCTCTGAACTCTGAAACCAAGATGAAACCATTTCCTACCCTCTGGGGTTTGATTGTGAGTGATGTAACTTTCCTAGGCCTATACAAAAAAGTCTGAAAATCAGGCTAGAGAGAGTCAAAGCCTCCAGGCTTGAAGTAAGGCCACCTTCATCTCTTCAGTGTGCATGTGGACGCCAAAAATCCAGAAGAATTCACACCCTGCTATCTTGCCCTGATGGAAGGTGCAAGAGGTTGCACATTGGCTCACTTGATATTGTGCCTACAAGACATAAAACCCCCTCCAAACTCTCAATGCCTGAGTGCATGGGTTGCCCGTGTGGAGACCCCAGCTCCGAGGAAACCCTGAGATCCATCACGAGTCAAATAAGCTCAATGTGCAGAGACTTCTCAGGCTCAGAGGAGCCCATCTCTGCCCCTCCCTCCATCCATGCCAAGGATTTGCCCTTTGGCTTCACCCACCAACACCTCTGTGCTGCTCAGCAGCTGCAGAACTCGAGGCCACCTCTGTGCTGAGCCAAGCTCTTCCAACAAGTGCAAGTGGGAGGCAGGAGTGCCCTGGCACCAGCTCCCCTGGCCCCAGCAGAGCTGCAGGCATACGTCACCTCCCCAGGAAGTTGTTTGTATTCTTGGGAGAATGTTGAAAAATATCTCTGACCCCCAAACATTTACCTTTTGATCGGAGGTTTCCAATGTTGCTGTAGTGTATTAAAGCTGAGATGCTCATAAAAAAACCCTTTGTGTCAACATAGTAAATGACTCTAATTAGGCTGGTGGTGCAATGAAAATGCTTAATTCATTCTGATGAGGCAGAAGGAAGAGCTAAAATGTTTATAGACAATGGGTGAACAGGGAGATATAATGCTGAGTGCCAGCTTTAAATGCAAATTACCACAGAAATCTTTCCCTCTCCACCATCCCATTCCTCCCCCTTCCACTCTCTCTCTGTCGCCAGCACCACTCTGTAATCTCCTAGTGCAGTAATTAGAAGTGAAAGGAGCCACATAGAGGGGCCTCTAAAGGCAACACTAAAGAGAATTACAGAAAAAATACCCACCTTTAATAGAAGACAGCACTATTTTCCAAAGTGCACCACCATCGCAGCACTTGGCATGGTGGTAAGATCAGAGAGGTGATAATTTGGAGGGGTATTACTGAAATGGGATGTAAATGTCTTTCATTTCTCCCTCCATCTGAACTGGCTTCATCTACAGTGTCTGTTCATTGGGCTGGGGCCACTTTGCCTTTTGGAAGAAGGCCAGGCCAGCAGCAAGAAACAAACATTTTGGGGGTGATGACTCTCAGAGTGTTTCTTCACCTCACCAGAAGTGTGGAGCTGCAAGTGGACAAGAGCTGTGAGCTGGAAAAACACACCCTGGAAGTTGCCACGAGGGAGTAAACGTGGAAACATTGCAAAGTCATCCTTAGAGATGCTTCTCATCACACTTGCAGTATCCCACCTTTTTTTAGAAGAGAAGTTGTACATTTGGTGAGAAAGAAAAGGGAGAAGGGAAGAGGACAAAGAGGAAGAAAAGGCAACCAGTGTTTGGTTTTCATACAGGGTGTGACACTTTTCTATAAACATTCTCATTTGAAACATCAAAAAACAGCTTTATCTTGGGAGTTTAGGTGAAGAAATGCTCCTGGTGCCAACTTGAGAGTGTCTCAATGCTTTAGGATCTTCAGTATCAGCAATGTACAGCAGTGTACAGATGTGTCTTAGAGCTTCACATCTGGACTCAGAGCCAAAACCACGTGTTTTTTTCATTGTCTATGAATTAAATGCTCTCAGTCCTGTTTCAGCATTGAACAAATCCCCTTCTCCTTCCCACACACAGCCACACAAATCACCCCAGTACTGCAGAAGGTCAGATCAGGAGACTAGAAAATCTGTCACAGTCTGAGACTATGAGCCAAATGAACTACTGGCAAAAAGCTGCTGAAATTACATTCTGGATTGAAAGCCCTGAAACAAAAATATTTGCTTTCCTCCTCAGAGCAGCATTTGAGCCTCAAGCTTAAGAACAGGTGAATATGCCCAGAGGCACACAAGCAGGATAAAGCAGACCTGGACTTTTGCCAGCAGGAGCTGGGCAGGGGAAAGGGGCAGATACCAGGCAGGATTTTTGTGGGCACTAGGAATTTTTATCATCTCTCCACACTGACACAGCTGTGTTGTCAGTGGCCAAGGTCATGCTCACTGTGGGCACATCATTTAACACTGTGCTCACCTCTGCAGGCAAGCCTGGTGATGTGCCCTGCCCTTTTCTGCAGGTGGCCTGACCTCAGCAGCCCACCTGGGCTTGCTTTTTCTTGAGGGATTCAACACCCTTTAGGAAAGCTGCTGGAGACTGAGGTGTGCTGCTGCAGGTCAGTGCTCAGACCCAGCTGCCAGATCGTGTTATATGCAACTCTCAATAAAGCTGCATTGCCTGACTTAGAATACTTATATTTGCTAAAAAATTATAATAAAAAATTTCTCCTCCCTTAAGGCCAGCATGAAGGAGAGATCCAGCTTTGTCCCAGATTCTGGTCTGGGCAGAGTCACATTCCTGCAGGACAGCTGTCACAGAGGTGATGCCACATTTGTGCACGGCATAAATACAAGTGAGCACCCTCCCCTACGTGTCCTCTGCTGCATAAACAGAAACCCCAGACAAAGCTGGACTTGGGGAAAAAAAAAAAAAATAGGCACAGCTTGCTTGTTGCCTGCACTTCATTCCCAAGGCTCGGCTCAGCTCATTCATAAAAGATCTCCATCTGACCCGCAGAGCCACCTCCAGCCCCTGGTGTGCAGGTGACGCTGGGCTCTCCTCGAGGATGCCCCTGGGCACGGAGCCGTGTGCCAGCAGCTCCCTCTCCCCAGCCGCCGGCGGGAGCATCCCACCGTCTCCTTCTCCCGCTCCCTCTCTGTGTTTGCTCACTGAGACAGAAGCAATACCAGTTTGCAGCACAATAAACCATGTAAAGGAAGCATCAATTAACTAGAATACATGGATATAGTATTTAATTAACTGTTAGGCTCACAGTTACCGTATGATGTCATGGAAACCTCGAATCTCCTGGGTACTGCCTCGCACATGCCAAGCGGGAATTGGAGCCGTCGCAAATCCCGTGTAAAGTTTGAATGCTGACATTTTTAATTAAAAAAAAAAAAAAAAAAGAAAGAAAGAAGAAAAAGAAAAAAGAAAGAAAAGAAAAGAAAGAAAGAAAGAAAAAAAGAGATTCTGAGTCTCTTAAGTATCTTTTGATTGGCGTGTATGTGTGCACATCTTTGGTGCTCCAGGAGCCCTGGGTGGCATTGCTGCCCTATTCACAGCCACTGTCACCAACCAGGGCTTTGTGTGGAGGAACCACAAGAATGAGCCCAGAAGGCTCTGTGGAAATAAAAAAGAGGGCAAAATCATATTGGATGGGTTTTCAAGGATATGAGAGGATGTACATTGCATTTGCACTACTTTTGGTATGAGGATCTCAAAGCACTTTGCAAAACAAAAATGCAAACATTTGAGGTCGACTGAACAAGGGTGTGTATGAGGGGGAGTGGCTTTAAACTGAGAGAAGGTAGGTTTAGATCAGGTATTGGGAAGAAATTCTTCCCTGTGAGGGTGGTGAGGCCCTGGCACAGGGTGCCCAGAGAAGCTGTGGCTGCCCCATCCCTGGAAGTGTCCAAGGCCACGTTGGACAGGGCTTGGAGCAACCGGGGACAGTGGAAGGTGTCCCTGCCCATGGCAGGGGGTTGGAACAAGACTGTCCCTTCCATTCTGTGATTCTATGATTTCTTGTCTCTTAATTCAGTATGAAAGATCATTTCAGTCTATAGCTTTTTGCTCAACACTTTCCAGAGAGACATCCAGCCCTAGTTCAAATACTGAAAAATGTAGCCTCCGTTTAAGAAGCAAGTGGCATTCTGCAGGATTTTACAGGATTTACAGTTAAGGAAACTGAGGCAAACGGAGGCTGGGGCCATGGATCCAAAAGTCAGTGTCTGTTGAGAGCCACAGCCACACCAAAACACTCTACACATGTTTGTGCTGACCAGGGAGAGCCAGGTGGAAGAGGGAGCAGCACCCTCGCATGCTGCTGCCGATGTCCAGGCACTGCTAATCCCTCAGGAAATGCCCAGAGTCCCTCAGCATCCCTGCCCACACCAGGTCTGCCAGGGCCTCTCACACTCCAGCACTTGTTGTGCCTCCTTGAAGAACTCTTCAGTAAAGCACAGGTCTGGTTTCCACAGGACCAGGCTGCAGCAGCAGGTACTGGAGTAGGATCCTTGCAGCCCATAAGCAAATACCAACGATCAGCCTCAAACAGCATCCCCACATGAGTAATTTTACATCTCCAGCTGTAAACATCAACACTTAAATTCCATTTACTGCAGGATATTCGTTGCCCAATACTAATTTTGTCCCAATACCCTGAAATGCAGGAAAGGTCCTGTACTAAAACCCATTAGGCTGAGATGTATTGCACACCTTCCTTTAGTGCTTTGACAGTACAACATTAGGCTTACACAGACCCAGACAGGTAAGTGCAGAATTATTTTCTGTGAATGAAGGTGTGTGTTCATTCTCTGTATCCATTGTCTATGTTTATGTGGGAATTAGTTTATGGATCACTCCTGACAGAGCTACAGCGCCCTCCCTTAAGGGCATTGCTGATATATTACCTCTGAAAGAGAATCACAATTTATTCATTCAAACACAGAGCTAAAGATAGATGCGCCCTGGAATATTTTGAAATATTGCATTATATATAAAATGAAATAGGGGGAAGCTAAATTACACAGCTATAATTACTTAGAGTTCAGGTGGCATCGTAAATAATCTATTCACAACTCGCTCAGTGTTTATTATGTCAGAGCAGAGCAAGATAATTAACATGGTATAGACAGGAACTGTGCAAGGCAGATGCCTGATACACCCAGATCAAACCCACTAGGACACAAGCATAAAAACACACAAACACATGCTATGCCATTCATAAAAATTCATGTGAAAGTGAAGAGAAAAAAGGTAAAAAGCAGCAGTTTGATACTGCTGAGGCCCCAGCCCTGCCAACAACAGCAGCACATCTTTGGAATAGTCATAGTTAAATTTATGGACATGCTTCAGTGTTTACATTGCAGGGGCAGAGGTGGGTTTGCATTGACTGCATTGATGCTACCTATGAAATTCTTTCTCTGCTGCTCTAAAATTGGCTTCCTGGCTGTTAGAAATGAAATTGTTACATGGAATAAGAAGCTGTCAGACAAAACTTGGAATCTGAAAGTCATAGTCCAATCCTTCCCCACAAATACACAAGTTCAGATGCCAGAATTGAATTGCTTGGAAATTATTTTTAAAAAGGGGATTAGGCAGAAAATCAAGGAAAATATCAAGGAAATCAGAATACATTAGAAAGGGGGAAAAACGCCCTAATGCCAAGAATGCCAATACAATTGTTAAATTTATAAGAAAATACCTCGTGTTTTACCTTGAAATCCCAAGATTTGTCCATTCAAAGTCTTGTTTCCAAAAAATCTCTGCTCACAGAGTAAAATTCGAATTTACCTCAGCACTGTTTTAGTAAAGTTTTAGTAGCATGAGAAGGTTCCTTTCACAGGCTCAAAGGAGGAATGAGACAAGCAAGTGACAAACCTGAAGCCCACTAAAGGAACAGAAAGCTTAGAGAAACAGCTTTTCAAGAGATTTGGTTTGGGGTTGCCCTTTGCTTATGTATTATTTTTTTCCAATTCTGTTTCTGTATTAGGGAAGAAATAGAGCAAGGGAACAAAACCCCACCTTTGCCCTCAACCTGGAGGTGAGAAACTGAGTCGGGAATCAGATTTTTCTCTTTACACCTTCTAACTTTTCTCTTCTGTAATCATTATTTGTGGACAATTTATTACCTGCTTCTCCATTGCAAAGAGACCCAATAAATATATGAGCAGAGGAGTTTAATGTTTACTCTTTCGCTGGTTTATTGGTCTCTTTTCCCTAAAATCAATCAATCTCTTTTCTCTAAAAGCAAAAGAACTTTCTCTATCAGCCACCAGATCTCCACTACCATTAGGAGCCCCTCTCCAGACTTGATCAGACCCCCCAAACAGGGAGCAGAGGACACATCCTTTGACCTTCGATTGTTGGATTTGGTGGTCTTTGAGGTCTTTCCCAACCTTAATGATTCCATAATTCTTTTACCTGAAGGGCTGCAGCCTCCCACAGCACCAACATCACCTGGATTTGAACACACAGTTTGTACTGAAGATGCCCAAATAAGCTGAGTTTTAAAAAAGCCATCATTCCAACCAGCTGCACTGAAATCACAGTTTCCTTTTTCCTGCAGTTGAGTTGGAGATAGAAACAATGTCCTTAAAGAGTTTTGGCCCAGCACAGAGCTTGTTCTTGGCCCATCCCATCACCTTGCAGCAGAGGTGGGAGCGAGCTGGAAGTGATTCAGAAAGTTGGATGCAGAGCAGAGGGAAGTGCTGTGTCTTTTATTAAACAGCATCTGCCCTTCTATTGGATATATTACTTTATGCCAAGTGATGTGGATTTTTTTTTTTTTTGAGTAAAGAATATTTAACGTCACATAACAAGAAAAATGGTCCCTTAAATTATTTGTGGCATGTCCTCTGTGCAGCGGAGGAACAAAGCTCACTCTCCCAATGTGCTGAACCAGAGTCCATGAGCAGACAGTCAGGAAAGAATTTATAGTCCCTGGGGAGAGATCTGCTTGGGTCCTGCAGAAGAAGATAAAGTATTTGAGGGTTAAGGCTTTTTTTCCTTCTCCTCTGTGGATATAGCAGAGATGAAAGATGTTAACCCGCTTCCCAGGGATCAACACTCCACCAAAACACCTTCCTCTCCTGGAAGTCAGATTTGAGCTTGCAACGGGAAGTTAATCTAGTTTTAGTTTCATTATCCACTTTTCTGTCTTCCTAAGAAATTTTGTAGTGTGAACAGGAATTCTCCAAAGACCTGAACTCTGAAAAAGGCAAAAGAAAGCAGCAGACTGGATTCCCTTCCCCTTGGATCCTCATGATTTTTCTTTTTTAATGGGATGTCTTTAGGACACACTTTATAATTATTATTATGATTTGTGAATACTTGCAGAGGCCACTCCATCCAGGTATGACCATGGAAGATGATCTTGTTTCCTGTTTTTAGGTGCCTCGCACTGGCTGCTCCCTTAGGGCCAAGCAGAGCTCAGGACTCAGGTAATGGTCACATCTTGGAGACAGGAGCCAGCCTGACCCAAAGGCCCCCACCAAAGGAACAGCAGCTTTTCTGTAGTCCCAGTGGTGGTTTGGGTCTGATTTGTAACTCCTTTGTCACCAAGATCTTCAGTGGTGCTCCTTTGTTTGCAAAGCCTTTTCTCCCTTGTCAGCCAGAACAAGTCAGACAGGTAAATTATTTAAAGTGCTGATCCTGCCTCACAATCTGCTATGGTTTATGCACCAACTCCAGCCCAAGCACACAGAGAATTGCCTTTAGCAAGTCAGCAAACATTCAAGAGTGACAAACTCTGGCTGATGCAAAGTGCCAAAGGATCATTTGATCAAGAAGTGCCATAGTAATTAATACTACCTAAAAAATCACTCTAATTTTTAAGCACATCCCATGAGCAAATAGGTGCCTTCAATGTTCATTCTTCCAGCCTGAACCACATTCAGCTTTAATGTAATAAACAGGGGTTGAGGGGCAGCACCAATGCTGCTCACACCTCCCCACTAAGGAGTTCTGTTTTCTGTAGGCTGCTGCAAATTGCACTCACACCACTTTGGGAGGGAAAATCCCAAAGCTGATCCCATGCATAGGCTGGAGGAAAATAATCTGTGCCTCCAGATGAAAAATGGTAAAAGTTGTAAGCAGGTTTGCTGCCCACTCAAAGCAAGCACCAGCATCCACACAGCCCCTCTGGTCTCAGCCTGCTTCAATTCCAAATGTGCTTTTTTTGCCCCAAGACTCCCCAAAAATTCCCTCTTTAAGAGGCTGATTTCTCTGGAAACCAGCACATCAGCAAACTGCACATCCCACTTCCTGGTAAGAAGATTTCAAAGGTGGCTGCAGTTCTCCATTCTGCTGCAGGGAAGTGGAGCTGATTATCCCACAGCTCTGAAGCACCAGTTTTGCCCCTGGATTCCCACTCAGGCAGTCCCAAGACATGGGACAGTCTCTGCTACAAGAGCATCAAGGCACCCTGGATGGAGTGACAACAGCAGTGAGAGATTTGATCTTGTTATAGTCTTTTAACATGTTTATGGCAGGCTGGCATGAATTTCAATTCAAACCTCATTCTCTGTAGCATCTGCAGCTCCCAGAACCTGCAAGTGTAGGCAAACACACTGTTCTTTAAAAACTGAAGATGTAGGTCAAAATTTAAAAAAAAAAAAAAAAACAAACAAAAAACAAGACAAATAAATAAAGTTAAGTGAGTCCTGTGTTATCTGAGCTCTTTCACAGTTCCACCAAGGTGTTCTGGTGTCTCAGCTCTCTTATAAAGAAGGGCCAGCACCAGAACCTGGTCTCTCTGCATGGCTGGTGACATCTCTTGCAGTGTTATGGAGATAGAACCAGCTCCTTTTCACAATGGACTTGAATCCTCAGATCTGTACAAATATTTAGACTTTCATTCCTCAAGACCACTGAGCTCTAGGACAGGAATTGCTGCGAGGCTCTGACTGAAATGACAAAGTGCAGAACCAGAAACACTCCCCATCACACAGTAACCCAAAATCCTAACCCCAAACCTTGTCCTGGGCCCCGTCCTCCCATGGCACCCTCAGCAATCGCCTGCCTCCCTTGTGGCAGCAGTTCAGATCAAGGCTAATTGTATTTGAATCTACAGGGCACCAATTTTCCAGCGAAGGGGTTTTAATCTAACATGCAGATCTCTTGTCTACATTCACGTCACCCCAGAGACCCATAACATAGGTCATTTGTGCATACACAATCTCAGTAATAGGATGCACAATTTTAAAATGGCTAAATCTGTAGCGTAGAAAAAAATGTTATTACAGGAGGAAAAAGAAAAGATTAGCTCACAGGCTAAGATCATGTTTGCCAAGTTTCCACCCAGAGAATTATTCCAGTACCGAATTCTATGCTACCAAAATAACGGGTTTATACAGCAGGCATTGTGCCAGCTTTTTGGCTATAATTATAGTGTTTTCCTCTCTCAAGTTCTTTATTGATATCTGGATTTTTTTTTTAAAGGAGGAGGTGGAGAAGTGATTTTATACGTTCAACAAACTACAGCAACACTTGATGCAGTCAAAAAAAAAAAAAAAAAAAAAAAAAGGGGAAGTTTTAACAACCTGCCAGCCTCCAACTTCACAGGAAATGTCAGTGCCACTATCAGACTTTAGAGAAACCCCAGGGATCCATTACTGCAGTTTGAAGATGTCCCTGCACTTCCCTTTTAAGTAAACGCCGGAGCCGCTTGCTTCATTCGGCTGCTGCTGTGCTGCACAATATTCCTTTGAGGAGATGCTTTGCAGTGACAAAATAACTGCTGACAATGTGAATACCGACTTCATTTTAATTTTGTTTTACATTTTTCTTTGGTATGTTTTGATCCCAAAAAATCTTTAGAGTGCAATTTTTTTTTTTTATATGATAAGAAAGCGACTATTTCTACAGTACCATGGAGTCGTTGCTCCTCCCCTCCCACCCTCCCTTTTCCTTTTTCCTCCTCCATCCAGAGGGAGCAGGTTGTGAAGGAATGACACATCCTCAGCACAGGTTCAGTGAAGGAAAGAGGTGGAGTGGAAGAGAAGCACCCTAGAAAAAGCAGTGACACAAAATAGGGCAACGCTTCTCTTTTTTTTGCAAGCTATAAACACAAACATTGAAGAACGTGACGTCAACACGACTGTCAGGGAATCGAGCCCTTGCCACAGTCAGTTCTTGCAGAAAATGCTGCTTCTTCATCCCAAAACAGGCAGCCAAGGGTAGTAAGTCCCAGTTGAGGAATCTCTTTCTCATGGGTGCATTTGGCTGAAACCTTAAATTTCCTGAATCCAAGATATTAGTAATATACTTCTGAAAACCACGGCTTTTCTACCATCTTTTATAATTCTGGGAAACTTCACAAGCACGAAAATTAAAATTCTGTCAGCCCTGAACCCGGGAACAATTAGCCCAGCTAAGATGATTCCTGATAGTCTTCTGCATATAATAACCAATATCCAATATACCTCAACATTGTGAGGATCTCTGTAAATGAAGTGACATCTCTTGCTGGACAAAGGCTGGAAATGTTATCCTTGGGTGATAGGAATCCTAAGGGGACAACTATTCTCCCCGGTTCCAAGGCTTACTTAATTGTTCCAGTTGCTGGAAATTTTAAACAATTTCCCCAGCCGCTGTGCCAAGTTGCGTTAAGCTCTTTGTCTGGCTGATATGCCAACCAAAGGCACAGGGAGATAAGGAGAGCTCTGGGAATTGCACAAGCCGACTTACACAGCCAGAGTTCCCCCGCCCCAGCTCCTGCCATCAGCTTTGCCACTACTTCTACTACTTATTATTATTGTCACATCACTGGAACTAGCAGCTCTTTCACCTCCAGTGCCTCGGCTGCACTTACACGGGAAGGACTCTGAAAACAGGACACGGCATTGAACACCTTCTTTTTGTTCATCTGCCTTCTATATTTGCCTTATTTTCCAGCAAAGTGATACAGATTATTCTATTTATTTCAGGATGCCAGCAGTAGAGGGGAGACACGTCCAAGCACGGATTCGTTGGCTGCATTTGCACTTTCTTTCCCAGGTCAGATTTTCAGTGGTGATAAAGGGTTGGAAGCCTCTGATTGTCCAAGAATGAGCTGAGCCTTAACTGAAACCAGCCCTCTGGATCTTTGAGCTGGTGGGCAGAGTTTGGGCTCACTCTCCTGTGGTGCTCAAACAGCACAACAGGTCACAGTGAGACCCTGCCCCACGTCACTGATAATAATACATTATTTTATGGCATTTGTTCATAAAAATGGTACCTTCTTGCATAACATGCCTTTATTGAGCATCTCAATACTACCATCTCAACCATCTTTGCTGCCATCTGCCAAGACAAAAAAGAAAAGGTAACAAAACCCTTTTTCCAAGGTTGTCTCCTCCCAGAATCAAACTACGAGGCAAAGGCCAGAGCATTTAGTAGAGGGCAGGATTCTTTAGCTCCCGGGAGCAAAGGTTGATCTATACTGGATTTCAGAAAGGCTGAGAAATCTTGTCTGAGAAGCAGTTATGAGAATCACTGGAGGCACTGTACTTTTAAATGGACCTTTCCCATTAGATTTATGAGCAGGTCATTGACAGGATGGTGAGGAAGGGATTGATCACTGAAATTTCCAACCCTAATTGTGGGAGTGTGACTATTTCACTTGCAAGCTTGCTGGGAGCTTGGACAGGACAGTGTGGCCTCTCAGACCTCTCCCTCCACTCACCTGCACAGTTGTTTGCCAGCACAGCCACACCACTTGTTTGCACCCAAATGACAGAGAAGCTGCCCTTTGGCACAAGGCCTCCTTGCTCCAGTTTTGGCTAAATGAACTTGCCAAAGTGTTTAACTTCCAGGCCAAAACAAACCTCTTTAGACTTCCTGACAGATTGCCCTTTACACACCACATGGCTTTAGTTTCACCCCAAACACCCATGAATATGCCAATATTCATACTAATTCCAACATCAGCAAAGTAGAAGCCTCCAGCCTGCTGGTAGTTCTTAAAATATCACTTATTTTTCCTAATCCATTTTAGATCTGCATGAAGACAAACTTCAGCATGGACCTTCAAACTGCCCTGAACTTCAGCCACTTCAGCACTGACAATAATTCTAAAGGTTTGAAGAACCAATATCATTTCAATATCATGTTCTGTTTTGCAGTATTATGTTTTAGGTATTCTCTAGCTCTACACCATGACAGAGAAAATTTCCTTGTCCATATCACTTTTTCCCCGTTATAATGATACCAGGATACAGAGGTGTGCAAAAAGGAAGTATCTTCTCTCTACAGTCCTTTTTTTCCTTCCTCCTCTAAAAAGAAAGTCAACAGGAGCCAGGAAGGAACAGAAGAAATTGCTCTTCAGTCTGCCAGTTCAAGTTTGTTACCAAGTTAAAAATCAGAATTGATGTCAACACTGGTGGCACCAGCCCACAAGTGTTTCTCCTCCACCAAAATGGCTTTTTAGAACACTGTGATTTCCTATCTCTTTAAAATGATTTCAAGCCTGAAAACTTTTTATAAAATATTTTGGGGCAACAAGTGGAACATTTGAGCTAAAAAAACCTTGAACTGTAGCTTGAAAAACCCCTTAACACTTTTTGCAAAAGCTGTTTTCAAAAGTGGGAGTTTTTCCTCCTCAAAAAATATGGAGAACATCATGTACAGGTACTTGTTCCGCTGAAAAGACATTTTCATTTTAAAAATTCCTAAAATATACTCCCTTCAGGAATCAGTTTTAAAAATACACTGATTTTATGGTTTTGTTTTGTTTCAGGGTGACACCAGCAGTGACTGAGCTGTGCCTGCCCTCACAGCCAACAGCTACACACAGAGCAGAGCATGTTCTCCACTGCAGATCCAGCAGGCAGGACCACAATTATCCGTAACTCTCCATTTCAGCAGAGCTACAGTGTTTTACAGCTGCAAACCTGACCCGTGGTCCCTACTCCTGGACATCTCAAGCTGTCATTGGTGGCTTCCCCACAGCAAAGAGCCCCACTGGTTTCCCTGGGACCATCCAGCCCAGAGGCATTAGAACTCCCTGTGCCTCCTGTGAGGTTTTCCCTGAGAATTAGCAACCCTCATCTCCCAAACCTTAAACTGATTTCCTGGTAGGATGGAGGCAACTTGACAGCCTCTGACATTGGCCTCCACCACGGTGTCACTTCAGCAGGATGGGTGTTTGCCAGCAGGAGCAGGCGGCTCGGGGTGCAGCCTGTATTCCTTCCTTCAAAATAAAATGTATTAGTTCTAAATGCGAGTCGCAGCTCACCAATGCCAAGAAATTCCTCTTGCCACACGAATGTTTCCAGAACGCTGTGCTGAATTAAATGGATTCAGCTTGCTTTCAGATCCACACATACAAAGAGACAGCTTGATAGATAAATACATTTAGGGTGCAGACAGCTCTGGTCAGTGGACAATTAAGGATGGAAAGACAACGGTGCCTGGGTAGCTTCAGATCCAGAGTACAAATTATTCCTGCTAGAGAATTCTATTAGTAATATTTGCATCTTGCTAATAGAAATCCAATTACTCAGAATGACTCTGAGCACATTATCCATTTTTAGCAAAATTCGCCTTATTCTGCAAACAGATTTTTGCTTGATCGTCACTTTACTTTTGTTCGCGCAGTCCTCTGGGATGCAGCATCCTTCAAGGACATGTCAGAGGAGCGTGCTATCCCGTCAGCCCCTCGCTTTGAGGCCTAGCAGCTGAATCACCCCCAGCCCTATTTTCTTTTCCAGTGTTAGATTAGCGAGAGGGCTTATGACCTGCCATCTGTCACTGCAGTCTGCTGACTGTGAGGCTCTGCTCTCTCCACGACATTGCTGAGGAGGTGGAAGGCTCCGGCGGGGGAGGAGGGCAGGGGAGAAGAGCCTCTCCATCCTGCTGCTGCTGCTCCTTGCTCCAACGCCATCCCTTAAAGCTGAGCTCCAGGGAGGAGCAGCACCCATCTCTGGGGTGGTGCTGCCTGGCTGAGGGGACTCTGGCAGAGCAGGGCTCGGTGACAAAGTGCGGGGGTACCTCGGAGGCAGGCGGCTCTGGACCTGCGGCTCCCGCATGCTGTTTGATCACACCTGCTGAAGCTTTCCCAGCCTTGCCAGGGAGAGCCAGGCAATGTGACCATGCATCTGGCTTCCTGGCAAGGAGAGGGCTGCCTCTGGCCCCGAGCCAGCACAGTCCATCTCCTCCTGAAAATAGTGCACCGTTTAAAAAAAAAAACACAACAAAACACAAAAAACCCAGCAAACCACCCAGCAGAAATGCAGATGCCTGCTGTGTGCACAGAGCCAGGGCACGGCTTTGTCACCTGCCCAGGGTGGGTGACCCGTGGGTGCTGCCACAGGAGCAGCAGTGCAGAGGGTCTGGGGAGAAAGCAATCCATCCACTGCTGAATTCTCCTGCCTGACTTAGAGAGTTCTCTGATTGCAAAGCTCCTGCCTTGAAGAAAGGAAATAAGTTCTCATTGAAGCAAGGAGTCATAAGACAGCAACTCTCCTTGCAAGCCAAGGGAAGGAGTGTTCCCAGCTCCTGTTGGTTTGCTTGAAAAACAAAATCTCTGCAGAACTTCTCCAGTATTTTCCACTGAGTCTCAGTATATTTGTACCAAAGCTCACCAGCTTCATCCCTGCTACAGCAGATGGGATTTTTTCAGATCAATTTATTTCTGTCTTAAAAATAAGACAATGTACAACATAAGCAAACCCTAAATCAGTCCAGTTGTGGTACCAAATTTCTCCCCACAGCAGTTTCTTCACTATCCTGTGACTGAAATGTCCAGCTTCAATGTCTAGCCTAAATTGTGCTCTCAGTTTCTCTGCTGGGATGTGCTCAGGTCACTTCTCCCTAGCAACCTCTATTACTGTAAAACCACAAACAGGTAAGGAAAACCCAGCAGTCTGAGGATGAGAGACCTGATTTGGGATTTTGCGTGTCAGCAGCAAGAGTGAACCTGCCCATACATTGAGCTCTGGTGCTCAGGGAGGGACAGCCCTCCAAACTGACCTCCAAGCAGGTCCTCTGCCTTCTGACACCATTTGGGTGTGCCAGCACTGGGCTGCTCACATCCTCCTGCACCATATGAGAAGTCTCCAGAGATGCTTCCCTGGCTGAGAAAAAAGAAAGCACTCAGGAATCAAAGGAAGAGAGCAAACCAAAATATTTTTCCAGCCTGAATTTCCCTGGGATTGTGCATGGTCCAGCTTTGGAGATCCAAGCAGCCTCAGCCAGACCCCTAACCACTGGAATAGGGTAGGGCAGGAGTACACTGCCACCTTGCCAGAGCATTTCTTTTTACAGAGACCCTTTTGTATCCACAGGTAAGTATGGAAATAAGCCTTGCACACCATGGTCAGATGCCACATCCTGCCGTCCCTTTCCAAGCAGTGATCCATCCAGCAGATGGTATTGTTGACAAGGAGCCTGTGAAACTGGCACTGCCAGTGCTGCCTTCCCTGCAGTGGTCCATGACCTCACCACAGAGCTGCTCTCAGGATGTTGCTAAGGCACATGTGGGCAGTCTGATGTTCACCAGCAGATATTTCCAGAAATAAGATGATATCCCCTGCTAACTGATATCCGCAGTAGGTACCACCAAGCCAGGGTTAGCCTCCCCCTGGCCACCCCTCCTGTCTCCCAGGGGACATTTTATCTGGATGCAGTGTGAAAGTTTTGGCCACAAGGACACCCAGAGGTCCCAGAGAAGTGGCCCCTGGGCACACAGAGGTCATCTCAGCGAGTTAGGGTTTGCTGCAAGTGGTCAAGCTATTTTTGCAGCATATGTGCAGCAGGCCAAACACAGCTTGAGGAATCACTGGACATGTGTTACCCAGTGTATGTGCACATATTTCTGCACCAGAAGCCTCCATCAGGAGCATGACACCTTTTATCATAAGGCAGCAGGACCCGAACATCCAGCCCTGCTCCGAAGCCACGCACACAATTTGAGTGCAGACACAGCAACAGTGTGCACAGGCATAAAATTAACTGAGCTGCATTATCCCCTCCAGCAACTCTGCATTCAGGGATGCTGCAAAAACACAATAGCAAAAGAGGACAAAGGACAAGGATGTGGGTTGTAGAACTTGGCATCAAAGCAGGAGCTGTTCAGCTTCAGTTTTCCTGAGACAATCTGGCCTCTTGCAGCCCCAGGAGAGCACAACAGGTTCCATGCAGAGCTGGCACTGAACAAAGCTGCTGTGGGAGGTGCAGATTAGAGCCATGCACGGGCTGTGGGACTCACTAGGGTATCTTGGACCTGCATTTCTGCACCCAGCCACCCTATTTCAAACAGCTGGAGTTGCACTCAGGTGGGTGACCAGGCACAGCTGCAGGCAGGGACAAAAGTTTCCAGTGAGAACCCCAAGCTCCCCTGGCTGCCCAACACAGGGCTGATGCCAACCCGAGGGGTTGCATCCCCCAGCACAGAAATGATCTGGGGAGACCTGCTGGGGTGCAAGGCTGGAAGACAAAGGCCACTGAGCCAGTCCTCCTGTCCTTGAGGATCCCTTACAGACCATTTAGCAATCCTGGCTTCTCTTTGCACCAGAGCCACGGTGGAAATCGGTGCCCTGGCTTTGCTGGTGGACATTCTGCAGCAGGGACTGGGCACGTCCAATCCTTGTGCTTTAGACATGCAGAGAAGCCAAAAAGTCATTTGGAAATAAGGAAGTGTATAAGTTACTCTAGCTTGAGGGCTTTAGTAATTTATGCACTGAGAATTTATACAGGTCATGTACCTATTTACATTGCTGTGCTCTAAAAAAATGCACAGTTACCTTAGCAACTTTAACATTGCAAGAGAGTACAGAGCTTCCTTAAAGAGACATTGTCAAGAGTGGTCAGCCTGACCAGCCATTCCTTTGCTTCCCTGTGTCTGCTGGATCCACATCCACATGTGGTTTTCCTCTCATATATCCATGTTGTTATTGTAACAAGGAAAAAGCCACCTCAGAACTTACTGGCATCACCTAATGGTAAACAAAAACAAGCCTACCATGTGCAAGAATGAGGAAATGTCATCAAAAAATAGACAGAATTTACTCATTTCATCATCCTGACATGTTCTGAAAGCTTAAAATGATTTTTCAATTTGTAGAAATTGCCTAGACTCTATAAAAACATAAAGCATGCTAGTTACACCTTGGGGCTTTCAGATTTTAAAACAACATTGTCAAAGAAATCTAATAAGCTGACTAGGCAATAAGCACCCAACCTCTCTAATTTGTTTTAGTCGATTCTCCTCTCTTGCCAGGATTTTTCACTAGATTTGTTCATACAGTGTTTTTCCCAAAGCCAAATGAACAGAGAGTCTCTAAAAAATGTCCCTTAGTATCCAAAATGGAAAAGTAGCTACTCAAAAGACAAAAATTTTTCTCTGCCCATCACAAGAGGTCTGGTACAGTGAGGCCCCACCAAGTTGCCAATCTTTTGTCAACCCCGTGGAAAGTTTTATAAGCTGAGAAAAGAAGTCTGATAAATCCCCCAGGCTGACAGTTGTGGAGAAGGACAGTGAAGTGGGAATTCAGGATGTGGAGGAGAGCACAGCCACCCTGCTCAGGGAATGGGGCAGCCCTTCCCTTTCTGGCTGGGGAGCTCAAAGCAAGAAGTGACTGATCCCCAGCACCCAGACACCAGCACAGTTCTCGCTGGGGCTTCCAAAACACAAACTTGCCACCCCAGATAATCCAGGGTGAGCTTCTCCAGCTGCAAAAATGCTCCCTCATTTTCTGCAGCTTTCAAAAGCAGAGTGAAGCAATGGCAGGACACACGACCAGGGAGGGACAGTGCTACAGAAAGCAACAATGATTTTCAACAAAACCCTTGGAGCCACGATCAGTAAGGGTCCAGAAACGCTGCACTGTGGCACTGTTGGAATTCTGATCCTTCTCTTCTTTCCTACTCACATCTACAAGCCACTGGAAAACACAAAACATCCAATAAAACCTCTCCTTTCCCCCCATACCTACACAACAGCCATCCATCTTCCAGTGTTAAAAAATAAAAAAAAAAATTGTTTATCTTCCAAACAACTCTGGTTTTGCAAACCTTAGAGAGCACACAATAGATTTAAACAACAGCTTTTTTTTCCCCAACAGCTATAAATGTGATATATTCCCTGCAGCATTCTGTGAATAGTGGAGGTGCCTCTTTTTTTTGCACACAAAGGTTGTGCACGTTGAGCTGGGGCAGAGAGAGCAAGAGGAAAGCTATAAACCTCCTGTTTTCTGGCAGCTACTTTATTCCTACATGATCAAAAAAACAGTCAAACTGTGGCTTCTTGCAATAACAGGTACAAAAAAAAAAAATGCAAAGAAGAAAGATGTTGACTCTCCCTGATGGAAAGTGTATGTGCCCAATCAAATTCTACAGCTCTGGGCTCACATGGTTGGATTTTAAACCAGCTGGGCCAGAGAATTAGGGGAAATATCTACCACAAAACTCAGGGGGGTTGCATTTCCAACTCTCCCTTTTTCTGGTAAGCACAGAACACCTTCAGCGCTCCATTTCAGGAAAAGATGTGGGAGTGGATCTCAGAAATCACCTTCATAAGCAGCACAAGTGGACTCCCTCCAAAGCAATACAGCTGGGCTGGGAATTCATTCCCCTTTCCTCTTGCCCTTATGGCTACACACAACCGAACCTCAGTGATTCTTTTTTATTATTGCCCTCAGTTGTCCCATCCACACTGTGTTGCCCAGACTGCTCAGAACAGCCTGAAGATCCTGTAACCTGCTCTGCCTCTGAGTGAAGCCCTATGAACACCCTTCCCTCACATCACAGCCCCACGGACACCAGCAGAGGATGATGCAGCTTTGAGCCACATCAGTCACCTCTCCTGTAAATCCAGTTCCCAGACCTGCAGCAAGGACTAGAATTCCCAGGTTTCTGAGACTCCCACACAAACAGCACAGCCACCATCCGAAGCAGCATCCCACCTGCCTCAGAGCCTCCCTTCTCGCTCTGCCCTGCAGCAGGAGGAGTCTGGAGCAGACAGAGGGTGTGGAGAGGGGGGGTCGTGCAGAGCCACTCCTCTCCCCATCCTCCACGCTGTGTCCTTCCCTGTTCTCCGTGGAGGCAGCACCATGCCTGCCCAGGTCCCACAGGCACTGTGACACTTTGCCAAGGCGCTGTCAGCTCTGTGCTGCGTCACAACGAGCCCCTCCACATTAATTCAACTTGGTGGAATCAGAAAAAAAAAAAATAGAGGGAAGGCAGGACGAGGCACAGCAGATGGCTGAGGACAGATACCACATCCCATCCTTTCTTGCTCTGCAAGGAAACAGCTTCACTCTCTGCTGTTTATCATGCTGCTGCTCCTAGCTTTTTTTTTTTTTTTTTTTTTTTTTTCCATCTAAAAAAAGGAAAGAAGGCAGAAATTGGTGTCCAAATACCCAAGGTCTCCATGTTTTTGTTGCCTCCACTTAAATTTTGTGGCTTTCTCTCCCCGTTGCAGCTCTTGAGGCCACATGGCACAATGAGGGTGCGATTGCTATGAGATAATCACACCCTTGGGGTGTTATTAAGCACAAGGCTATGCCTCGTGCCTCTCACTCTCCAGGGATGTGATTATATCATGATAACCAAACTCCCCAGAGACACCTTATTGCAATTATGACATTTCTTTCAGGTTTATGTATGAATACATTATTCAAGGAAATTACTTTGATCACCAGAAACTTCCACTTAGTGTTCAAATACTTAAACTGGATGGTTTACCAAGATGAAGTTCCTTCCTTACAGTGTTTGACAGGGAGAGAAAAGGGGCTTTTAATCTGAGCAGAGCAGCACCAGGGCCTAATCACCAACATGCAGATACATTGTCTCTTATTTAGGATGGCAGTTTTTCAAATATCCTACCTAATCCAAATATTCAATCCGTATTTTGGCAATTTCAATCCTTGGAGAACTCATCCTACAAAAAAAAATTCTCTGAAGAAATGTTTAAGATAAAAACAATTAAATATGGAGTTGTTGCCTTCTGGCTTCTTAAGCACTCAGAGCTACTGGTTCAAGGATCAGGGAGAAGTAACAGCTGCTCTTACTGACATTAGAAACTTGGTTGGGCCATTGAACCAGAGGAGCCTCACCTGTGTAAGGTACCCAGCATCCCACCAAGTCTTTCCAGTGACATCCAGTGACCCTTTGTAGTCACTGGCCCAAATGCTCCAGCAAAACTCGTTAGTTTAATGTTCCCACCTGCCTCTCTAGGTTATGGACACGTCTGCAGCAGCAGGAGCTGTTTGTACAGCTGGTTTTCCTCTTCCACTGTGGTGCAAGGACAATCAGATCTACAATGCTGAAGGGTTAAAGAGTTGAGGGGCCAGAACTGGCTCTGCAGATTAGTGGTGGGGCAAAATCAAGGTCGCACAGCAGAGAGGTCACAGGAAAGGCCAGCACTGTGCCACAGATGGATAGTGTCAGCTGATAAAAGGTGCAGCCAGAAGGTCTCCAAAGCCCATCAGATCCTTCAGGGACCAACTGAATTAAAACAAAGAAGCAGAAATAACACCTGCACCCCAATAGCAATGAATATTCCCTAGAGACACACGGACTTAGCAGGAGGGTACTGTGGATCTGTTCCTGTGTTTGTTTCAGTGACCTTGCCTGAGTGTTTATGAAATACATATTGGTTATTGATCCCTGTCCCCATCCCTCACCAGAGAGAATCCACAGTTAATGGCATTGGTCTGGTGTCAGAGAAACACAGAAAACACCCAGAGGAGGACACAGCCTTAGTGCTTCATGGGAGGGATCAGAAAATACACATCCAAACTCAGTGGCATCATCCACAGGCTTTTTTCCAGGGCTTCTGTACAGCTGGGCTGTGCTCCACTGCAACACTCCTTGCCCCAAACAGCCCTGCTATCACTGCTTCTTTGACAGCCAACAATTCCAAATGTCTGTGCCACCTTCCACCGAAACAAACACCAGACCAAGGGCTACAAACAATATGTACTTAATTTCTTAAGCTCTCTTTCAAATGAGAAAAAAAAAAGTTGTTACAGAAAAAAAAAAAGCGCTTATTAACCAAATTCTTGCAGTTTGGTTAAATAGCTTATTTTTTAAAGTCCTGAATGAGACTGGGAATTTTATTGAGAGCTCAGTGTGCACAGTACAGCTGAAAACCTACAGGAACATTCCCACCCTGGGTACTCAGTTAATATCTTAATGATGTTATTCCTCCACTTGTGACCAACAGCCAAGGAAGAAAGCTCAACATTGTTCCAAATTTCCTATGCCAAGCCCGTCTTTCCTATGCAAAATATTAGTCCCTGATCACCTGTCTCTGCTAAACATAATTGCATCCTGTCATGAGCTTTGATCTCTAAAATAGAGATCATCTCTAAAATTGCCAGTGCTCGGGGGCCTCTGCCTTGCTGACACGTGCTGCAGCAGAGCTCCCTCACAGAATGGTTTAGAGCAGCAGGAATTTGGCTGTGCTGGGCTGTGCAGCCTTTTATTTGGGACTTGAGAGAACAGCATTTCCGTGAAGCTCCTGCCACCCTTGTCCACTGTGGGGTTCAGTTCTGTGGAAGTGCCCCTGCTGATGTCTCTTCAGCCCCAGGTGGCCGCCAGGAAAACTTTCCTGCAGGTACCAGAGGTCACAAACAACGCTCTGGTGCTCTTAAGGCTTTGGAAAGCCCTGTCCTGCTGGGCAGCAGTGCTGTCGTGCACCTACAAGCCCACCTGCCAACGGGGAATGCAAATGCTTCCAGTCTGCACAAGACCTTCTGAGAGCTGCTGCAATTCTCCTGTGCCTCCCTCAGCCTTCCCACCACCTTCAGAGCCCATCACACTCACACCTCTCCCTCTGAGTTTGAGAAGCAAAGTGGAAGCGTCAGAAAATCTGTTACACAGGTGATGCTTCACTTACAACAGCCATGAGAACGTTTCTGCCACAGGAGCCAAATATATATATAAAGTGCTAAAGATAATGACAGAGTGTGCATTACCAGCCTCTCGTCACTGTATAGTTATTGGTGATAAATATGAGTCCACTGTGAACTTCATGTATCTCACATCCTTTACTGACTATCAGTAAAGGTGACTCCAGGCAGGGGCAGCTTATCTCCAGCAGTGTACCAAGTTAATTGAAATGAGCTTAAAACCAGCTCAAATTCCTACACACACGACTTTGTTTCTATCTCTTCAGCAGTGTGACAGGCGACCTGCAGAATTACAATGTGATGGGAAGTGCCAAGAGAGCTGGTCAGACACATTTGAGGGGGGGGGGAAAGAATGGGGAATTTGGTTAAGAAGCATGTTTTATTGCTACACAATGCCCGCTGTTTGAAAGCTCTGGATGATTATAAACAAAAATACTAACGCAGAATAGAATTCATTACTAACATCTCTATGAACTGGTATTTACAACATTTGCACTGCTGCTCACCCAGCCTTCCTCAAACAGTGTTTTTCTTTACACTATGAATTTGAGCAGAAACCAAACATTTATGTGTTATCAGGAAAATTGCCTCTTGCTTATCCTGTTATCACAGCACGTGGGGAGTGATGCTGGGAGGCTGAAGCAGCTAGCCCCACAAAATAATTGACAAAGAGCATCCTTGGGGTTTCTGTGCACCAGGACTTGCTGATGGAGGCAAATGGGAATTATGGTAGAGCCCAGCCCAGCACAACTCTCTATATCAGTTTTAGCACTAATTCAACCACCAATTCTTCCCCCTTTATTTGGCCCAAACCTTCTTTTTGTACATCAATACCTTTATTTGTGTCCTCCACTAACCCTGGAGGTGGTAGTCCAGGTTTAAGCTGGGTAAACTGAGGCTGAAGAAGATTACATGTGGAAACAGCCCTTTCTGTGATAAAAAAGGAGTGGGAGATCCTGGTTTGTTTGGCCTCAAAGGCCTGAGGCTATGGGTGATGCCCTTGGCTCTCTCCTCTGGTCTGGAAAAAAAACCCACACTCCTTGGAAACCTGCCTAGACCTTCCCTCAGAGCACCCACTGCCCATTAGGAAGAGCCTCCTGTGGTCATCATCAATGCAAATAATAAATGCAATTTGTAGACAACAAACAGCTCTTTGGACAACCAGCAAGAGCAATAATTATATTGCTAAAAATCACCCATGAATCAGATCCTCTGTTTGCAATGATTGTGTTGCTCAAGAGGAGGTCTTAGATCGCTGTATTTCTCTAAGCTAAACTGTTCTCCTCATGGTAACAAACAAATGCACTTGTTATGGTGTACTTGGTTCTCATAAGGACAATTACACAAGGACAGCATCGGTGCTGCCAGAAAATGAAATCAAGGCAGGAGGCAGTGGTTGCCAAAGCTGAGCCTGTACTTTATGAAATCCGATTCTCTCCCAAAGACACAACTCCAGCCCGGCAATATTTGCAGAGGTGACACAACTCACAGCATATTCTCCTGTTGTGAAATTCATTGAGGGCAGAAGAAGACAAAAATCAATGAATCAAACCAAACCAACCAACCAACCAAAAAAAAATCCAAACAAAACAAACAAAAAAACAAACAAAAAACCCCAAAACAAAAAACCCAAAACAAAACAAAAAAAAAACCCCAAATTTCTGGAGCTGTGCTCCACCATTTAAGGAGCAGGCTTTAAAAGAAATGCACAATGAGAGGTTATGCTATCATTAAAAGAGTAGCCAACACTTTCCAGCATGAGTTAACACAGTGCTGCACTGGCACTTTGCATTTGCAGCTAATCTGCCAATGATTAAATGAGCTGTTATTGAGCATTTGCCCTGTTGAACTAGGTTTTTCTTATCCTTATTAATCATTCATTTTGCATTACAGTAGCCTCCTGTCTTTCAGCAAAACATCTTTTTTTTTTTTCTTTTTTTTTTCACTAAGGCAAATTTAACTTTTTTTTTTTTTTTCTTTTCTTTCCTTTGGTGATGCCCTTTCTGATCCCAGGAGCAGATAGCTGAGCAAAAGCATGGACAAAACCTGGGAGAGCCCTAAGGAGCGTGGGGAAGCAAATTCTTTTTTGCACTCAAACTTTGGGAGTTGAAAGTAGAGGACATGGCTGGAGCCACTAAGCTGTGGTGTAAACACGGCCATTTAAGAGGATTTGCATACCATTTATTAACCTTCCAGAGGAACTACACAGACCCCAGTCAGGGAAAACAACTGTGTACACATGTTCCTCCCGTTCTTGTTATCGAAATATAGCTTCTGCCAGCCACCTCCCAGCATTTTCCAGAGGCAGATAAATACTGGGGATGGGAAGGGAGTGGGTGGATCCAGCCTCTTCCCTGTCCCCTTTGGGTTTCATGAGGTCTGGAATTCATTTTTAGGTACATTTTAAGAGGAAGGGTGTGAGCAGGCACCTGCTGTGCTTCAGGTATTTGTTAATGCCCAGGAAGGAAGGTGATCCCGTGATCCAGGCAGTCCTGTCATGAAGGGCTGTGGATGTGGGTGCTGGGTGCTGCTGTGGACCATCTGCAGCGCTGGGGGCTGTGCCAGAGCTTGCAACAGCTCACAAGTCGTCAGGTTCCTCCACCAGGTCCCAGTCTGAACTGGGATCAGGATCCCTTCATCCTGATCTAGGATTTCTCCCTGTGCCACAAGAGTTTATACCTCACTTTCCTCAGGATCAAGTGGGGACACCAAGGCCTCCTCCCCTCCCCTGGGCACTCCCAGATCCCTCCTGGCCCTATAAGCACCATCTCTTGTGTTCTTTTTGCTGTTACAGGCTGTATTTACCACATACATTTCAAGGTGCTTAATAAAAATTCTCAACAGTGAATTTCACAGCCTTCTACAAAAGGCAATTCTCTCTATACGGGCATGTTACTGAGATTTCTTTTTGAGAAATTTGGAAGAAACAAAAGCAAAAACACTGTCTCCACAGCAGTAATTAAATTGTGCACCCACACAGGGTAGGAGCAGACAGCAGGCACACAGACACAAATGGGGTGGGGAGACCTTGGATGGAGAAATTCCAAAGGTCCCAGCTCCCACAGAGCTTGAGCTGCATCTCCCCAAAGCTTCCCAGCCTGCTTCCTTTTGGGGTGGCTGTGCTTCATGGGAGGGGGCACAAAATATCCTGGAGCTTAGGAGATACAGATTGTTATCCCCATTCTACCACGTGCTGAGCTCCAGAGCCCCTCCAGTTCCATCTGCACCCCCTGGAGAAATGGCCAGAGCCTTGATCCTACAAGCTGCACTTGCTTGGAACCATTGGTGGCTTTGAGCATGGCAGTGTCTTGGTGTCCCTGTGCCTTAGCAGGAGTCCTGGTGTGCGGGGAGTGCATGAAGATGGATGAATTTCCACCAATTTCCCTGGAAAGCCCAGATTTCTATCCCTGAGAATTCTCTGCAGCATTCCAAAGAGCCAAGGTGTGTGCTGAGTTTAGAGCTAAGGGGGAATGGGGATGAAGGTCAATCATCATCATGAAGGTGTCAAAGGCATCTGGGAGCCGTCCAGCCCCTGCTCTTCCCCACCACACCCACAAACACTCTGGTGCTTCAAAGCTTGATACAAAGATGTTAGGTGCTTTAAATAAATGAATAGATAAATAAATAAAAACAGAAAAGAAAGCCTGGTAGAAGAGATTTTTTTTTCCTCTGCAATTTCTTCTCTTTTTTTCACTTTAAATATGTTTCACTCAGTTTACTCTTTGGTTTAGAAGCTGTATTTATAATACATTCTTTTCCTTTCATGTAACAGCATGTTGTAAAGTTTACTCTGCAAGCATTGCATAGGAAAAGCTTTAAAATCAAGGTCTATAATTGATTTTTCGTTGATTTTTGGTTAAACTACAAGACCTCTGCCATTGTTACAGGGCTTTATAAAATACTATTGTTATGTGTTTGTTATTCAGGCTATAATTTATTTTAGGAATAACTTCTTTAAACTCTTAATATAATAAAATCCACCTTCATAATATCTACACTACCACTAAAAGTCCAACACCACCTTCCAAAACCCAAGGTGATCACGCAATTGAGGAAGAAATCCTGACATCCAATATGTTAAAGATATGTTTGGAAAGTGTAATTAATGCAAGACAGAAAGCAGAAGAGAAAGTTCTGAAATCTCTCCCAGCAATCACATACTTCACAGTGTAGTACAAATGCAGTTCCAAGGGCTATTTTTAGCCTGGCACACACGGGTATATTGTTACCCAGCCTGCTGCTAGAAGTAATTTTAAATATCTTTCAGATCAAAGAAGATGCTATATTCAAGAGCAGGCACAGAAGTCATCCTTATCTTGCATTCTCCATGAGAACATTTGACCTTCCTGATTTGGGTTCGTTTGACAAGAGTTTGCTGGCTGCTGGAAGATCTGCATCTCATGTAGAATGATTATAATAAAAGTTGGTATCACAAACCCTTACAGAGAGCAGCATTCTCTTTACCTACCAAAAGGTGACATTTTCCAAGCTGTTACCTAGAGAGCAAAGGACAAATGGAAAAGATCAGTCACATAAAAGCAGCATTACCATAACATCCCATGGCAATTTCAGGGTCCTTTGAAGGCCAGATGCTTCTGCTCCATATCTAAATTTCCTATAATAAGGGACTCAATGGAAACACAAACCTTGCAAAGTAAAAAAAATCCTGGCTAACCTGCAATTTCAAGTAATTTTCTGTTTAGAATTGGTAAATGTTTTCCAGTGTGAGAGTGGAATGTTTTCCCTGCTGTGCCAAGGAGAGACAGCAAAATACTGAGAGTGAAGTTGTACAAAATGCTGTGGACAGATTGGAACCTTTGGACTGGCTCAGCTGGGTGGGAGCTGCAGCTGAGGAGCTGCAGGTGAGGTTGAATTCCCTCAAAGGACAGGAATTGTCTGGCAGGATCCCACCTCATCCCTGACAGCTGCTTCTCAGCAAACACAAGACACCCTGGGACTGATAATCCAAAACCAACCTGGAGGCAGGAAAAGCTTTTTGGTGTTTTCTTCCCATGCCAAAGCAGACAACTTCCAATGCTTCTTAAAAACATTTGGTTCTGCTGCAACATATTGAGTGTATCTTTTGTTGGTGTTCAGTGCTCAGACTCTCCTGAAGCCTCCAAAGTTTGCAAATCAGGGTTTAGAGAGAAACCGAAGAAAAGCCAGCCCCTCACAGGATCTGAGCATGGTTTGGGCTCAGCAATGAGCAGCCTCTGGGTACACCCCCAGCAAGCTGACATATTCCAAACTCTGCGAGCTCCATTTCCTTGCACAGATGGCAACCTTGCATGGAAGGTCCACAGCGAACTCTAAAACTGTCATTTCAACCAAACCCTCATGTTGGCCCTGCCTTTCTTAGGCCAAAATCATGCCAGACTATCTGCAGGAGCTGGGGAAGGAGACTGGCTTTAAGAGAGTGCAAACTGACTTCATTGGAACTACTGCCAAGCCAGGCTGATGGAAATAAGAGGAAAATCACTGTCCTCCAGCCTGAATTCCCAAAGGAAGCAGAGCCTTTGCACAGCCCTGGTTCCCCCTTGCTCAGCCAAAAGAGAAGAAAAAGAAATAAGGAAGGCAGAGGACAGCATCCACAGAGTCTGACCAGTGCATGGATTTACCTGGCCTTGTTCTGCTAAATCATCTCAAAATATGGGCTGGTTTCTTGGCTGTTGTTCTTTATTTATATAATTTTGGGGGAAAAAACCCAACCGAAAACAAAGGGAAAAGAAAAAATCGATTCTTCTATGATTTACGGTGGGGTTAAGGCAAACGTGAAGCCCATGTTAAGGCTGTTCATCTCATGATAAGGCAGCAAAAAGGTCAACAAATTACTCTCTCCCTAATGGTTCATTTGAACCAATGAAAACAGGATATTTTATCCTCCCGGGTCAGGCCTCCTTAGAAATCCTACGTCCCCTTCCCTCCTTCCCTCCTCAGCCTCCCCTTATACCCCCCTCCCTCTCTCCCACTCCCAACCCCTTTCTTTTTAACTCTCTATCTCTGATCCTCCAAGGTGACCTTTTCTCCCACTCCTAATACCGAATTTTCTGGCTGAGTGCCGCTGCTGCCGCCCTGCCCGGGGGTCCCTGGGCTGCAGGGGCCGGCTTTGGAGCACGCTGCTGCCGCTGTGCCGAGCGGGGAAAGGAACCCAGGGCACGAGCAATGGAGCGGGGAAAGCGCTGCGGTCCCTGCCCCGCCTGCGAGAGGTTTATTTGGCCATCGGAGCCTCATCAGTTGTGACCTCGCAGGGGATGATCCAGGGCTCTCCCGCTGTAGCCAGAGCTGGAGCAGGCAGCGCTAACTGCTGCCTATTAGGAATAGCTATCACATCTAATTGTTATCCTTGCTGCTGATTGAGGGGGGAAGTGGAGGGATGGGAAGTTCAGCCGGGTGACATGATGCAGTTTTAATGAGTCTCTCTTTTTCTTTCCCTTTTCTTCTTCCCTTTTTTTTTTTTTTCTTCCTTTCCCCTCGGCCTGTTTTAATATGGAAATACAGTAAATTCCAGCAAAATCAGGCTGGCACGCAGAGCACGGACCGAAGGCGAACCTCCAGGAGGCTTTCAGCAGCGGCTGGGCAGCAACAGCAATACAGAAACAATTAGTTCCTTAAAGTTCTTTAGCTCAGGGCCTTTGGAAGGGGATGGACGATGGATTAAGCCCTGCTTCATTCGCCTGTTTATGGAAGTGTCAGGAGGCTGGGAGGGATAACTGTGGTGGAGCAGAAAGCTGCCCCGAGCCCGCTCCCCGGTGACCGTGCGCTGCCTCCGCCGCGGCACCGCCGCTCGCACCAAACAGTTAAAAATGTCCTTTTTTCCCCCTCTCCCAGCAGATGCAGAGCTGCGAGGTGGGGCGGCAGCACAACCTGACTCAGCAAAGGCTCCTGATGTCAGCGCAGCCCCATCGGTGCTGGATTCAGCCCAGCAGAGGCGAGCGGAGCCCGGGGCTGCTCCCCAAGCCAAACCACACGTTCTGCAAGATCTGCCCCACTTTAGAAAAAGAGGATTTCTGAGCTGGGGTGTATGTCTGACACGCGGAGAGGCTGATACACAGCGACCGACTCTCTGTCTCTAAATAACGGGGGGATTAAGCTCCACGTTGGGATCTGGTTTGTATTTTTTGTTCCTTGCCTTGCTTCCCCGTGCCCGCGGGCGAGCTGTGTCCGAGCCGTGCATCCCGGGGCTGCCCTGCACAGCCCAGCTCCCATTTCCCGCATCTCAGCACAGCCACATGGAAAAAGTGAACTCTCCCAGTGTAGCTGTTTTGCTGTGTACGCCTCGACGCGCACACTGGGCATCGACTGCCTCTGTACCAGGGAAGGTTTTAATTACACACTCATGTTTGTGGTGCATGACCAGTTTATCCCCAATATAGGTCACTAATTTGGATTCTCTTCTGGCTGGAGGATCCCGTAGTGCTGCTCGCTGTGATGTCTGGCAGCTCATACCCAACCCCAGAGCTTTTGCTCTTTCTCTCTGCCTTGTTTGAGACACAGATTCAAGAGAATCTATTTTCACAGGCTCAGAAATGTGTGTGTTTGGTTGGTTGTTGTTCCAGGTTTTTTGGTTTTGGTTTTGCTTTTTTTTTTTTTTTTTTTTCCCCTTCCCTTGAAGAATTAAAAATGTAACATATTTGAAATGCATTTAGAGACAGAGCTCACACACAATCACACACTCAGAGGAGGGATGCCAGTGCATATAGAGAATGATAGCTCAAAACGCAGAGAGAGCATGTAATGCAATTTTGTTGTAGCATATCACTGAATTTTGTTGATGTAATAACCTGAAATAAAGTATTAAGACAGATTGACACGCCTGGGTAGCACAGCTGAGGATTCAAATATTTAAATCTAACATGTTCTAGCTTGTTCCTGCTGAAATCAATGGAAGTTCTCCTTCACAGCTGATTGCAGTGGGGGAAAATGGATCCAGCTTATGCAGAGTAATGACAGGAAGGGGAATGGGTAAGTTCAGCTGAGTTTTCAAATGTTGATTTCTCAGCTTAAATCAGCTCTAATTTCTAATTTGGCTTTTGATGGGATTTGTGGGCAGGGTTTTTGGGTATTTTTATTAGAAGTGAAAAAGAAAGCTAATTTCCTAGACATTCGTAAAAAAAATAGAAATCATCCCAATGCAAGGAAAGAGACTACAAAACCTGTTTAATCTGCATCTTCCTTTCATCCCTTTCACTTCCTTTGCCATTCTTCTATTGCCACTTTATCTACCCAAAAGATGAGACCATATCCTGCTGGAACCTGGAGATCCTCTAAGTCTGCTCACAACAGACACAAACACTTCAAACCACATTCTTGAGCTCCAGATCTGAAAACACAAATATTGCAAAAAATATTACAGTCTCACGCTCAATTTATGAGTGGTCACATTCTCATTCCAGTCACCTCTCTCTGTTCCAAGACCGTCCTGAGCAGGCAATCGTTCTTTTAGCTGCCTGATAACAAAATTTTTGATTTTTTTTTTTTTTTCCCAGAATTGTGCAGCTTCACATTAGCAATTTGTGTCTGGGCATTCAATCACCAAACTGACTTCAAAAGATTTTAGCAACAAGGCATTGGTTTATACTTCCATTGAGACAACAGGGATGCCCCAGTTAATCACAGGAGAAAGGCTTCAACCCAGATCTCAGAAAGCTGACATCTTTCAAAAAGTACTAAACCTATTTCAGATTATTTCCACAGAGGGTATTTTCCATCACCCCTCCCCAGGACTATCTCCTTTGATTGACTTTAAACATCAGGAAAGTTCTGAGAAATAGAAAACTTCTGTAATAAGACTCACAAAAACACATGTAAAGCTCGTTTATAGCAAATTCAAATCTCCATACTAAAAACTTGCCACTACAAAATGCTTTCTCAGATTAAAAGCCGAGTTTTCAAAAATAAAGCTGTAGCAGCAGCAAGAGCAGACTGGAGAATTTTGCTAGAAATAAGGAGGAAACACCTTTTTCCTTCAAACAAAACTAAATGAAATGGATTAATGAATGGTGACGAAAATCAACAGGAAGGGTCTTGACATTTCCAAAAGGAGCTTTGAAGGGAAAGAAAATGGCAATTCCCAGACCTCCCAAATCAACCCAAAGAAATGATTTCTGTGGTAGAAGTCTGGAAAGAGGAAAAATGCATATCCCAAAATACTGCAACACCACCCAGGGAAGGGCAAGAGAAAACCCTTCCACCCTTTCCAGCCTCCTGACTGAAAACTCAAACCCTAAATAATTTCAGGCTTTATCTACGATATTCTTCTGGTTTGTTTTGTTCAGGTGAGGGGGTTGGTTCGGTTTTGTGGTGTTATTTGTTCCAACTGCGCTCGACCAAAAAAAAACAAAACCCCACGAACCTTTCATCTGCTGAATCCTTGCTGCACTGCTCGCAGCATTCCCGGGAAGGTTCCTCTGTCCCTCTTTTGTGGGAAACAAAGGCTTGGGGGAGGCGGAGGGGAGCAGCCCAGCCCTGCTGCCCCATCCCGCATCCCGGGGAAGGCACAAACCCCTCGCAGGGTATGACCTTGCTCGGGACATTCCCTTTGCACCTTCCCAGGAAAGGAAAATGCCATTCCCTGCCCCGGCCGGCTCCTTCGGGCTCGTTTTTTACATTCAGATCATCCTCCCGGGACACCGGGCTGGGCGCTCACCCCAAGCCACCAGCCAAAGTGTGACTCTGTGCTCCTCAGCTGGAGGAAAACACTGGGAATATAAATTGGAGCCCGGATCGTTTCCTGGCGTTATTTTACAGTAAATTTAAATGGCCTTGACGTTGTGGAGCTCTCTCGTTTATTTTAAAAGCAGGGAAGATTTATTCTCCCCAGAAGTCGTTCAGAGTGGGATGGAGAACAACCAGGACTGGGGTTTTGCTGTTTTCCTAACAACAGCAGGGCTGCCTCTGGGCTGAATTGCAGAGGGGTTTGGGCTACTTTTATTTCTCTTCCAAAATGCTCTCATATTTTTCCTCGTTTTCCTACACATCGTCTTCTGACAGAATTCCTGGTAATCTGATGTGCCATTTACCCTCCAAAACCCACCTGGGTCTTAAGTAGCAGCTTTCAGAGCCATCCCTGTATCCCTTGTACATGCTAAACACAAAAGTGCCTTCATGGGAATTCAGGTTATTTTGGCAAATGTTAGGTCACTCTCCTAGTCACAAGCAAAGTGTTGCCATTGAGGATTGTTCTGAGAAACAAATAAATATTTAGGATTAACCTCCTCCGTTTCAGGGATGGAAGAACAGGCTGGGGAAGGAAAAATGACCCAAAGACAAAGAACAGACCTGCAGGGAAGCTGAGCTCACTGCTCATGCTCCTGGCTGGCAGCCCCATCCCTGTACCACTACTCAAGCTCTACATCTTTGCTGGGTATGCAACTGGCATATGGAATTTTCAAAAGCAATTTTGTAAAGATGGGCTTCTATTTCTGTGCATGCCATAGCTTTTAATCCTGAGGCAGAAACAACCAATGCCTGAGTATTGCATGCATGCATATGCATTACCTGGAAAAGGCAGGCGAATGTCAGTTTTGGGTTTCTACCAAAATCTTCCCTTAGCTGAGTTTTTCTCAGAAACTAGGGAACAGACAGAAGCAGAGCCCTTAAAATATGTTTTCAGGATTTAAAATGCAAACTGCAGCCTTCTTCCCCTTCCCCACTTTGTACCTGGGGTGACATTCAGTGCTCTGGGGACCCACAGATCGTCCCCTGGATGCAGCACAAAGTGGCCAAGGTGGACATCACCCCACAGGAGGTGAATGCTGAATTTGGGCATGAGCTCTCTGCTGGATAAGAAACATGTGCAGAGAGAGGCTGGAGAGGAATAAAAGCAGGGATGAGAGATATTCTTGACTGACCTGCTGTTATTTGAATACACAGACTCAGCTGTGCAGAGAGGCCAGTGCTGGATATTAACACAGAGATTTCAAGCTCTGCCTTCAGGGTTGGAGCTGGACTCTCTTTTGTCATATATTCATGTCTCCCTTGTGTATAACCCATTAGCTGAGGCTGTGCCCAGGCTGTCAGGGGTAGGAACAGAGCCACACACGTGTTGGATCAGGAGAGTGCAGCATCTCTGCTTCTCATGGATACTCAGCAGCCAGCCAGGGATACCCACTGTAGGCCTCAGTTGTACATCATTGAGAAATTCCAGTACCACAACCATCTGAATCATTCATTTACTGCCCACTCCAACAGGAACTGGCTCTGAAATCTGGGAGAGCTGTAAACAGCCCTTCTTCTATGAACTAAGATGGATGTTTGTTCATATCTGTTCTTTTAGATGTTTATTGCCCTAACTGGCTTTTCATTAACTCAAGAGCTCTGCTATTAATTTTAATATTCACAGTATTTATGGCCTTGTAGCTATATCATCTGACTCTCTCCATATACACATTCTAGGTCATCATCAGTTTGTTTCATTTTCCCAGCACTGGTGTTTAAATGTGTCTGATCAGGTCATGCAAATTCCTATAGAGGAATTCTGAAAAATATTCAAAGATTGATCTTGTCTGGGCACAGGCACCTCACTGAAATTTGGGGTGCATATTCAGGCGTAGAAATTAGATTCGTTGAAATCATGCACCAAAATGTAATGTTTTCCATTTTTAAAAGAAGTTTTAGAATTTCATGGTCCACTTCCATAGGGCTATGTCCAGTTTAAACTTTTGGGTCTGGATAGACTTTGTTCTTCAGACACAGAGTGGAGAAAGAAAGTAAAAGAGAAAAAAAATGTTCACATTTTTGTGAGTGAACATCTTTTTGCTGTTACAATTTACCCTGACTCCAAGGAATCACTTATTTTTTTAACCTTTTAGAAGTTTCTATTGCTAGGAGAGAAAAAGATATTTAAACTATGGATAACCATCACTTTTCCATTTGTGGCCTGTCTAGAAGCTTCCAATCTTTGGATCAAACACCCAGGAGATATCGGTGTGGCCCAGGTGTCACCTTCCATCCTGGGCTCCCAGGAGCTGGTTAAGCTCTGCAGATTTCATTGGAATCTGCCTTCACTGATGTGAGGCTTTTTAATCTTGTCCTTGGGTTGGCTCTAACTATGATCTGAGCTAAGTGGCAGCAAGGTGAAAGGAAGTGATTAATATTGTTTTCAGTGGTGGCTGCATCGAGCCTCTCACTCTGAGGGTCTGTGAGCGATGGCCATGGTCAACTCTCCACTACAGAGGATTCAGCTCTGCTAATACACAATTACCTTTAATTATCACACATGCAAGAGAACAACAGAGTCTGAGGGGAAGGAAAAGTCTAGGAATTAAATCAGGCCATAAAACAGTGAATTTTCTGCTGGATTAGAGGTGTCATGTCATGGGAAAGGAGCAAACTGAAGGTGCTGAAAATTCAACTCCTCTCCCTTCACCAGAAGGGCGGTGGGGATGCAGGGACAGAGAGCTCTGGTTACCCCAGCTACACCTAACACAGACCTCCAGGCATGGAAAACACCCTTCAGACCTTCCACATCTTCAGCTTTCTTCTCCCTATCTTCAGCCTCTCTCCTTGATTTGAGAGGGAGAAAAATCCACTTGGCATTTGCAAATGGCTGTGATTCAATGCAGCGAAGGGTCCCTGCCGCCGCCAGCCTCGCCGAGCCTTGGGAACTCCTTGTGCCATAATGAAATCACATCTGCTGCCGAGTGGGGAGTCAGTGAAGGATGGATGAGTGGGGAGATGCTTTCTCAGGCAGGCTGGGCTCCACTACTTCCCGAGTTTAACATCCATGTGCTGCACCATCTGGGGTGTGCGTTGGCCCAGGCATCTGCCCCAGTTACAGCGGCTCTGGGGCAGGTGAGGGGCTGGAGCAGGGAGGCACAAGAACCTTTTTGCAGTGGATCAGCTGCTGGGGAGTGAAGGTCCTGATCCTTTAAAGCATTGCCTCGTAAAACCCAGTGTCACAAATTGATGTCCTGATTCTGCAGCGGGCTTGGGAAAGCCCAGAGAAGTGGATGTAAAGGCAAACAATGAATCTCATCACAGATTCATGGTAACAAGTGCCTACAGAAGTAGCACTCAACAAATTTCTCCAAGCTCTTAGAGCATCTTAAGAGGAGATCGCTCTGTCACTTGCTTTATGGGTCTGTGGAGGATCCTACTGGGTAAGAAATGCACATATTTAAGTTTATGGCAAGCTAAACCTAACATTTAGTGCCCAGCTCTGTTCATATTTAGCTCTGTGCATCCTGAGGTATATCCCTGCCATATGGGGCATTCTGGCTGACCAAACCAGAATGGGTTCTGTAATTATGTAATTGCTGTAGCAGGATGATACCTGTTATTATTATAAATAATAAACAATGTGTCTTAAACTATAAACCCCAAAAAGCAAGTCAGACAAATGCATGGCGGAAAAAAAAAACCCCAACAATGTGAAAAATACTTCTCTCCAGTAAAGATGAAACAGTGGCACTGTAGGAATCAGGGAAGTGGAAATACTGGGAAAATAACAGTGTGCTCCCTGCCTTGTGCTGAATCTGCACAAACAGACACGATATGAAATAGTCTCTGTCCTGAAGACTTAAAATTCATGGCTTTGGCTGAGTGAGAAAATGCCTTTATGAGCTCTCTCTCTCCTGTCTCGCTGAGGAAAGATCTTCAGGGGTAGAAAGAGCCAAGCTAGTGGATTTTATCATCTCCAGCTGGATTTTCACTTCCATGCCCACCGAAAGCAGCTCCTCACACAAAAGGTTTGCAGAGGGACAGAGGGCGAGGACTGCCAGAGAGAAGTACAGGAGCTGAGACCAATGCAAGGGAAAGAGAGCAAGAAAAGAAAGAGGCGGGACAAGGTGTCTGCTCATCTTTTTTTCGAGAGACAATGGAAATGCTTTAGGGGGACAGGGCAGGAGAAGCCAAGCAGGGTAAGAGGCAGGGCTGGAAGTGATAAAGAAAGGTTTCACTGCCAGAGAGGGTGACATTCAACTAATCTTTCCCTACTGGCAGTGAGCCGAGCCTGGTCCTGACATCTCCACAGGCAGGTCCTGCATGAGCTCCCTGCCACAGCCACCTCCCCAGCTCTCCCTTCCTCTCATGTCTGTGCAGAGCAAGAGAAGGGACAACGTTTACTGTGCTTTTCTTTATGTAAAAAGCAGTGAATTGGATAGAAACTACTCAATATCTCTTAACCCCCACCTCATCTTCTCTCCTAGAGAAACTTGTGCTATTTTACTTTTTACCATCTCCATCAAATGAGAAGAAGAATTTCCCTCAGTGCTGGAGAGCCTGGTGTAGATTCCCATTTCTCTGCCTTCATCTTGTCCTTTTCAGCTCTGGAGGCACTTGCCCACATCTCTAGCAGCAAAACCAAGGAAAGTGCTCTAACCCTGAGGATTTTTCCTGAGTTCCTTGGGAGAGTCTGGGAAATTTGGCAAGGAGGAGGTAAAGAAGGGGGGATAATAATAAGAGACATAAGTATACCCAAGCACAGAACTCCATATGAATGAACTGCTCCAAGGTCACCTGGTAAATGGCATGGAGACAGGTGGGGCAGATTTCCTCCCTGGTCCCTGTCCTCTAATGGAAGATGCACTTTAATGTGCTGATTTCATTTGCACCAACCTCTTTTAAGTGCAAAGCAAATGCAGAAACTCCAGAGATTTGCTGCACTGGTTAAAAAAAATCGTTAGTAAATAATTAGCTAGATCATGCATTTATGTATGTCAGTTTTGTGGTGTTTACAGATTAATAATAGTAACAGACTTTGAGTTATAGGGTTAGGGCAGTGGGTTTACACCTCATATCCAATTTCATCAAAATTGTCCAGCAAAATATGTACTTTTTTATTCTAGGGTGTTGGTGATGACACAAGAAGAGAGAAGAAATAAATGTCACTGGGACAATGTGGACAGGAGTGCCTGTTTGCTCTGGAAAAAATTGGAAAAAGAAGGAAAAAAAGTGGATTGCTGTGGTACATTAATTGTACAAGAACTGCAAAATGGCTGAAAACAGAGGGATGATACTTATAAAGCTGTCTAGTTTGGAAAAGATCAAAGGCAGAGGTGGAGAAATAATCCATTGGGCGTGTCTAATTGCAAAGCGTATCTTGCTAAAAAAAAAAATAAAATATATGTACTATGTATATATATATCTATATATATCCCTGGGTGTTCCCTCTGGCTCCTGCCCGTGCCCGGGGCTGGGGCCGGGGCTGGGCTCTCCCCGGCAGCCGAGGCTGCGGCGCTCCCCGCAGCGCCCTGCCCGCTGTGACAGGGGGAAGGACAAACCCCGAGCGCCTTCGGAGGGCGGACAGAGCCCGGGGCAGGTCACCGGGCCACTGCCTGTGACACCCAGGGCTGCCACTCTGGGGACACGCCAGCCTCATCCGCTCAGGAATGGATTTAGGGGGAAAAAGAATCACCCTTTGATGGGTGATGGGGAGAGGCCGGATCCCCTGGGAAGCCACCCCCGAGTGCTCCGTGGCTGAGAGGGCTCTGCGGTTCATCCACCCCAAACTCAGCCCATCTCCTCCCAAATCCGCGCACTGCTGTCCCCGCCGAGCCAGGACAGGGCCACCACCGGCTGCAGGGGACAGGGACAGGCAGGACAAGAACACAGGCAGGGCAGGGACAGGCAGAGCAAGGACAGGGCAGGGAGAGCAGAGACAGGCGCAGGGGAGGCTGAGGGAGGGACCAGTGTCTCTGTCCCTACATTTTGGGCCAGGAGCCGTGTCCGGGGCCGGCTGCGGGAGCGGAGCGCTCCCTGTGCCCGCAGCCAGAGGGGCAGGGAGGGATGCCGGGGCACCGCGGGGACAGGAGAACGCCCTGTGCCCACCCAGAGCCGCTGTTCCCCAGCTGCCAAGGGGATGAAGCCGCTGCCCGGAGCCGGGAGCCGAGGCCGAGGGTCCCCCCGGGCCCGCAGCTCCCGCGGCCGCCGCCCCCTCACCCCGGCGCGGAGCTGAGACACAGACTCAAAAGAGCAATTTCACAATCGCCTATTAAAATGAGGCTGGGCGGAATTGCATTTCTCCGTCCCTTTAATCCAATAAGTCAGAACTTCTTAACTGATTAATTACAAAATTAATGAGGAAAATGGCAGAGTTTGGGCGAGGCAGGGTTTGTGGGGGATTTCTTTTTTTTTTTTTTTTTTTTTTTTTAGTGTTGTGCTCTTTAAAACGACTGATGGAAATAAAGTTACCTCAAAGCATCAGGGTGCTTTGATGCCTATAATAGCAATTTAGTTATTATATTAATAGATTTCCTCTTTATTTTTAACAAGGCGTTGTTAAATATGGTCTTGTTTTTGTCTGAAGGAGTTTGCATTTCCCATTATACGAATTCTCCCCGTGCAAAGAATTATTTGGCATTATTTCCGCGCCTTAGATCTCGGCATTAATGTGAGATTGTCAGCTCATTTCACTGGGGGAGAGGGACTGGCAAAGCCCCAAACCCGAGCATCCCCCGGCGTCCCAGCACTGGTCCTGCAGCACCAGGGCTCGTGTTTACACGTACACTTTCCCCTCTGGAAACTACAGCGCCCAACTCAGCACAGCCAGCCCCCGAGATCAACCCCTCTACCCACAATTCCAGTTAGACAGGGCTGATCGCTTCAGACAGCACCGCAGCAGCCCTTCAATGCACACAAAATGTACATTTTTCCCCCGCTTTAAAAAAAAAAAAAAAAAAAAAAAAAAAAAAAAAAAAAAAAAAAAAAAAAAACAGCTGGAGAAAATACGGCGGTGACGCAGCAGCAGCAGAGATGAAGGAGTTTTACTCTGTCGTAATCAACTGTGAGGTGCCTTCCTTTCACTCAGAGATTGCCACTCTTGTCACAGAGGGATGCGGGGCAGGGATGTGTGCCGGGGTGAGACCCGCGGGTACCTGCGCTGCCTTTTCCCCACCGCAGCCCCAGCTCAGGATGCTGCGGCTGGGGAGCGGCTCGGGGCAGTGCCGGGAGCTGCTGCCGGGCTGCTCACAAGAGCTGAACGTGTTTGGGGACCTCTCTTGGATCAAAGAGGCTCCTGCCTCCATTAAGGGCTCGTATTTTTAGGGCAAATGTATAAGGAGAGGTGAAACTTGACGTGGGTGGGAGATGTTTTTTCCCCTCTCTAAGCGCTTTTGGTAAATAAAGGAAGGGGGAAAGGGGAAGACAGGGCTGCTCAGTAAAGCACTGATGGGTTTTGTCCCCTCTGTCGTTGCACAGGAAGGTGCCTGTCCCCTTTACTGGGACCTTTGCTAGAGATGGGCTGATTCAGTAAGCGAGGAGGGAAACCCACAGTACCAATCCTGTTTCCCCTCCATTCCTTAGGGTAAAACAATCTCTCCAAAGCCCTCATGGCCAGGACCACATTTCTAGGGCTGGCTCAGGATAAACACAATTCCTAAGAGAAAAAAAAAAAATGGTGCTTTTTTATTTTTTTTCTTTTTTTTTCTTTCCTAGGAAAAAGCTTTTTCTATAGCCTACCTGGGGGCACTCCCTAACACTGAATATTGAAGATACCTGAGGGAAGACGTATGGGGTTAGAGGGAGGGAGCACAGGGGTGCTCCAGCCCCACTGAGAGGGGTGCTCCAGCTCAACCTTGGTTCAGTCACCACTCCCGAGTGGAGGAATGACCAAGCTGAAAGTGCTGCTCAACTTCTGCAGGAGAAGCCGAGGGAACAACACCAAAATTCACACATAGAGTGGGGAAATGATGCCTCTGAGGGCAAGACGTGTCCTTGTGCCTGGACAGATGGACAGCAGCACAGCCAGCCCGGCTCAGAGCCCACGGGAGCTGTAGGCATTTCACAGATACATCCTGCAAACTATCTCCATGAAGTAGAGGTGTCCTCCAGACCCTGAGTGAGCCGTGCAGGCTGCACAAACACAGCTGGGGGGACGTGGAGCACGCAAGGTGTTACAGCATGAACTCACACACAGCCTGGCCATGCAGAGATGTGCCACCCCACTACGTGTGTGCTATAGAAATACAGAAATAAACTCCAGTGCAGCCAGCACATCCATGAGGAAGGAACAGGAAAGCTGCTCCAACACATGGGCAGTGTCACAGGCATGGGAGAGGGGCTGTGGCTGTGCCCACCAGATCCATGGGGGAATCTTCTCGTTCTCCCCCCGAGGCAGATCCGTGCTTGGCTGTGGGGTGCCCTGAGCAGATGATGGGGAGCAGGGCAGGGGCACCAGAGCCGGGGGGTCAAAGGCTGTGCCAAGGGATAGGGAGAGCTCTGACCACCCCCTCCTGCACCTCCCCACCCTGAATGAACATCCCCAGCTGGGCTGAGTTAGGGGCGATGCAGGAGAAAGCAAAAGTCAGAAGGATGAGGATGGAGGGCAGGGAATTGTGGGGGTCCTTGAGTGGGGTGGGGGGCGCAGCATCAGCCAGGGATGTCTCCAGCCCTTGCACCCCCTGTCCCAGCATTCAGGGCCCGTTCACAACCAGACCCGCCCCCCCCTCCCACGGCTCTACCCGCTTTCCCAGAACCATTTCCAGATTTTTACAGATATAAGTGGCGAGCAGTATTTAAACACAGCACTGTAATTATCAATTCCCCCCACATCCCCCCCCCCCATCACCCCCCCCCCCTTCAAACGCCAGGGTTTAATTGGCTCCGAGATGAGGAAGCCACAAGCAGTGTTATAAAATGAACTGACCCCGCGAAATGATGCAACATCTGGAGGCAGGGCAGGCGGGGAGGCAGGAGCGTCTCTGCGGAGCAGCCGTACGTGCAGCCTGCGCCGATGGGAAGGGCCCTACGGAGCTGCATCCCAGCTCCTGCCTCGGAAATCCCCTGCTAGAAGAAAGAGAAGCCCCTCGGTGCTTACCTGCCCGTGGCCAGGAGCGTCCCCTCGGCACCTGCACGACAGGAACCCTCTCCTTTCAAACGGCCCTCAAAAATTTTCCCCCAAATCCACCTGGGTGATTATTTTTTTAGAGCTAATCAAGGAAATAAAGTTAAAGAGGAGGAGAGTTCCTCTTGTTTGGGGTCTGATTTGGGAGAAGGAGGGGGTGGGGGGAGTTAAAGAGACCAGTTGCTGCCCACTGCTTTGACCAGTGAGGGATTCAACCCTTATTACCATTTTGTTTTTGTCCAGATTTCCAAGTAGGGCCCCCTGCATTCAAATCATCGCCCTCCATCCTTATTGTAAAGGACAGGCCTTAGTGGGCCCCCTTTGGATTGTCCTCCATTAACAATTCCTTCTTTTGTGAAGGTGTTTCTTTTTCTATTCACACACATCGCTGATGGTACTTCAGGCCGAGCTCTTAAAGAAACTGTTTGCAAAATTATACCTTTCCACACACTACTCCACAAGGAAGCGGGGAACTGTAGTTAGGAAAACATTATTGAGGCTTGTAATTTAATTAAAAATGTTAAAGCTGGCAAAGGGGAAGGGAGAGAGGGAGAAAGAACATAAGGGTGCAAAAAGCAGGAACCAGGTTTATTTTCTTTTGGAGCTCTGCAGTCCCTGCACAGGCGGTTTGGGGTGTGGGGCAGTGGCACCCTCCTGCCCCTGCACACCCAGAGTGTCTGCACAGGGACACGGGCTGCCTGTGTGCCACCTTCCCAGGCCAGGCACACATCAGGCAGCCAGACACCCGTACGCAAATGATGTTTTTAAAATGTGAACTCAAGCTCGGACATGCGTGGACAGAGCCCCAGGGGCAGGGCTGTGCAGCGGGCGCCTGCAGCTGCCGGGTGCTTGGGGCAAAGCCTGTGGTGGCTGTGGGGGGTTTGCACATTGCACCCCGCCAGCCTCCTCCTGAAAACCTCTTTCTCTTTTACGAGTTTAGGCTGAAAGAAAGCTGGAGGAGCTCAGCATCCCCGCTCTCAGAGAGGCTCAGGAGCACGTCTGCAGCGAGGACGCCCTTCCTTTGGTTATTGTTGTTATCCCCGTCGCCAACAGATCTGTAAATGTTCAAAGAACAACACGACTTTAAAAAAAAAATCATAATAATTCAGCTGGCGAAGCAGGGCAGAGCCTGACCTCCGGCTCCATGGATGAGTGCTTCGCTGGGACCCCTGCTGAGCCAATGTGGACCTTCAACATCAACTCAGAAATTGGTGTGATTTGCCTGGGAAACCAGCAGTCATAGAGCAACTGGCCTTGACAAGATGAAGAGGAAATGTATAGAAGACGTTTAATGGGTCGCAAAAGGAGGAGGGGGGGAGAAACTCAGCCTGGAGTGCTGCATTTTATATGTCTGGAGGGGCCCTTGTGCAGGAAGGGAAGGAGCAGGGCTGGGGAGGGGAGACTTTTTCAGGTTGGGTTTCATTTCCCAGCCATCGGAAGCCATCCGGGAACCGCTCTGCCCTGCAAAAGGTTATTTCTCTGTCCCTGGCTGGGACTCAGGCCCGGGCTGGGCTTCCAATAAACCCGGTGATTTCTTTAATGTCAGTGAATAGCTGAAGGCAGCCCGGCTGGCGAGGCTTTGTACATCGACGCACTGGGCTGGGATTATGCACGCCTAATCGCCTAATTTTCTTCGAGTGATCTGGATGCCGTACTCTTGGGCTGTGGAACATTTTATAAATAGCTGTGCTTGGAGTTAATATGATTTACTGGAGAAAGACCAGTTAAGCAATTCCCCACCTAAGTAGAGCAGTAATGAACAGGCTCTGGAGAAGATGCCTTCCCCACCGGCTCCAAGAGGGGGTGGGCAGGGATGCAGAGAGGTGATGTTTATTTGTGTGCGTGCACAGAGTGTCATTGATTTTTAATTGTATTAAAAGAATTGCAGTAGCCACAGGCTGCCTCTAGGACTGGACTTTTCCCTTAAATATGTGCGGCGAAGCTGTGGCCTCCCCCTCCTGCTAATGCTTGTACTGCTGCAAAATCCCACTGCGGGAGCGAGCGGGGACAGCAGAGCCCTGCCCCACTGTACATGCCTTCTCCTTCCCCTGCCCCTTCCCTTTCCCCTTCTCCTTCTCTTTTCCTTTTCCTTCCCTCATCCCTTTCTCCCGCCCTTTCTGAAGCCAAACCAAGCCAGAAGGTCTCTCTGCTGCTGTGTTTCCCATTCTCAGGGAACTCCATTGTCAGGGGGTGCCAGCAGAGCCAGGCTGAGCCCTGAGGGACAGGAGCACCCCTTGGCCTGTCCGCTGCACCTGCAGCCTTGGCCAGGAGAGTCAGCAGTGCCTGGAAACCCAGTGAAGCCACTGCTGAGCACAGTGTCCCCCTGCCACCACCACTGAAGGCCTGAACCAAAACCACAAGGATTTCAGTGAGAATCCCAGTGGGGTCTCATGCAGACATCTCTCTCCTCCCTGTTCCCAGGAAAAATACACCTTGGGACAACGCCCTGGAGCTTGGGGGAGCACTGCTGGGATCAGGGGTGCTCCTTGGGGAAGAAGGAGAGGATCAGCAGGCTGAGATGATGAAAACAACACTCTTCTCTTAGAAAATTTTAAGAGGAGAAATACACAAGCTTTAAACCTTGATGGTGTTGGGAGACAGTGTCCAAGGCTGGTCCTGGCTCTGTGCAGGAGGCAGCAGAGGCTGAGATGGGGATAAAATGGCCAGGCCTGAGCTCCCCAGCCCAGGCTGGCAGGGGCAGGGCAGGGGCAACATTGCTTGGTGTCTCACTGGTCACATCCCACTAGAGAGACAGGAGACACCTCCCCGTGGTGGGGCAGGAGAGGGTCCCCCATCCCTGTCAGCACAAACCCCACACCCCAGCTGTGCCGCCTCAGCAGGGAAGGAGCTGTGCACCCCCTGGCACCAGCACAGGGGTGACCCCCAGGCACCAGGAACCCCCCAGGGCAGCCCCTGCTCTGCCCACCCGGGGGATGTCAGACCCCTCTCCCAGCCCCACACAAGTGCAGCATCCACACTCAGGCACACAATAACCAGGAGCCCCCCATGCCCCCAGCATCTCCCCACCCTCCGCTGTGCCTTCTCCAGGTGACCAGGAAAAATTAGGCTGGAAACTGTCCTGGTGATTGATCCCACCAAATAAACATCTCTAGGGAAAGGGGGGAAGGAAGAGAAAAGCCTTTCTGCAGCGTGGAGCCCGAGAGGGGAAGCAGGTAATTAGCTATGTGATGGAGCAATCCTCTCCCGCCGAGGAAATTCTTGACACCAGAATTCTGCCCTGGGAAACCAAGTGTGACCCAAGTGAGGATTTTTATTTTCCCCTCTTCCCCTTTTTAAAATTAAGATCATTATATGTTTTTTTTTAAATGTCAAGCCCAGGAAGAAGTGGCAGGGGTGGGGGCTGGGGAGCTGCGGGCATTCTTCACTTCAGAAGCTTGAATGTTTCAAAGTTGCTGCTGTGCTGTTAGCTGACGGCTATTGTGTGTGTTTAAGGCTGGGGGGGCCTGGGGAGGGGGCTCGGACCCCCCGTTGGTGTGGATTTGCTGTCCAAAGACCGTTAGAAAGAGGCAAGAATGAATGAGATTGAATGGAATTGTAATGCACAAGGCCCTCCTCCTTTCTCAAGGAGCTGGGAGGCCAGGAAAGCGAGTCGTGGGGAGAGCAGGCAGCTTTCCTGCACATAGGAAGAGGCTTTGCAAATCAGCAAATTGTATATTTCTAGGGGAAGAGGGAAGGGACGGGGGTTATTTATTTTTTTTTTATTACAGATCTGGAAAAAAAAATTAAAAAAGCCCTGCAGCAGCTAAGAAGACCAAAAGGAGACAGAGAGAGAAAAGAGGGAGAGGAGACTTGATAGAAAAATCTGATTCCCAAACCTCTTGTAAGTGTAATTACTTTCTAAGAAAATGAATTGCTTTCTAAGAAAGATAAAAAAAAAATGCAGAAGAATGTCTGAAATTATATCAGGGACCAAACTCTGCTGATGCTTTTTTTCCTACACAGACAGATTTCTGGGGCAGGAACCAGAGGCCTAGAACCCGCGAAACCTTTGTCTGAGGCTTGAAAGGGATCCGGGCTTCATTTTAAGGAGATTTTGCTTTCTCCCCCGGGCTGTGGGTGAGCTCCGAGGCGATGCTCGGGCTGCCGGCGGGGCAGCGGCCGCTCGGCGCTGCTCCGGTGCCTGGGCCGCGTCCCGGTGGCAGCAGACAGACAAAGGCTGCTTAGGATCGACTTATTCGGCAGAAACGAGGAGGGGGATGAGGTTTTTTTGGGGTGTTTTTTACTGCTCTGCAGTGTGTGTGTGTGTGTGTGAGAGAGCACGTGTGTGGTGTCTGTGTGTGTCACGTTGTCCAGGACAGGGCTGAGCGCACGTTTTTCCGCGGTTTGTTGTGCCGCAGTTGATTTGGGGTTCAATCTTGTATATTTTTCTAATGTGGTCATCTATGCATGGTGGAGCAGGGGCTTGGAAATGGAAGGAAAGTGGAGGCATGTTGCTTGTCTCTGGGATTTCTTTGTTCGGGGAACAGTAGGTGGTAGGTCTAAAAAGGCAGAGAGCGACAGAGAAGGAGAAGAAGAAAGAAATGAAAAAACGGGGGAAAAAAATATGGCCCTTTACGAATCATCTGACTATTTTCTTCTGGGATGGAGAAATGCTGCATTAGAGATTAAGGAAGGGCTGTGCTTAAGACAAAATGTCTCACTGGAAGTGTTGGTAAAATAGCAGGCAAACCAGGCTGCCTTTAAAGCCTGGGATCAGGAAAAGGCTGCAGGGCCGCACAGGCAGGGGATGAGCTGGTGAGGGTATTTAATGGCAAACTTTAGAGGGGCTGAGCCGATTGCGGGTTTGTTTTAGAGGAGAAATAAACCCTGCTGCCAGTCTGCCGAGCAGCAGCGATCCACCCCCCCTCTCCCCACCATATGACACCGCTCAGTCACTACCACGGGGCTTGGCATTGACAGGAGGCTCCAAATACCCCAACCCCGCCGCACCGGGGGAGGGCAGAGCAAAATCAACCCCCTCGGCTTCTCGGGGAAGGATTGGCGGGGGGACAGGGGCAGGTGGAGGAGCGAGCGCTGGGGGACAGACAGACCGACAGAGCCAGCTCCCCGCAGGGCCCTCCGGCAAGGTGCGGACCTGTCGGGAAGGGCACGGGGAGAAACATCGCCTCAGTTTAGGGGGGAAAACAACCCGCGGGTGTCCCGTGTGTCCCCCCCAGGGCTGACCCCGGCGCCCCCGCGCCGCTGCTGCGGCTCCGCGCCTTCAACACCATGGACAGCGAAGCGGGGCCGGGCCGGGGGGAGGACGGGGAGCGGCGACCTGGGGCCGGGACACGGGGCAGGGGCCGGGGACAGAGGGACCGCGGGGCTCGGGGAGCCGGATGGGAGGCCAGAGGCCGGGGCTGGGCAAAGGGGAGGCTGCCCAGCCAGCCCCGCATCCCGGGCATCCCTGGAGCCCCTCCGCATCCCTCGGCCCCGGCTCGGAGCAGCAGCCTCGGGGCTGGGTGCGGATGTCGGGTCCGAGCCTCCTCCGGAGACAGGCCCCGTGCAAACGGTAAACCTGAGCGTTTTCCTCCGCGTTAATTTGTTTAGGTTGTTTTCTTTTAAATCGATAAAAGATTGAGAGCCTCGGTCTGGCGGAGTAAATAGGTCAATATGGAACAGGCTCTAAATAAGCAGAATTTTTTTTTTTTTTTTTTTTTTTTTTTTTTTTTTTTTTTTTTTTTTTAGGTTTCAGAAGATGAAAAGCGAAGGGAAAATTCCCTTTGCTGTGTAATGTCAAATGCTGATTGTACCTTTGTACCTGGTTTGTGCTTGTCATGAACCGCAGCATTATAAAAGAGGAAGGGGGAAAGGCACGCAAACAGGGACAGGGGCTCTCAGTGCTGTGGCTGCCTTGTAAATATGGCTCTTGAGTTTGGGAGGTGATATTTCACCCCCCTGCAGAGTATTTCAGCAGGCAACGGGGCCCACCAGTTTTTAAGAGGCTGCTGTTTGGAGGTGGTTTCCCCTTCGGAGCCTGGCCTGGCATGGCACGGCCATCAGCGGGGGAGACGACGGCCTCAAAACAATTGTTTTGCTCCAGCGGGGAAGGGAATAGATCCCTCTTCCAGCGGTTGTTGCCCAGCTGTCCTGGAAATGCTCATAGTGCTGAGGCAGGGAGAGACTTCCAGCACTGGAGCAAGACACCTTCCATCAAAATCATTATATCCCCCACTTTACACCCTTCCTACCATGAAGGAAAATACCACAGTGCACGGAAATACACCCAGGCAAATAAATCCTCGCCTGAAAGCTCTGCCAGCGAGCACGCACAGCGCTGCTGGCCATAAAAGTTACTCCAGGCAGGGAATAAGGGCTTGTAGCAAGCCACAGACCTGCACATCCTGTCACAAAAATGAGTGAGTGTGCCTGTATACAGGTTTTTTGGGGAATGGGTGTGTTTGGAGTGGGAGGGATGCACAATTAGCTCTGAAGAAGCAGGGTGCTTACCAAAAAATTAAATGCACGCAAGGCTTCTAAGCGAGACCTCTACTAACTGGACATGGTCTGCTTGTTATAGAACACGGTTTCTTTTCCCAGAGATGAAATTTGGTGACCTGAGATAAATAAATGAATTGCAGAGCCTGTTCCCATTGTAGCAGCCGCCCTGTGATGAGGTCTGTAAGTTTAACCAACAAGAGCTGCAGCAAACCCATCTCTGCTTCCCAGCTCGCAAAATGGATGTGGTGGAAGGATATAGTGAAGCACCAGCTAAACTGCAAGTGCAGGATGCCTGAGAGGGACGGGGAGAGACGCCTGGATGCCACGGCATAGGTTAGAGCAGGTTGAGGGCAGCAAATCTTTACGTGCTTTCAGCGTTTTCCAGAGTGGAAGTTTTAGCTTAAAGAAAAAGAAAAAAAAATACTCTCTCCGTTTGTCACTTGGAAGTCAAACCCATTTCCTTCCAGGTCCTCGCTCCTGTGAGTCTGAGCTCATGCACCGTTAAGAAAAAATCTACCATTAAACCCCAAATTATAGAATTCATATTGTATATTTAAAGGGAGCCTCTTACTTTATATAACTCAGGACACATTGTCTCTTCTCGGAGAGAACGGGGGTGAAATCCTACACATTACTTAAAAAAATAAAAAAAAAAAAAAAAAAAAAAGAAGAAAGAAAGAAAAAAAAACACGTTTTAAAATTACATCCATGTCAGCTCTAAAGAAAATTATCGCTGATGCCTTTTTGAGCTTGGAAATATTACTGTAGGATTCAGCTTTCCCCTCCCCCTCTGCCCCTCCACCCCCTCCCTTCCCAACCAAAAAAAAAAAAAAAAAAAAAGCAACAGAATATATAAAGCTCCTCTGATTAACAGTTTAGGTGCAGAACCCTATTTATAGGGTACACGTTCTCCTGTGCCGCCTCGATCCTCCAGCCCGGAGCGGTGCATTATTGATGCAGCTGCAAGTGCTCAAAGCTTAAACAATATTTTTTCCGAAAGCCCCAGCAGCCCGCCCGGGAGGAAGGTGGGGACGGGCTGGCGATGGAGCCCTGAATGTTACTCCTCCAGTTTCAAGGACATCTTGCTGATGAGGATTTGGTTAATGGAGGAGAACTTATGTCCTAGCGGTGACGTCATTGGGTCCCAATGTAATCCTCTTGTGCTGAACCCAATCAGCAGATGTGCTGAGAGCCGGGATGCGGAGAAGAAGCTCTAATCCCTTAGACTGGATGAGATCAGCTGAAACAGCCAGGACTAGACCCCAAACCCCTCTGCTAGGAAGATCAAGAGAAAAGGGATAAATTGAGAGAGACGCCTCATAACCCCTTTAAAGAGCTTCGGAGAAGAGAAGAGAAAGATGGGTGGTGCACCAAGTTCATCTTGCTTTTAAAGCCTAGCGGGAGCCTGGTTTTCGCTCTGATGAGGTCCTTCTGCATTGTTCCAGGGCAGGAGGAGAAAAGAGGAAAAAAAAAATAGAGTGAGAGGGAGAAAAGGGGAAAAAAAAAAAAAAAAAAAAAAAAAAAAAGAGAGAGAGAGAGAGAAAAGAAAAATCTGAAATTCAAAGATAATGAGAGACTAGGCGCCTTTCTTATTCATCTCCAGCTTGCCTACACAAAAACAAGCGTCCTGAGCCACGGGAGGGCGTTTGCACTGGATCTGAGCGAGGAGCGGAGTTTGTGCCGCCGGAGCCGCCGGGCGCCGCGACCACGAGTGGGTAAATCCGCTACGAGCGGGGCTCCGGCTGTGAGCGCGGGGTGCGGGCGACAGTGGCGGGGAGCGACCGGCTCTATCGCTGACTTGGAACAGCACCAGGATTTTTTTTTTCCTCCCCTTGTGCAAGCGACCTTAATGGGCTTGTGATTTTTTTTGTTGTTGTTGTTATTTGGTTGGGTTTTTTTAATTTTTAAATTTTTTTGCCCCCTTTTTTTTTTTCGCTTTTGGACAAAAAAAGAGGGGAGGAAGGGGAGGGGGTGAGAATTTTTCAGACGCGATATCTAGAGAGAGAAATCGTCCTAAATTCATAAGGCGACTCTTAAGTCTGACGGCGATCAACGAAACCGGTTTAATTGCTTTACTCCTTTTCAATCCCTCTCAATTTTCACCCTCCCTTTTTTTTTTTTTTTTTTTTTTTTTTTTTTTTTTTTTTTTTTTTTTTTTTTTTTTTTGCATTGCTGTTAATTTTTTTTAATGAAGCCATTCTTGCGCCGACCGCGGCGGAGCGGAGAGATGGGAAACGCGTGTTTAACCTTCGCCTGTTTCCCTTCAAGAGGAGAAAAATCGGCTCCTTTGCCTGGCCAGCAAAGACAAACACACGAGCGGGATTTTCATTTCGCTCTGGGGAGAGGGAGCGGGGGTCCCCCGCATCCCCTCTCCGGCTGCCCGGGGCTCGGACGGCGGCTGCCCGGCGTGGAGGGGCGAGCGGCTCCCGCAGCCCCGGGACCGCGGGGCTTGTGAAGCATCTCCGGCCGCTTTGCCGCCTCTCCTGCCTCCGGACCGGGACGCGCCGCAAGGCACCGGCAGCCGGGGGTTTGTTGCGAGATTTCCTCGGCGCTACCGGCTCTGTTGTTATTATTCTTGGGTTTATTATTATTATTATCAACGCCAGCCGCATTTTTCTCGCTGGTAGGGCCGGAGCTCGGGATGTCTGCCCCCGGGGCTGCTCCGCGCCCGGCGCTCCCGCATCTCCCCGGGTGCTCTGCAGCGGTGCGGCTGGCAGGAGGTCCGGGGGACGCTGCCCGCTCCGGCAGGGCGAGGAGCGGGGGGAAAAGGACGGGCAGCGGCTCCCGGCGGTAAAGGCAGCCCCTCCTGGGCGCCCTCCTCCGCTCCCCGCCGCCCCCGGCCCCGCCGCGCCCCCGCGGCCGCCCTGGCGGAGGGGGGCCCCGGGGAGGGCTGCCGGCGGTCCCGGCGGGCTGCACCCTGCACTGACAGCCTCTCTCTCTCTTTCTCTCCCCCCTCCGCTCTCTCCCGCAAGCCCCGCTCGCCGCCTGCCCTGCTCCGAGCGGGGACAGCCCGAGCCCCTCTCTGCGTGTTCACAGCGGACCTTGATTTAATGTCCATACAATTAAGGCACGCGGTGAATGCCAAGAGAGGAGCCTCACAGCTTCATTTTCATGGAAATTGGGGACATAAACCCTCTAATTACACTTAACAACAGCCACGGAGCGATCTATGGAGCATCCTCGGCCTTTTGACAAATAGGAGTAACAATGCGCCAGCGCCCGGCGGGGCAGCTGTCTCCTCGCATTAACGGGGGCACGGGGGGAGGCGGGGGGAGGCCCCGCTCCGGCCCCGCCGGGGCTTGCGGGGGCTCCCGGCGTACAAAGGGCAGCAGGAGCGGCAGGACAATGCGGGCAGAGCTGGGGGGGCCGCGGGCAGGGAGCGCTGCGAGGAGCGGGGCGTGGGCGGGGGGTGACGAGCGGCTCCTCGTTGCGGAGCGAGGGACCCCCCCCCATCCCCTGCAAAGGGACACCCCCTCTTCTCAGCCTCCACAATGCCGTTCAGAGGCTCCCCGAAAAAAAAGAAAAAAACACCCCTCTGGGGGATTTTAGGAAAGGGGGCGCTTTTTTTGCTTCGTTGTTATTTTTTTGGTTTGTTTTTTTTTTTTTTTTTTTTTTTCAGTAGCTCTATTTTGATTTTATTTTTGCCGTTGCCCCTGCAATGCTCCTCCCTCGCGTGGGGGCTCGGCCATGTGGCTCCCGCTGCTCTGCGGAGCCACAAGACAGGTCCAGGGTCTGTCCTGCCCCTCTGAGCCCCTCTGCAACTCAACTATTCACAGAACTAAATGATGAGGCTGCTTTTTTTTTTTTTTTTTTTTTTTTTTTTTTTTCACAAGCAAGGCTGGCAAGGTGAGGGGCTGCAGCACTGCGGCCTCCCCAGTGCCACCTCCGGCCCTGTCACCGCAGCCTGCAAGGTGGCACACGTCCCCTTTCGCAGTCTCCGGCGAGACTGCAGCAGCACACACCGGCTCTCAGGTTAGGCTTTAGACCTCAATAAACCTCTGTTGTAAGACTCGTGTACTCAACTTCCTAAAGACATAGCGAGCCCTAAGTTCGAGCTTCCTGAGGACTGTGCTTGGGCAAGGGAGGATTTGATGATTTGGCAGCAAAAAGCCATCATATAGAGCCGGATTGAGCCGCACACGCCCAGCTCTCTGTGCCCCCTCCCCGCTTCGTCTCTGCTCCACTTCTGCCAGCACTGCGTCTGTCCAAGGAACCGAGGCCGTGGATGTCTCCATCCTCCATCCCTGCAGTGCCTGTGTGGGACACACGACCTTGTCTGCAGTGGAAATGTCAGTGGCACAGCGCTCACCTTGCTTAGGAGGGGGGGAAAGGAAAACCTTCCCGTACTTTATGGGATTATTTGACTTCCAGCTGACCTGTGAAAAGCAGGGACTTTCAGGTAGGTTTCTCCTGGGGGAAGCGGGGCAAGGGACAGAGCAGAGGACACGGGCTGTGGAGGACAGGAGCGTGGTGTTGAGGCTGTTCTGCTGCAGAGGCATTGCACAGCCGAGCAGCTGTGGATGGGTCATGCCTCCAAAGCTGTCAGGAGACAGGAGTGAGGAAGCACCCGATGCCTGCAGGTCTCCATCGAGTGGTGCAGCCACCCATCCCTGCCCTGGACCTGATCCTGAGCACTGCTCCAGCGAGGCCAGATACCCTGTAACTGCGGCAGCTCATGGGGCAAGAGGCTGTGAGGTGCAGGGTGGCCCAGCTGCATCAGGAGGGCTCTAGGGGCACAGAGATCCTTAAAAGAAGCTGGATCTTTTCCCCCTCCCTGTTTCCCAATAGACCAGCACAGGTGTTGGAGATCTGCTTACCCTCACATCCATCATGTGCTGCAATGCCACAGGACATATTTTGACCTCATTTGCCCCCAACATAAGCCGGGCTGTGTGGTGACTGGATTCACTGCTGTGGCATGGAAACACCATGCAACGCTGTGGGGGCAGAGCTCCAGCCACAAGGCAGTTCTGCTCTTGAACAAGTTCTTGGCTCTTTGCAAAGCTGGGAGGAATAAGAGGGAGAATTAAGTACCCCAGTGCAGGGAGACAGATCCTGATAAAGCTAAAGTTGACGTTGACAGAAGGGAGTGAGGCGCTCCAAGGCAATCTGCAGTGCAGCAGGAAAGCTGCTGGGCTTCCTCCAGGGGCCACCAAGAGGCCAAGGACAGCTCTGAAGGAATGCAGGTAACTGCTGGGGGCCGTGTGGGGCCCAATGGACCAGACTGGGCCTGGTCCCCAGATTGGGATTGAAAATGAAGATCGGTTGTGCTAAAATGGTGCGAGCCAGATGCTTATCCTGGACCAGATCTCTCTCCAGGTTTGCGCAGACTCCTCAGCAAACAGGACTGCCTCGTTTCCCAAATGTTCTCCCTCAGGCTTTCTGCGTGCTCCCCTCTTAGAAAAGAGGGCATTTATTAAATTTGATCACTTAGAGGTAACCCTCTTCCCTCACACAAAGCCCCTCCTGGGCTGCCACACCTCTTGCTCCAGAGTGCCTGGCAGTCGCTGTCCCCATCCCCGCTCTGTGCAGAGCCAGAGGCTGCAGCACTCTTGGGAGGGGCCACACAAACCCCACCAAGCCCTGGGGCCACCACGCTGCCAGGAGCCCTCCCGAGTCACCTGTGTGGCACCCAGGGAGGCAGCAGGGGCCACATGGGCTGGGGCTGGCAGGCAGAGGAGCGGGCAAGACTGGCAGTGCAGCCAGCCGTGGTTTCCCTCTGCACCTTCTCTGCTCCTACACTGACCCCTGCTTAGGTAAGTCAAGGCTCAGTCACCTGGGAGCAGAGAGTTCCTGCACAGAGAGCTGTGTGTGCCCATGAACAGCTCTCTACTCTGTGGTCTTTGCTGCTCAGTGTGGATTCACAGGTCCCTCGAGGATATGGTCCCACCTCAGTGCCAGCTCCTTAGCCGTGCTTGGGGGTGATCCTGCAGTGGTTCCTGGCTGCCCCAGAGGCTCAGCTCTGCAGTGGTTCAGCTGGAGGCACCTCCTCCAGGAAGTCACACATCCCACAGGCTGCTCAGCTTAAAAAAAGCCCTCAGAGCAACACCATTAGTCACACAGCAAGGACAGCACTGCCACCAAGTCACCTCCAGTCACGGGCATCACCTCCCCGACATTCAGAAGGAGGATTTATCCAAGATCAGTTATACTCCTGTGCCAGTCACAGCTTTAGTCCAGTTTCCTGGTGGGAAAGCCTTGGGGAAAACATGAGCTGCAACAATGGGCCTGGATGAGGCCATTCTATGATAGTCACCACGGAGGAGAAATCATCATCTTATTTCCCCTGTACAGTTCCCCAGCACTCAGGGGTGACACAGTTTCCTCCCCACAGGGAAAAGCACAGTTGGAGCCAAGTTGGGGTGAGAAGGAAGCATTACCTTCCCCCCTCTAAGCACCTCTTCCTTGTAGATGTACACAAAGCACCACAAACACATGACAACTGCTCAGGGAATGGCTTTGCACATGATAGGCCCATACTGTACAAACATCAGCCTGTCCTGACATCAGCCACTAAGGACAGGATAAACATCGGAGTGTTTTCTCCCAAATCAGCACAGGGCAGATGGAGCTGCCTCATCAGCCCAGGGGAGGCCTTGGATTTGAGCTACGTTTAGAAATACAAGCACCACTTGCAAATAGGATAAGGAGAAAGCAACCTGGGCAGTGGCCTGACTTTTGATGACATGAGAGTAAACCTGTGAAAGAAAGAGGGTGAGAGTGAAGTGCATAAAAGGCTGCTGCAAGAAGAGGGAACCAGACAATTTCTATGGCTGTCTAGGTAGGAACAGGCCCAACCTGCAGCAAAAACGATTCAGGTAGTAGGAAAAGAACCTTCTGGTGGAAAGGATAGAGAAGCACTGGTACAGCCTGAGAAGGAGCAGAAATTCCTGCCCAGGGAAGCACCCAACAGGAGTCCCAAGGTGCCACTGGTCCCTCCAGCCTTAAAGTGCCACAAGCAGAAGGTGGCATCACACATCTATTTCTCCTGAAAACATGACAGAGCCCCCAAACGCCTTCATGCCTTCTCCTAAATCCAGAGGGTTCATTTGTGTCTCCACAGAGACCAGAAAGATGCCACTGCTCAAGTGACAATAAAAGAGTGCAGTGCCTTATGGTCCTCATACAAAAACAAGGTTGAGGCTTCGCAAGAGAAATGGTCAAATTCAAGCTTCATTTTTGTCTAAAAAGATAAAAATGAGATGTGTCTTCAGCAGTCCTAAGGAAATAATCCTGTTTGGGATTACTTCCTCACATGGTTTGTCCCAAGCCAGCTCAAAACCAATTGAGAGCATTACCAAGGTATAATACCCTCAGGTGACATCCCAGAGGGATTGCCATTTTCTGCCACCTCCCTTTCAATTGACTGCACACCTTCCTGGGTACATCTGCGGAAACAGAGGAAAACATCGATAATCTGATATAAATAATATATAAATAATATAAATATAAATACAAATATAAATAATATAAATATAAAGCAGCTGTCTCTCTGTCCAGAGGACAGAGAAGTCAGACAGGGAAGGATCCAAAGCACTCACTCAAGGACCCTAAACCATACCCTACCATCGAGGGGAGGGAGAGGTGATTTCTTTAGGCCATCAGGACAATTCACTTCGCCTGCAGCACAGCTTTCCCACCCTGGGCTGCCCCATTTTGCCACCAGAAAGTGAGGGACCCTCAGCACAGCATCTTCCCTCCCTGCAGAGCTTGCCCGTATCTCACAGCAGCTTTGCTGTGTTTGTGGAGCTGCTGTAGGACAGGCAGAGAGCAGGGATCGCTTTCACAGCCCTCTCTCATAACCCTCTAAGCAACCCCAGCGTCAGCTGCTGCCCAGCCCGAGCAGGCAACACCTCTTTAAACTTTTATCACCTTGAGCACAAAGGGAGAAGGAACCGAGACAGGAGCGGCTCCTGCAGAGCAGAGAAGACAAAAGCGGGACAAAGCCACCGTGCCTCCTGCAAAGGGCCGGGAGGCCGCAGGATGGCACCACTGTCGCTTCTCCCCCGGGACAGCAGGGACACGGCGCTGCCGGGGCCTTTGTGGCGTTTCTGTCACCAAACCGCCCCTGAATGATCCGATGTCCTGCACCTACACACGCCCCGAGATACGAATTGGGTTTCAGGACTGTGGCTTGAATTAAATTTCATCGTGAATTGAGGAGGCAACTCTGCCTCCCCCAGCCAGTCCAGCCCCAACCCTCTGCTCTGGAAACAACCAGAAGGGATCTTCTACTATATCAAAGTGATCTTCTGCTACATTCTTCCGTCCTCAACACTTTAGCCTATCGCCCCTATCTGCCTCTGGCTTTGCTGCTTGGAAACCCTGTGTGTCTGGAAAGGCAGCCCGGTCCCCATCCGGGTCCCATCCCGGTCCCATTCCTGCCCCCATCCCAGTACCATCCCTGTCCCATTCCGGTCCCATCCCTGTCCCATCCCGGTTCCATCCCGGTCCCATTCCTGTCCCCATCCCGGTCCCATCCCGGTTCCATCCCGGTTCCATCCCGATCCGCATCCCGGTCCCATCCCTGTCCCATCCCGGTACCATCCCTGTCCCATTCCGGTCCCATCCCGGTCCCATCCCGATCCGCATCCTGGTCCCATCCCTGTCCCATCCCGGTCCCATCCCTGTCCCATCCCTGTCCCATCCCGGTCCATCCCTGTCCCATCCCGGTCCCATCCCTGTCCCATTCCGATCCCATCCCGGTCCATCCCGGTCCCATCCCGGTCGCATCCCTGTCCCATCCCGGTCCATCCCGGTCCCCAGCCCTGCTGTCCCCGGGGCTGCTGGCCCCTCCGCAGGGCCGGGGAAGGGACAGGGCCCGGGAGCCGTGGCCGCTGCCGGGCACACGGTGGCAGTCGCTCTCCATCCCAGCAGAGGCCGCGGGGAGCGACAGCCGGTGCAGGAGGCAAAGCAGCGTTGAATTGCTCTGTCAGAAGACGCGTGCTCGGCTCCTTCCCCGCACTCCCCGGCCCCTCTCTGGACCTCCCAGACACGGCCGAGCTGCTCCTGCCCCGGTCCCTTCTGTCACACGGGCGGTTCTGGATGCCGGGGCTGCAACTCACTCGGGATGTTGGCCAAGAACTCGTGTCTCAAACGACAGGGCCGGGAGTGTGCAAGGAGCAAAGCCTTTCCTGCTGCTCTGCAAATGAGCACTGTGATAAACCAGACAGTCCAAAGCCCTTTCTCCCCATTAGGATGGGAGAAGGCTACAGTCTTCACCTAAAAACCAGTTCTCCCTCATTTCCACAGGCCTCCCAGCTCAGACCCACATGGATATGCCCCTTCTCCATCCCCGGAGGCAGCACAAGCCTCTTCTTCCCTTCCCTTGCCCCTCACAAGTTAACACAGCCTCCAGGGGGAAGGGATGCTCCTCAGCACTCCACTGCACCGTGCTAACATCCAGCCTTCCCCCACCTCATTCCATAAAATCTTGTATCCCTTCCCATATGGAAATGCCAGCTGATTCAGAGAGGTTCATGTTTTGTGCAAAGCAGTGATCAAAGGCTTTGCTTGCAGCTGCTGAGCTTGATTTGAGCTATTGCACAACACAAGAAGCTGCCTCCTAACCCACCTTATCCTCAACAGCATCTCCAAACGACGAGTGGTATTTAAATGAGACC